>NW_008342636.1:1396801-1470740 GCF_000622305.1 Nannospalax galili | reverse complement strand
AACTCACCAGCGAGAGAGAAGGCAAGCCGCAAAAAGCCCCGCGTTCTCCTCTGCCTTGGTCTTTTATACAGGCTGCCATTAGAAGGTAACGCCCACATTTAGGGTATGTCTTCCGGCTTTAGATGATCCAATCAAGAAGATCTCTTTCATTTCAGTTAATCTCAGATCAAATCAAGTTGACACCCAGGATTAGCCATCACAACAATCAAAATAAATTTTAACAGTCTGTCTTCTTGAGGTTGACCAAGATGTCTCAGGCAGCAGATAAAAGTGCTTGCTATGTAAGTCTGATGATCAGAGTTCAATCTCTGGAACCTACACAAAAAGCCAGATACGGTGGCATGCGTCTACAATCCCAACACTCCTATCTATGATGAAATGGAAGGTGGAGTCAGGAGCCTGGATAGTCACATGAGCAGAGCAACTGAAGGAAAAAGAGACCCTGCCTCAAACAAGGTGGAAGGAGAGATCTGATGCCCTGAAATTGTCCTCTGACCACCTGTGTACCTTGGCATATGTGTCCCTATAGACACATACATACATATGTCACACACAAACACATTATACACATACAAATCATATACAAACATATAAGCACTGACAATAAATACAATAAAGTAAAATTTTATTTTTAAATTTAATTTTTAAAAACCATCTTTTTTATGATAAATGTGGTAACTTTGTCTTAAGTAAGACATACTATGTTAAGAACAAGGTTAAATCGCACGGAGAAAATGAATATGTACGTGTACACACAGCCTAAAATAGTACAGCATGAAGGTTAGACATTCTGAAATGATGAAATAATCTTTTCATCCTCTAGCTCTGGGACAGGATACTCACTTTTAGCTCAGAGGCCTTATAATTTTTATAAAATAAAGTTATCTATAAATTCTCTTGTCAGGGAACCAGCAATAATTGACATTGTTTTTGTGTCATGGCTTTGTTGAAACAATTCTCTTTCGTTTTCTGCATTTTGAAAACTGCATGCCAGGGTTTCTCCTAGAGGCCAATTAGATTGATGTATTGGCTGTGGGGATGGGTAATCTAGAGACTGAGGAATTGGCTGAAGCCATTGTTCCCGTGGGCATGCTGATGGGGCATGCCTGAGTTTCGTTCAAGCCTTCCCTGTGTAATTGCTCTCATTTTAAGCAGAGCCTGTGGGTAATAAATGAAATGTATCTCAGTGGAAAAACAACTCTGTTCTGTTGAGCAGATCACATCTTTTGAGCTACTGGGAAACCATACCTCTGGTGGGTTTTAATGCCAATGACAAGAATCATACTATTTTGGAATTTCTGGCTGTGGTATCTCATCTCTCACTTGTAAACTCTGGATAGGGATAGGGTGAAGAAAGGTGGGGGGATTTTATCCACACTACTTTTTTTTGTTGTCTTTTTGAGACAGCCTTCCTGTAGCTCCAGCTGGTCTCCATCTCACAGAGATCTACTTGCCTCTGCCTCCCAAGTGCTGGGATTAAAGGTGTGTACCACTGCCAGAATTATCCACACTGTTTCAATAATTCTGCCTTGCTATGGACAAGTTTTATAGAAATAAATAACTATCAACTTGAAGTTTAAAGGCAAGTTTTTACTTTTTTAATTCAATTGAGTCAGTATCTGTTGGGTTACTTTACTTTCTGAATAGGCCATGTATAGATCACATAGCATTGATTAAAATGAGTAGATTATAGAGCAAGTACCAAAGACCTTGTCCTTTAGTTACAGAATCATGCACTTGATCAGGATTTGTGAACTGTAGGCATAATCACTTAACAGCCATGCAAAGAAGCAAACTTGTTGCTAAGTTTTTTAACTGGAATGTTCTAGGCTAGTCATTCATTTTCAGCTCATGAAATACAGGTTTTTGTAACCTGTATTTGACCACTTTTTATGATTATGGGCCCCTGACCCTTAAAAGAATTGAGTTTGCAACATGAATGTAAACAACTAGAGGTACTACTTAAGCCAATGTGTTAGAGAGGGAAAAGCATATTTTTAATCCAATAGAGACTCACTTATGAATTTTTACTCTGTCCTTTAATATTCATGCAAGCTTAAGCCAATTATAACGTGTTCTTCTTTGGACTTTAATTTACCTGTCTATAAGTGGCACGAGCAACACTGTCCCAGTGTAGGGGTATTAGGCAATCGTTTTTATCAGCACATTGTCTGTTACATTATGAAGTCCTTGTACAACTTGTCACTATCTTTTCTCTCCCTGGCATCAGATGTCCAAGAACCCTCAGAAGACCTCTTCAGTGATCTGTAGCTTTTACTTAACCTTGGAACCAAAAATGTTTTGAGATCATTTAACATTATCTCAGCTTGCTTATAATATAAAGCAAGCTTACGAAGTCTTGGGTTCTTCTTGTGATCTGGGCATATAGCTTTAATCCCTCATGACTGTTCCTTGCCCTTGATTGAGAACAATGCATGTGTGTGTGTGCGTCTGTGTGTGTGTGTGTGTGTGTGTGTGTGTGAGAGAGAGAGAGAGAGAGAGACAGAGACAGAGAGAGAGACAGAGAGAGAGACAGAGGGAAAGAGAAGAGAGAAGAGAGAGAGAGAGATCAAGCAACCACTGTAAACAGCAGATATTTATTGGGAGCAACATGATTATCCCATTGGTGCTGCAGACAACAGGGATTAAACTGACATCTGTTTTTGGTTGTATGTGTGCTGTTACAGCTCAAAAGGGGTCAGAAGTAACAACATCCTCTGATAAGGGTCTGCTTTTACTTCCTCACTTCATGCTGGATCTACTGTTTCAACAAAAAAAGCACAGTAAGTACACAGTTCTGGGAGAATTCTGAAGGAAGAAGAGCTCAGCAGTTTCTGTTTTCATTGACTAAAACAAATACTATGCTTAAGAGTCAGGTTGTCTTTATTTAAAGCATCGTTGCAATGTGATATCACACGGTATCACCGCATGTAGCTTCTACAGGGCCACCTTTCTGATCTGAGAAGAGTTGAGGAATGAGTAAGTTGCTCTGTGCAGATGCTGTAGTGTCTGTGGTATCTTAAGAAGTTGTGATTTGTGCTAGGTAAATAACAATAGGCAGTGCTAAGGAACCAGTTACATTGTTCTATGGAACCACATTCTGTAAAGGGCAATGATGGACATTTTCGTGGACATGAAAGAATTCGAGCAGTGTTTTCATAATCTTGTTGTAAACTTGGAGCAAGTGTCTAAGGATGGAAATATCAGTGAGTCAAAGAGATAAAAGTCTTCTTTTATGAGAATGGTTGCAGAAGTCATTACAAATGTGAGGGAAAGTGAGGAACGGATAAATTCAAAGCCACAGGTATGCCATGTGAAAATGTGCATCCACCGTCATCACAGGGGGATAGAGGATGTGAAACCTAAAATAAAGCCCTACATGGGAGTGTCACAGGATTCCAGGAGGTAGGAGTGGGAGGTTTTCTCTACCAGTGGCCTTCATTACTTTTCTGGGTGTGTGTACTGTCCCTTGGACAGGTGACCTAAGCGCAGAACACCTGGCCAAACCACACTTCTGATGCTGTTGCTTCTACCTTGTGATGAAATTGGTTTTCAGGTATGCAGAAGTAAACCAGCAAGCATCCGTGTATGTGTATAACATATATATCAAACTCTCAAGCCAGTAGAGTGACTAGTTGTTGTGGTATGAATTTTGCCAGAGTTCTAGACCTGTATAGGTCTACAGTTGCCCAGAAGCTAGAAAATTCTTGTGTTTGGAAAATTTGCCATGTATTTTTCTGAAACTTTTCTAATATTCCAGTCACTGGATTGAGCCATCCCACCAAAGTAATTGGGTGAGAATGCAGAATTTACTGTATAAGAAGTCTAGGAAAATACCCTAGAAAGATTATTCACAGCAGTGAACATTTGCTGGCTGGAAAAGATGTCTAAATGTGGGACTACCGTGCATTCAGGGTCACCTTCTTCAAGCTGCAAATCGCTCATTATTTCACTCCAAAAACAAAAAAAATGCTACTGCATTCTCCTCTTTTTAGCATTAAACCAGGGCAACTTCTTTTACCACAGCATGTTGGGAAAATTGAGAGACTCCTTCAGTAATCCCTCAGAAGGCAAGTGTCCAAGCAACCTCTAACACCTGATAACTGTCAGTTGGCTATCTTGTATCAGGACATGATGTTGACCCATGCCTCCAGTGAATATTGCACAGCTAGATTTGGAAATTTCTGCAGTCCATGGAGAGTCCAATTACTGTCTTCAAAGAATGTCTAATGTTTCTATTGGTTAGTGTTGTTTTCAATTGTCAGAGAAGATGTAAGATAGTTTCCAGACAAATGATAAATCCCATGATGGCTGATAGCTTAAGATACATCCCTGGCAGCTTCATGTAGTAATCACAATTACAGAATCTCCATAAAAATAAAGATCCAAAAACAAAGACTGCACTCCAACATGGCAACAGTCCACAGAACAACATCCCTAACAATGGTATGCTCTCTCCAACCTCCTTTGCCTCCTTCAGCCCTTCTGAGTTACATGGATTATTGATTTCATTTATGTTTGTACCAGTGTTTGAACCCAGAGCTCTTGATTTCCACTGGTCTAGTTAGCCAGCTTCTGTGGGGATTGCCTGTCTTTGTTTCCCATGCGCTGGGATGACTAGCAGGCTATTATACCAGCCTGGCATTTACGTGGGTGCTGAGCATACAAAGTTTGGTTCTCACACTTGTGTAGCAAGTTCTTTTACCCACTGATCCATTTCCTTAGGCCTAAAGAGAAGTATGAACAATGAATTATGACTAGTTTGAAAGGTTTTTTAATAACTATTATTAAATTTGTTCTTTGACAATTTCATACATGTATGTATTCTTCAGGGTTCTCTGGAGAAACAGAGCTGACAGAATGAACACATATATTAAAAGAATTTATTAATCAGCTTACTTAGAAATTGTAACAAACACTGAATCACAGCAAAGAGGCTGAGAACTTGGTAGTTCTGGGTCCTTGAGGCTGAGCGCCTCAGCAGCTGGAGTAGTCCTGAAGTGATTGTGTCACACTGGAGAGGATGAGATGAGGGTAGTTGATCAGTTCATAGGGCTGGGTGCTCAGCAATCCCAATCTGGTGCCCCCAAACCCGGAGGGTTTATGAAAAGCCGTTGACCTCAGTTAATGATGGCAGCAAAGGAATCATCATCATCATCAGCAGCAGCAGCAGAAGCAGCAGCATAAATTAACTCAGAGGCCAAAGAGCTAAAGCCAATCATCTTCCCTCTGTCACACCCCTTTTTATCTGGGCTGCTTCCAGAGGGTGCCACCCACATTTGGGGTGAGTTTTCCCATATCATTTAAAACAATCAGGACAATTCTTCAGCTGAGCCTCCCTACTCAGGTGATTGTAACTTGTGGCAAGTTGTCGATAAAACCAATCACCACAAAATATATAGTATATTCTGATTACTACACTCCCCTCCTGCACACATTCTCTGAGCCCCTGCAACCCCTTTAATCACTTCCTCCCACAAGCCCCTTTCCCCTATTCATGTCTTTTTGTTCTGTTTTGAGACTGAGTTTAACCAGGGTCACCTGTGTGACCATGGATTTGAAACTATCCATTGAAGCCTACTGGGCTCATCAGTGAAACCAATAACGGAAAGCAACGACTGCCCCTTTCCCAGAATCAATCGTGTGTAGCCCTTGGTTCAGCAGGGAGGGGTAAGCCTCCATGACGGCTCCCTTGTTGGTGATTGACTGTAGACCCAGTCTTGTGCAGGCCTACTACATGTAGCTTTGCTCTGAGATGATGATTACACGTATTGCGCCCTGAAGATAGATAGCACTTTGCAACCCTTCTCCCTATCTTCTGGCTATTACATTCTTCCTGATTCTCTCCTGGAATGTTCCCCAAGCCTTAGAAGGGGTGTATACATGTCCTGTTTAGTAGTGAACACTGAACTGTCACTGAGTTTCAGTATCTTGAGCAGCCATTTATCTCTGTATTTACTACTGTTCCTTGCAAAAAGGAGCTTCTTTCCTGAAGGCTGAAGGTAACATTTGTCTATGGGTGTACACAAGAGATTTAGAAAGCTCCTTAAAAGGTTGTTTTTTTTTTATGAGGCTATAAAGATGGAAATAGAAGTCGGAATTATTTTGGGAAGGGCTTTGAAAACCATCCTGAGCTATGGTGCTTCATACTTTAGTTAATGTTAAGACTTTTGCCCAGACACTTGACAAAATGAACTATTTTAGAAAGATAAGTTCAGAAGCAATGTGGAGGATACAACACGGAAGTTAAATAACAGAAGCAAGAAGTAAATTGTTGCGGAAGACCACGCATAAGAAAGAGACGTGGGTATGGCCTGTGGTTTTGCCCATGATATAAAAATGAGAAAGAAAAATGAAGAGAAATCAGAGTTGGGATCCACAGAACATACTAGGCAGTGATCTGGATAAAGTTAAAGAAATGAAGATGACCTTTGTCCTCTAAGTGACTGAAGAGAGCATTACACCACAAAACAAATTCTGGAGGAACTGAAATCAGCGAAAAATGATTTTCATTTGAATATGTTCAAGTAGAGGATGAAACTCATTAATCATATCCAGCAAAAGGAGTTTAAGAAAGAAGCAAACAGAACTGACACAGAGGTGACACCTGAAGCTAAGGGCTATACAGTTCAGATCAGGGAGGGAAGAGAAGGACACACAGAGTTGTCAGGATACTTAGATGGTTGTGGAAACCCTGTAGTGGGGTGAGAAAAAGAAGAAATGTGAAAGAGGGGGAATTGTGGTAAGATTTCCCATTTCCCCTTAGAAACCTGCCCTGCTCTGTATCCTGGGAGACTGACTTACAGGGAGCTATATCCATGGCTTCCTTGGTCTCTGGCATCAGGTCTAAGTTGGCCTATGGGGAGATCTGGTAGAGAAGAGATAGGAAGAGTGGGGATGTGGTTTGAATTCCCCCTGGCCCCTCCCTTCTGCATTGCTCCAGGTTCTCCACATCCCTCTCTAAAGTTACCTCTTCTGCCAGATGGTGTCCTCATGCATCTCATCTTTTCCTTCTCTATTTTTAGATTTTTAAATTGACAAATAGTACCTGTATGCATTTATGGAATATACTGTGTGGTTTTGATGCATATATAATCTTTAATGACCAAATTAGGGTACTTGGCATATTCATCAATTCAGAAATTTAATATGTCTATGCTGATAATATTTAAAATCTTCTCTGTTCTTTTGAAGTATTCAATTAATTACTGCCAACCAAAGTAGCTCTCTTGTGCTACATAGATACTAGAAGCTATTTTTCTTTTGCATCTATGCATTCTATACCCATTAATCATCCTCTTTCCATCTCCTCTATCTCCAGCCTCTGCTATCCACTGTTCTACTCTTTTATCTCTGTGAGATCAGCTTTTTAAGCTGCCTTATGTAGTGAGGATAAACAATATTTGTATTTCTGTGCCTGATTTATTCCAGTTTACATAATGTCCTCCAGGTTCCTCCACGTTGCCACAGTAAAAGGATTTCATTTTTTTCATACCTCAGTATTATTCCAGTGTATTCATATAATACTTCTCTATCCATTCATAGACACCTACGTTAATTCCGTGTCTCTCTATTATGAATAGTGCTGCAACAAACATGGAAGTCCTGCCTCATCTTGGTCCCTTCATTATCTTCCCGTCAACCACTCAGTATGAATGTGCCATCTGTCTCCAGCTGTGATCTCTACAGAATCCCAGGGTAGATTCAGGAGAAAGCATTTCCTGGAATCAGAATAGAAGGGTTTACATAAATGCTGTTGCCCACAGAACAGACAGAATTAGATAAGGACTAGAAAAAAAAATCAGAACTTGCCTTGAAATTTTTTTTAAGTCTTAAGAACTGGTATAAGCAGAAGTTCATTTGTAAGGTTTAGTAAAAGAAATGAATAGTAAGAGAAAAACAGAAATAGTGAGAAATTATTGCTTTGAAAAGGTTGGTGATTTACAGGGGTGATTAGGGAGCCAGGACATCAGTCTGAAACAGAACTAACCTACACCTTCGAAGTCAAGGAGCGGTGAAAATAGCACCACCAAACTGCTTCTGGGGGTCAATTGCCTCACTGTCACATGAGTTAAACGGCTTCTTTAAATTACCAAATCACCTTCTCTCCAGGATTTTAATATGACAGAAAGTTGAAAATATGACCAAGTGACAGCTAAAGATGGAATAGCCACTTGGACCTTACCTTTGTGAGTCATTCCAGTTATTAATCATCTATAAGATACCATCAGCCACCTCTAGAAAAATGATGATCTTTATTGCTTGTTAAAAATATTTACATTTTCCTCTACCAGCTGTTTATGAGGAATTGATATTTTCTGAATTGCTAAGTCAATAACATCTTCCTCGAGCCATCAAAGGATTTGATAAACCAGCAAAACACGAGAGCCTCTGCTGCAAATAAGTGGGAGGCACTTGGGCTGTCAGGCAATTAAGTGGACCCGAATAAACTGATGTAATTAAGCCTCTTACTGCATAATTATCTTTATTTTAAATGTGTCTTTTGATGAAACATCTGTTCCCTGCTCCAGATATGAAAAGAAGGACCCATGCTAGTGAGGCAAACAGACTCTCAAGGCCTTCACACATGCTGCCTGTGCCGCTCACATTGAAGAGAACAAATGTCATTTGTTCATCTTTGTCTGCAAAGGCAGGTGTCCTCATGCCATCAGTCCATGCTGTTCGCCTGACCTACAAGCTCATGGCAGTTTCCCGGAGCCCTGTTACACAAAGCAGCCCCAGAGTGCCAAGGGGCTCTTGGAGGCAAGGATGCAGTTAGCTGGAAGGACTAGAGCTTCTTTGGTCAATGGCAGAAGACAGTCACATGTGTCCAGATGGGGCACTGGTGGTCAGCAGGCAGCCAGGCTTATGACCTGTCCCTTTATATTTGGCCAATATAATTAGTAAGAAATGAGCTGGTGAGAGGCAGGCAGATTTGCCCTGGGGGATTTGGGTGCAGCGCATCAGTCTTTTCTAAAATCTGCAGGTCACAAACTCTGTGTGTCAAATCCCTATATTGATCTGAATAGGGGATTTAGAATCACATTAATGTACATTTAAGGCTTTGCTGAGCAGTTGTTCTGACTTTATATTCTGATGCTGCTGCTCATGGGCTATGTAAACAACCATTCATTTATTTTTCAGTTTCAATTTGTTCCACTTAAAATTTGAAATCATTATACCTCTATATAGGTGGATTGTGAGAATGGAAAGGCAGATAGAAAACCTAACAGCTAGTGCCTTGAAACTTCCCTCATCTCTGACCCGCCTTCTCCCACTGCTTGTGTAGAGGCCTAAATGGCGGTTTGTTGATAAATGGTAAGGAATTGGCTCCTATGAGCACCAGTCAGCTCCAACTCTTTCTACAGTGCCCCATAGTTTGGGGAGCCAGACATTGTTCCTGTAAGACACATATTTAAAGGAATGAAGACCTTTCTCTGCGATCAACAGTCATACTCCTCAGTCAGGACCACAACAATGAAGATGGACTTTTGGGTTTTGATCTTGTACTTCTGTATCATGTATTTCTTTCCTCCAGCATAATTATCATTCACATGATTTAACATGCTGCTGTATTGAGTCAATGTCTTAGCCGCCTTTCTTTTTCCTTAACAGTGTCACTATAACATAGTATGGTTCTCCTACCATATAGTCTGTCTGTTTGAAGTATACAATGTGGTGGCTGTTAGTATTGTTACAGGGGTGGACAGCCTTTATCACAGCCCATTTTGGAGCATTTTTCCACTCCAGGAAGAAATGTTCCCTTGTATAGTGATTGCATCCTGTCCCCTAATGTCCCTGGGAGTCACTAATTGGTTTTCTGTATCTGTGATTTTGCCTGGTCAGGATATTTCATATAAGTGGAATTGTGCAATGTGTGATGCTTTGTGTCTGGTTTCTTTCCCTTCCATAATGTTTTCAGGGCCATCCATTTTATGATATATATCAGTGCCTAATTTCTTTTTAAGGTTAAATAATATTCCATTATAACGGATATACCAGATTTATTTATCTATTCATCAATGGGTTCGGACTTTTTCAGTTTGTTATTATTACACACAGTGCTGTTAAGTGCATTCGTGTTAATTCATTAATTTATACGAACCTATATTTTCATTTCCCTTGTGTATTTGTTTAAATGGTAGAATTGTTACATTATAGGGTAACTCTTCTTTTTAGCATTTTTTTTTCCATGGTGCTTTTCCATGGGATTGAACTCAAAGTCTGGTACATTCTGCCACTGATCTCTTTCAGTTCAATGTTTAGCTTTTAGAGGAGCTAGATGTTTTTACTTGCTTGTTTTTTTGTTTTGTTTGTTTTTTGTTTTGTTTTGTTTTGTTTTATCTGGGATGGGTTGTTTTGAGACAGTATCTGGCTATGCAGTTTAGATGACCTGGAACTTATGATCCTCCCAAGTGTTGAGCTTACAGTTACGTGTCATCATGTTCAGCTTTCCTAGGCTATTTTTCAAAGTAGCTGTACAATGCGAAACCCCAATAGTAGCACATAAGGACTCCTATTTCTCCACATTTTACCAACACTGGCTGCTTACAGCCATGATAGGATTATAATATGGCATTTTCATAAGGTCTGGATCTCCATTTCCCTCATGGTTAGTTGTCTACTCTGCTACTGAGAGTGTGTCAACAGCCTCCACAACAAGTCATTGATCCTTAAAGCTCCTTATTTGGGTTGCTTGGCACATTTTTACATGAAGTATAGGCTCTGTTGCCATAAGACAGCAACCTAAGAAGCTGCTTTGGAGTCACACCTTCATGAAAATATGAGACACTGCATTTTGCAATAGAAAAGAAAAAAAGATGAGACATGAGATGAACCGCTTCACCTCAAATCAAAGACACAAGGAAGGTGTACATCATGTTAACAACACACCGATGGAGGTCCAGGGTGGTGCTGAGCAAAGAGGACAAATTGAAATCAAACCCCCGAATTAATTCACTATTTAATACTATGTTTTACCAGCCTCTGATAAGTGATGATAGCACATTTCTGCATCATACTACACAGGAGGGGCATGAAAAATCAAACCAGCACCAACAGAAGAGACTATGGGCTCTATTTCTGACTTTTGATTCGAGGGGTTAAAAAAATCACTAACATTAGGTTAAACTTTATTTAATTTCAATTACGTGTATGTGTGTGTGTGTGTGTGTGTGTGTGTGTGTGTGTGTGTACTCGCAATGGTGTGTGCGGAGGTCAGAAGCCTATTGCAGTAGTCACCTCTCTCCTTCTACCATATAGGTCCTGGGGGGTTGAACTCAGTTGTCAGGCTTAGCAGCAAGCACCTCTACCTACTGAGCCATCTCACTAGCATAGGTCACAGTTCTCAGAAAATAGGTAGAAAAAAGTTCACCATAGGGGTATTGTGAAGATTGGTTAAGATAAAGCTTTTGAATCTGCTTTACAAATTATCAAGCCATGTGTCCATTATTATTATCTGAAGCTAAGAATAGTCCATATTTATGGACAGTTTGCTTTGTTTTGGGTCTGGGATTCAACTCTAGCAAATATGGTGTCTTGTGGAATTTAGGAAAAGAAGCCCTAATTTCCTGTAACACTTTGCTCAGTTTGCTGTATTGTTGCCATTCTTCAAACTGTAGGTGACAGCAGCTCTGCTGAAGCTGTGAACGTGCTCACGTGCATCTACATGCCAAGGCACTCTACCAGTGCTAGAAAACATATTCGGTGTTCCCGATCATGTGTCCGGGGAAGCAGACATGGGACCTTGGAATGCAGCAGATTTCCAAATGACCCCAGGAAAGACACAAAGCAAAGGAGGACAGAAATATTTGGATACTAAGTGAGCATGTCTGTGCCTCACCAAATATGAGCATGGCTGTGCATGTATTTATGGAGTTATCATTTGGGTTGTGCATGCATGTATAGCACTATTGTTTGGGCTGTGCATGGATCTGTATTCAGTTGGAGGTTTCCTGGGCTGGAAGGTTCAAGGTATTCTTGCTTTGCAACTCTGCAATCTGTTTGCTTGGGCAGATCACTTCCTCTTTACGTGCTGAGTCATCTGTCAGTAGTCTTATTTGGTTTTTATTCATGGAGGTCCTACAACAGCACTTAGTAAAAGCAGAGGCTGGTACTCAGAACTCACCCAACTTCACTTCTACTGCCTTTAAAGTCAAAGGTCAGCCTAGATGCAATAAGGTTAAGAGACAGATTCCAATTCTTGTTAACATAAAGTATAACATGTGACATTTAACTTAACCCACTCATACTTTAGAATGTTGGATGCTTTTACATATAGTATCACGAGCTAACAGCAACATTATGAGGTTATCTGTATTATAGATAAGGCAACAGCCCTGAGATGTTGTGTTGCTCCCACGGCCAGGTAGCTCCCAATCCTTCCCCTTCCCTATGCTGCCCAACTTCCTTCATAGCCCTCTCAGGGCATCTGGCTGACTGCTACTCAGTCTCCCAGTAGGTCTCTCTTTGTCTTCCTTCTCCTTTAAGCTGCATAAAATCCCATCTGTCTTTACCAAGACCCATCCAGAAACATGGCACAGTCTCTCCAGATACGCCCAGTACCACCTCCAGTAAGAGACACAACCCAGCTTCATTTTCAAGTTTTCCCTCCTACCGAGGACCTTCTCCATGCACAAAGCCCACATGACCAGTCCAAACCTTTGGGACAAACTGTACACCCCAACACCTGACCTCCAAACACTCTTTAGCTGCCTAGGCTTTCTGGTAAGAGTTCTGCTTCCCTTGCTCTGTCCTCTCAGGACTCTTCCAAGCTACCCAGCCCACCACCTCATTGGTGGGCTGAAGAACAAAACAAAGCAAAACGGAAACCACATGAAAAGATACTCAACAGCATAACTCCTGTTGCCCAGGTCTCATCACAAAAAGTCTTGTAGTAACACTGTAGCAAGTGTCCCCACTGAAAATCGTTAAATAAGACTCAAGAAACAGAAGTCAAAGAACAATTATAAACATGTTGAAAGAGTTCAAGAAATTTTAAGGACACAAATAAACATCCAAATGAACTTTAAAAAGACAAAAATAAGGCAGTTGAAGACCTAAACTTAAGAGCCTAACTTGGGGGAGAGGGGCTAGATAAGTGGATAAGAGCTCTGGCTGTTCTTGTAGAGGACCCAGATTTGGTTCCCAGTACCCACATGACAACTAACAACTGTAATGGTCTGTAACTTTAGTTATAGGAAATCTGACACCCTCTTCTGGCCTCTGTGGACATTGTACAACACGGCTGTACTCACATGCATGCAGGCAAAACACTCATATACATTAAATAAATTAAAAAATTTAGCGGTTCCCTGCCAGGTTGCTATGGAAACCACGAAGGCCTGCTCCCAGAGCCAGAGATCAAGCAATAGTTCTGAGTGCCAGTGGGAGTGGACCCCCAACCTCTTCACACATTTGTTGACCAAGCTCATCATCAATGATGACATGGCTGAACTTCTCCTCGGGAAGTTGAAGCTAGAAGAACAATTGAAGGAGAAACCCCTGTGGTAGGGAGCCAGAACCCCCAGGCCCGCAGCAGGCAGGAGCAAAACCCAGGCTCCCAGCCATCTTGGGCCCTTCCCCTCTATCCTGAGGATTATATCTGAAAGATTTTAAGCAGAGGAGCAAAATTTTAGCCAGTCAAGTGAAATAGCTTTGTTCCAGGAGTGCATAGGAATAGAACCCAGGCACCCAGCAATCTTGGGACCATCCCTTCTTTCCTGAGGATTATATCTGAAAGATTTTAAGCAGAGGAGCAAAATTTTAGCCGGTCAAATGAAGTAGCTTTTTGCGGGGGATACAATGCTTTCTTTTGACTTCTGAGGGCATTGCAGGGCATGAGTGTACTTTATATACATGCAAGAAAAATACTGTTTGAGAGCCTGAGAACTTAAGGAAAGAAAGAACTAGAGCTGTGGTCCTCTCCTGTGAGCTGGAGAGCCCTCTCCTGAGAACTGGAGTTGTGGTTCTTCCTGAGAACTGTGGAGTTGTGGTTCCTCCTGTGAGCTGGAGCTGTGGTCTCTCCTATGAACTGGAGCTGTGGTCCTCACCTGTGAGCTGGACCTGAGATTCACCTCCTGTGAGCTAGCACTGAGGTCTCCACCTGTGAGCTGGACCTGTGATTCCTCTCCTATAAGCTGGAGTTGTGGTTCTCCTCCTGTGAGCTGAAGCTATGGTCTTCTCCTATGAGCTGGAGTCCTGCTCCTCTCCTGTGAGCTGGAATTGTGGTTTTTCCTATGAACTGGAGTTGTGATTCCCCTCCTGTGAGCTGAAGCTCTGGTCTTCTGTGAGCTGGAGCTGTGATTCCCTCCTGTGAGCTGAAGCTGTGGTTCCCCTCCTGTGAGCTGAAGCTGTGATTCCCTCCTGTGAGCTAAGCAGAGGAGCAAAATTTTAGCCAGTCAAGTGAAATAGCTTTGTTCCAGGGGATTCAATGCCCTCTTTGGACCTCTGTGGGCATTGCAGGACATGAGTGTGCTTATATACATGCAAGAAAAATACTGTTTGAGAGCCTGAGAACTTAAGGAAAGAAAGAACTAGAGCTGTGGTCCTCTCCTGTGAGCTGGAGAGCCCTCTCCTGAGAACTGGAGTTGTGGTTCTTCCTGAGAACTGTGGAGTTGTGGTTCCTCCTGTGAGCTGGAGCTGTGGTCTCTCCTATGAACTGGAGCTGTGGTCCTCACCTGTGAGCTGGACCTGAGATTCACCTCCTGTGAGCTAGCACTGAGGTCTCCACCTGTGAGCTGGACCTGTGATTCCTCTCCTATAAGCTGGAGTTGTGGTTCTCCTCCTGTGAGCTGAAGCTATGGTCTTCTCCTATGAGCTGGAGTCCTGCTCCTCTCCTGTGAGCTGGAATTGTGGTTTTTCCTATGAGCTGAAGCTGTGGTTCCCCTCCTGTGAGCTGAAGCTCTGGTCTTCTGTGAGCTGAAGCTGTGATTCCCTCCTGTGAGCTGAAGCTCTGGTCCCCTCTTATGAGCTGAAGCTGTGGTTCCCCTCCTGTGAGCTGAAGCTCTGGTCTCCTGTGAGCTGAAGCTGTGATTCCCTCCTGTGAGCTGAAGCTCTGGTCTTCTGTGAGCTGGAGCTGTGATTCCCTCCTGTGAGCTGGAACTGTGGCCCCCTCTTGTGAGATGTAACTGTGGTACATGCAAGAAAAACACTGTTTTTTCCCTCCCCCAGGAGGGATGATTGGAATGGACCGTGCTGAATCAGGCCCTCAGCCACTGCTGAAGATTAATGCATCTTTCAACTCTCACCAGAGAAGTTTCCTTATGTAGCAGATGGTGATTGACACAGAAGCTTATGGCTTTCTAATATGCAGGAAGGAAGGGGCTACAAAGTGCTTATCTCTGAGTGGGACGCCTCTGTCGGGCTTCTGGAGCTCAGGACTCGGGAATCACTTCGGAAGGGAAGGTGAAGATTTTAAGAGCCAGAAGTGGTGGATTCACCATGCTGGGGCCAGGGGGGCAGAATTTTCCAGACAGCTGGTCAGTTACTCATATGAACTCACAGCAATGCTGACAGCATGTACAAGTCCTGTGTCCTATGCAAGCTCCAGCGGATGAACTCACAATGGGGAGCATTTGGAGATTCAGGTTAGACTCCATAGGCTTTATTATACAGAGAGAGTACATTGAATTGAGTGGGGGCCGGGCAATAAAGGGAGGTGTGGATGGTAGAGGGGATATAAATGTCATCAAATTATGTTGTATGGAAATCACAAAAATTCAATAAAAATGCAAAAAAGTATCATAAAAAACCGTAAAAACAACAAAAAATTTCTCCCCAATATTTTTTTTTTTTAAGAGCATAGCTTGGGTAGCACACATGTTTGAACCCAAGTCTGTCTGACACAGATCAGTCCTGGAGATTTGAATCTTGTTTTTCTTAAAGCCCGTGGAAACTGTTCTCTGCTCTGGTCTTATGTTCAGGCTGGAACAAATGGCTTTCTTTACATATATTTATTTTAGAGATTTTTATTTCCCCTTTAGAAAATTTTAATGACTTCTCCCCAATCTCCATGTCCTCAGAGGTCTATTTTCCTCCTGCAGAATTGGGTTCTACCCAGAACATATAGGTTATTAAATAAAAATCTAGTGCCAGATGTGGGATACCTCCTTATGAGTTGTTGGGAAGGGCGTTCCTAGAGGCTTACAAAACAGCACAGGCTATTGCCATTGCTCTTAGTCGCTACTAGGACTAGATGGTAAGTCTCTATTGCTGGAGACACAACACACTTTGGTTGTAGGACATAGAGAAATCAAGTTGGAACTGTCCTGAAAGTTTTCTCCCTGCTGCATAGCTTTCACAGTGCTAAAAGGTGTTATGCAGGCTGCTGGGGGAGAAAAGTCACCAATGGTGTCACCCTGCAGTGGACCCTTAATGTGCAATCCTGGCCTCCAGGCGAGATACCCCTGGTGCAATAGTGGCATGACAGTTAATGAGGGTCACCGACTGATTTCAGATTGGATTTGAGGACTGGTCCACAGTAGAGAATTCACGCCTAGTACTGTGAACCTCAAAAACCTGTGGCTCGGGAGGTCATAGGCCCTGGGGAGAAACCTATTATTGCTGCTTTGCTAAATGGACATACTGTCAAACTGCTCTCTAAAATTTGTGTTTATAAGCATAGATTAGTGCAGCTCTCAACTATGGCCAGAGATGCTTCTTTTTGCAGAGGGCAGAAGTCAGTACAGACTCAAAACTGATCAATATGCTAAGAATAAGCGACTGTTAAGTGAGCAGCCCTACATAGGACATCTATATCAACTCCCTTCCCTCTCAAGGCTTGAGAAACACCACATTAGAGGAGGAAGAATGAAATGTAAGAGCTAGATGATGAGGAAGAGGAGGTCTGTTGGATGCAGTCTTCCAGACATAGCATGACTGTGACATGAAGAAACTTACTGTAGCCATGGTTACCTGCAGGATATGTGCACAAGGTCAAGTCAACAAGATCAATCACTATTCTAACAGGCAGCACTAACTGGACTCAGTGGGTCACAAAAACAAAGTGGAGGATGTGTCAGAGGGGGCCATCCAGTGGGAATGGGAGGGGGAGCTGGAGGTGAAGATATACTGTATAAACATATGAAACTATTAAAGAATAAATAAAAGAGAAAAAAACAAACAAAACAAAACATACTTAATACACACTCATACAAAATCTGTACACATATATTATCCAAAATGCTGGGTTTATCTAGATGCAAGTTGAAGATTACTATTTTCTTATATTTTCAAGATTTTTAAAATATAATATAATTTAATATATTATAATATTTTTATATACTGTAATTTAATATTTAATAAAAATTGACTATGGTGGCTCATGCCTTTAATCCCAGCACTTGGGAGGCAGAGGCAAGTGAATCTCTGAGTTCCAGGCCAACCTGGCCTACCTACTGAGTTCTAGGACAGTTGGGGCTACAGGGAGACCCTGTCTCAGAAAAGACAAAAAAAATTGACCGTAAAAATATTTTTAAAAGAAATGAATTCTAATTCAGGCAGAATTTAGATACAAAATCATACTCTGAATTTCAGAGAAAACATGAATTTCCCTCACTTTCCTGACGAATTTATTAAAAAATTTCAGGCCAGGAATTGTAGAGTTTGGGCAATAATTTAGACCCGGTTTTAATTTTCCATCTTTCATTATATTGATATGCTTTAGTCTCCTCAATGAAAGTGTCCACTCAAAATGATAATTTAAGCGCAAGAAGACCATACAGAAAATATATCCACAGCTTCATAAAAATATAGACAAAGAATAGATGAAAATTGTAAGATCAGATTTATTTGAGCTCTGCAAATGACTAGCTATGTGATCCTGGGCAAGCAGTTTGGTACAACTTTCCTCATTTCTTAAATGAGAGGATGAAGCTGATACCCGCTCAGCTCTTTCAGCCCTAACATTGTTTGACTCTAGTGCCAGAGCTTAATTTCATCATATTCTCCACACGTTTTTGTTCCAAAACACATTGATATCATGTTCAATTAGGTTGACTCATGTTCCCCATGTAAACAATTGTGGCGATTGCCAAACTATACTAGCAAACAAAAACACAAGGGTTTCGAGCTCTTTCCTTTAATTCTCCAAAAACAATTTTGACACATTGTAAAACTGCAAAGTATTCCTGTTTGCTGTTCTTTATTTGACTCATTAAATCTTACCAAAACTGTTTTAGAAGGCCTTTGTTGTACCTCTTTTGGAATATTATCCAAAAGTGAACAAAAATATTTGAACAAGATGTCTTGATTATTTTTCAAAGTATGTCTGTGTTAGAATAAAGGCAAATGCATAAACTAGATGTTAATCTCTCTGTTTGATAAGTCAAAGCACATTGATAAGCCCTTGCCAAACAGTTGTGATGTGTTATGAATGAACATGACTTTTGTTGGACAGCATGGTGAGTGAGCTGGAGAGTATGGCCTAGGGACATTTATAACTAGACTGGGATTCCAGAGGATATAGAGTTCTCAGGAAAAGCCACAAATAAAATTGTGAAATGTTTTGGAAAGTAAGAATTCCTAACTATCCTCTTCCCAGAAGATCTGATTACTCTCATGTGTTCTGATTTCACAGCAAGCACTGATCCAGTTGACATTTTGGAAGGAAATTTCTCAAACAAACCATTTGTGGCATCCTTGAAAATATTTCTGGGTGATTACACATGATGGGAAGATTTGGTATCATCATACCTCAAGTTTATATCTACTGTGTTTCTTTAGTTAAAAGAAAGTTTGAGTAAGGACATGAGCTCAGGGTTTGGCATACAGAAGCAAGGCATGCATCTACTCTTATGATGAAGATTCAGGGATCAGGAAAAGGACTAATCTAGGCACAGCATAGGACTAGAGCAAGAAACCCTCTAGATACAGCCACTAGCACCACCAGATCCAAGCCTGGAAGGATCCGAGGGATAGGGAAAATAAAACCTGTCTTCTACCCCTACATGCACATCATCATTATCGTCATCATCATCATTATCACCATCACCATTATCATTATCATCCCTGCCAGAATAGGGTCTTTGGATGATGGGCAGCAGGCTTCCTCATTATACAGGCCCCCTGACCTACAGTGGACACTGGCCAACCACCAGCCTTGTCACGCAGTGCCCAAGTAGATTTTGACAGAATCACACTGGCCAACAATATCAGCAATCCAAAGAAGGATGCCTCTGAAGACTGAGCCAGATCTCAGGCTTTCTCATTTCTGTGTGAGATATGGCAGTCAGTATTGTTCTTATCTGATCTGAGTCATAATTGCTGCTCTTTGTCAGAATTGTCAGATGAAAGCCCGGAAAGGAAACATATAGCATTCTATTGGTTGCAAGGGACAATGCTCAGAACCACTGAATTTGAATAAAAAGTGTTTATATTCCAAACTGAGGAAATAATTAGTATCAATTTCAGAATATTGTCTTAGTCTGTTTGAACTGCTACATAATAAAATATGATAACCAAGTAGGTTAAACAATTAATTTTTTTCTCAAGCTCTGGAGGCTCAAAAGTCTAAGACTGGTGTGGTGATAACTGCCTCCTTGTTGACAGGTGATGCTGTCTCACTGTGTGTTCACGTGGTAGAAGAAGCAACCCTCTGCCCTCTTTCATAACGGCACTAATCCCACTCATGAGGGCACCACTGTCATGATGGGATCATCTCCCCAGAGGCCCTTTCTCTTAAGGTCATCATCCTGGAGATTGGGATTTTAACATGTAAACATTTAGGCCAAAGACAGAGCTTAAGGTCTTGAGTCACTGTGTCTGTAGAAATTTATATTCCAATTTGAAGTTTGGGATTATCCAGGAGACGTTCATTTCTTACACCACCCTTTCTCTGAGAATTCACTCTTTCTCAAAGATATCAAGATCATAATCAGGGGCCATACTGTTCTATGTCCAAGAGAGGAGTATAAGATTCTATTGGAACTAACTGTGCCTTTTGCCAGTATTTGAAGCTGACCATAAGGTCAAAGGTACTGGAAGTAAACAGTGCTCACTCCATCTTCATGGATACTACCTGCCTGGAATGTCCTGCTTCTCTATCTCTGAAGCTGTTTAATTTCTTTTTATAATTCAATTTTATTACATTTATTTATTGTGAGTATTCACATATATATTTGTATAAATGTGGGCTTGTAGATGCCATGGAGCACATGTGAAGGTCAGAAGACAACTTGAGAGAATCAGTTCTCTCCTTCTATCATGTGGGTCCCAGGGATCAAACTCAGATTGTGAAGTTGGGGACAAGGGCCTTTATTTACTGAGCCATTTCATCAGTCCATAAACTATCTAAAAACTTAGCATCTTCAAGCCTCCGACAGTTCTGAATCTCTTAGATCCTTCCAATAAATTCCTTCTACCTTTACTTAGGCAGGGATCATTTATTTGGCTTGTAATGAAAGGCATGTAATGAATACACATCAACATTTAGACAATGGCTGACACTATAATGCATTTATTCATTTGTTACCCATTCACTCCCACAATAACCTGATATGAATAGATGAGATATTATTTTCATTTTATATGTGAAAAAAGAGAGATTCAAATAGTTTAAACTATTTGTCCATGTTGTCACATCAAGAACAATATCCACAAGTCCAAAGTCTTTTGGCTGCATATCCAATACAGTGAGGTCTGACTTTCATCTGTTCCTTAAGCAGAAAAAGGAAGACAAATTGATTGGAAACACCCATGCTCTTTCCTGGCATTCCTGTGACTACTGTCATGGGCTTCTTTTGAATTTTCCTTTTGAATGCACAGGGATCTGGATATAAAAATTGTCCTTAATATACAACAACAGTGTTCATGGAGCCAGGGCAAAATAGAGTCACTATTTACATCCAGAAATATTGACAGGAATGATTAAATTATCTCTGAAGCCACTTGGAGTTGTTGCTTTTTAGAAGTGTGATACCCAAGTTCATTAGCATTGTCGAAGGAAATGGCTCCCTCCAAACAAAAATGTACAGAGTCATTTCCCAGAAAGGGACCAACACTAACCAAGGGGAACCTGAAAGCAGGCTATGCCTGAGCAGGAAGTATCTGGAGTTACTTCATTGCTAGCTGCAGAAAATTAAAGACTCTCTTCTTTATCCATAGAAGGAATAATATTACTGGAATTTATTAAGTTAAATGGTGGATTAAAAAAACTATTGAGCTTTTGTACATTTCATATAACAGTTATTAATCAAATTTAGACCCCCTCTTCCATCCAAGCCCCTCCATCCCCCACTCCACCCCTCACCCCCCCTGGACTTCATGTATTCCATCATACACATTAAGTTCTATCCAGTCAAGCATTTATACCCAGATGTCCTTTGGTGTAAAATCATCCAGTGGCATCTAGTCAGTCTATCTAGAGTTTGTAAGTAAGGCATATTCTCCCTCACTCAAGAGTAATCAGTTTCCAACAGTTCACAGGCCAGGACCACCCCACTGCCCATTTCCTTAGCTCCACTCTGCGCCCTTGTCTAAGTTGGCATGGGTCTTTTGCTCAATGCCACCATTGCCACAAGTTCACATGTACAAGCTTCCAGTGACCTGAAAGCCTCTGTTTCCCTATGTTCATGGACCAACCCTGGCTCTTACACTCTTTCCACCCCTTCTTCAGCAATGGTCCCTGAGGTGTGGGTGGATAAAGTTTAATATAGGAGTCCTATTCAGGACACACTCTGCTGCCTCTTATTCTTTAAAACTTGGCCAGTTGTGGCCTTCTGTGTGCATCACACTCTGTTGTATAAGGAAGCCTCACTGGTGAGAGTTGAGGGATACACTAGTTTTCTCTTTATCTCCATTCTGCTAGGTTTCATGAGCCTTGGGTGTAGAAGTTCCACTATAGTTATGTCACTTAGGACTGGACATCTCTCAAACATATATTCCCTGTGTGTGACCAGTTGTTGAACTATGTAGTAGCCTCCATCTGTTGCAGACAGGATCTTCTTTGATGAGTGGTATATGGGTTACTCATCTGTAAATATAAGGATCTATATTTAGCATATGGTAAGAAATTTCATTTGTCTAGAGATAGGACAGAGATAGGGTTTTCTCTAGGATCTATAACTTCACCAGCCATTTGTATTTGGCAGTGACACACATGAGTTCGCTCCCACTGAGAAGGTTTTAATCTTCCAGAACTCAAAGATAAGACTCTACTGCTGAATACAGGGCATATGTTAGACACAGAACTTGGAGCAATGGAGCAGTAACTGACCTGGAAGCCTTCTATGTGAAGTTTAGCTCTCATAGTTCTAGAGGACAGTATGCAAGCTGCTAAGGGAGAAAAATCAAGCAATGGTCCAACCCAGCCATAA
Source organism: Nannospalax galili (assembly GCF_000622305.1). Lineage (NCBI taxonomy): Eukaryota > Metazoa > Chordata > Mammalia > Rodentia > Spalacidae > Nannospalax > Nannospalax galili. The sequence continues at coordinate 1,448,427 of NW_008342636.1, read as the reverse complement.
AGCCTGATAACCATAACAGTTGGCACAACAAACTACTTCTATTTGTGTAGTAGTGGCACTGGTATATGGGCGGTAACAAACATTTATCTAATTGGATTTCAATGATAGATTTTAAGGTATACTTTAAAGTGTCATTGAAGTTTAATTGATCATTAGTAGTTTGATGGAAGTCAATATCTATTTGGAATTTTAAATCATTGATTTGTCTAAAGTTACATTTGAGAGTCTCGGCTATGATTTTTGCAAAAAGATAATAGTCCACTCTAGAATTATAACCCTAAGAGAGCATCTGAAGCAAAGGCCTTTATCTAACATATAACTAAACTGTAAACTCAAGAGTGTCCAGGCCCAGTATTTTTGTTAGGCTTTCCTCTTTAGAATAAGTGCTTCTCACAGAAGAGTGAGAAAAATGCTAAGACTGTGATATTGCCTGCATTCCAACTCTACAGTACTTCTCAATTTACAAGAAAAAACACTGAAGGAAAATTCTTGAACTATAAGCTCTAAAGAAACATATATGACAGGAACAAGTTCATGAACATGTTGAATTTAGGCTTTAAATTTTGTTATCTATATATACATAAATGTCAGGTCCTGTCATAATAAGAGATATCATACAGACAAAACATATTTCTTAAGTAATAGACAGATTGCAACCTTACATGGAAAACTTGAAGACAAAACCTTTTGTTCAAAGTCCCCAAGTACTAAAATCTGAACCCCAGATGGTTTTCTTTATTATGCATATATCTAAACAAATGGACTAGTAAAACCTTTTCATAATCTGGATCTTGAATGTCTTCCAAAGGCCCATGTGTGAAGGTTCTCAGTCTTTGGTGTGGCATACTTGGAGGGTAATGGAACCACTGAGAGGTGGAGCTTGCAAGAGGTCTTTGGGAGCATGCTCTTGAAGGGGATTTGGAGGCTGATCTCTTTCTTTTCCTTGATTTTGGCCCCTGGCCATGAAGTCAATAATTTTTCTTTACCATGTGATCCCAACATAAAATACTGCCTTGCCACAGACCCAAAGCACTGATGGTAATGGATCCTGGATTGGAACCTCCAACAGTCTGTGAGCCAGAATTGATCTTTTCTTTCTATAAGTTTATTATCTCAGGTTCTCACTGTGTAAAGAAAGCTGACTAACACATACCTATTGGTGTTATTCATGCACGAATACACACTAACTCATTCCAATATGTTCTGTTAGCTTGGTTTGGTATGCTTCTTAATTTTTACAAAACTGATTTATTGAAGCAATGCTAAAATGTCTTTGGCTCTAAATCATAAGTCAAAGTATAAAACTGACCGACAAGTATGAGAAATGAATGAAGCAAAGCAAAGACTAGCAGAATTTACACAAGTCAAATGATCACATTATTATCTGACATTTCAACAGAAACGTCTCAAAATAAATGTAAAGTGAGCCATAATGCTGTTCTTTCAGCTTCCTGATGAAAAGCAAATCTAAAAGTGATGGTTGAATAGCCAACAAGTTCAACGTCTGTACTGAAGATCAGAGTTGTGTCTCCCTTTAGTGATTTTTCTCCCTTTAGCTTAGTGATTTATTCATGCTGGTTTTTTTTTTTTTTTAATTTCTATACCCATTACTTCCAACTATACAGAAAGCACATTATTACTATTTCTTTGAGTAACAACTTGATATGCAAGATAAGCACCAAATCAAATACAGTGTTTTGAAACTAGGTAAATCCACTTTTTTTTTAAATTAGTTTTTTGAGACAGAGTCTTACTATGTAGTCTTGGCTGGCCTGGAACTGGCTATGTAGACCAGGTTGGCCTCTAACTCACACAGGTCCACTTGTATCTGCCTCCCAAATGCTGAGATTAAAGGTGTGTGCTGTCGGGCCTGAAGAGGGTAATCTGAACTGCTTAATGGGAGGAGGTGGCTGCAGGGTGGGGATGAAAGTAGTTTAGGTTCCCCGCCCCCCTTAGGAGTTCTCTTCTCAAATAATTATTTTGACATTATAAAGAACAGATCCTTTGTGGTACTCTAATTCTCTCTATCCTTTTTTGTTAAGTGTTACAAGCAATTACTTACAGAGTTCATAAATGCCTTTGGAGTGTAACCTAAATCCTACTTTATTTAGGGGGAAAGAGAGTAAGAAAGAAGAAATATCTACAATTAGCTTGTTTGCTCTGGCCCTTTCTGTAACCTTCTGCTTTCTACATATCTGATAAACCCAATCTAAGCATCTAAGTTGTTGAAGTAGGTCACATTTCCTTTTTCCATTCCCCAAGTTAATGGCATTTGCTCTGAAGGCCAGGTGATTACTTGAGTATTGGGAACTGGAGACAAGAAGCCGGGAGGCAGCGTCTCAGGAATAATATCCTCCATTTATCTGCAGAGAGCTTGTGGGATCCTAAGTTGTTCATCTGTATAAATAACACTGCCGCCCACCTGGCACTTTCTCAGAGGCGGCTTCCTGGGCCTCTCTCTAGTTTCGGCAGAGAACAAATCTAAGTCCCACAGCCAGTCGCCTTGTGATGTTATAGATCCTATTTATCACAAAATGCCCATTGCTAAAGTTTAAAAAAAGGAAGTTTTAGGGTTTTCTTGAAGTCCCCCCCCCCCATTTCTGTAAGCATTCTATTTCCCAGACTCATCTCCACTGTTTATTCACCAGGCTTGACTCCAAATATATTTTGACAGTCTTCCAAATCCAAATGCACATTCAAAGGCTGAGAAGCCATGGATCACATTCTTTAAATGTGTCAGAGCCCAGAGAAAGTGCCTGAGAGAGACTCCCTAACAATGTCAAAATAGTATTGATTATGCGGCAAGGACACTTCAAAGCTAATCAAGATACCTCCCCCACACGCATGCGGGGCGCAGAGAGAGAGGGGGGAGGGAGGGAGGGAGGGAGAGAGAGAGAGAGTAAAGAAGACAAATTAAGTAACTGTTCTGAGGCAGGAACAGAGAAAGGAGAGAAGTCCTTAGGGAAGCCTCAGTCGCCCTTTTTGAGAGAAGTTCTCTTGTTCCCTGCCCTCTCACATTTCATGACGGCTATAGTCCCAGTCTCACTGATTTTAAAAGATATATTCCTTGTATGTGTATTTTCCTGTGTCTGTCTATATGCCAACTATCCAAGTGATAATAAATATCCTATTGCTTTCTCATTTCTGATATGTATAGTGTTATTTCAAGAATCAAAAGGTATGCTTTTAGATTTCTTAAAATAAAATGGTTTCATGCCACCTGTCTATGGATTCTACTATAAATATATTAGGCACAAGTGGTGGGTTTTCGCTCCTCCATAATGCTCTGTAATGACACATTCTATGTATTCTTCAGTGTCTGAATCACAGAGGTCCAGAGGAAAGGCAAAGGGCAGAACACAGGAACTCAGCTGCAGAATGAGCTGAGGTGCCAGGAATGGCTAGCTTCCAGATCTCAGAGTTAAAGAATGGTATTTCTTGAGTAATTATGATCTCAGCCATGACAGAAAAATGAGGGTTTGGCAGATCCTCTCTATAGCATGTGTTTCAGAGCTCTCGCAAGTTCCAGGGAAAGTGATTTTCTTTTTTCACCCCAGGGAAAAAAAAGAATAATTGATCTATTGGGACAAAGGAGAAAATTGACTACAGGTCTCTGGCACTGGAGTCCCTTGCCATCTAGAAAACAGAGATGGGATTACACGCTGGATTAGCATAATTTAGTGGTGAGAACACCTGAAACCATTTATTTTCTGGACAAGTGGTTTCTGAACTATGGTTCTTCATTTTTTCACTTCTACCTGACTCAGTTTGGTTAAAAACAGAGACTTGGAAGAACCAAAGGAGCATGATATAACCCTGTGGTACTAAACACGAGATCACAGGACATAGTGAGTGTCCTATCGTGAGCAAAAACAACAAAAGTTGCCTGAAATGCAAAGTGGGAAGATTAAACCACTAATTAGACTGTACACTTCATATGGCTAAAGGAAGTGAATGTCAATTGGTTGTGGGTTTTTTTTTTTACATTGAATTAGCATGACACATAATTTTAGAATTTTAATGAATTTTTTTTCTTTTTATTGAATTTTTATTCTCATACAGTAAAATTTGATGGCATTTATATCCCCTTCCCTATCCACACTGCCTCTTATTGACTTCCTCCCTAATTAATGCATTCTATTTTTATACCATAAGGCCTACAGAATCTAATTTGTGTCTCCAAATGTTCTTCAGTGTGGGTCCATCCACTGGAGCCTGGTTAATCTACCAAGGGTCCCATGCTTGAAAGAGACTGTCTCTGCCCCTCCCAGCAGTCTTCTGTTGTCACAGTTTCCTTAGGTGGGGTTGGAGCTTCTTACCCACTTCGTCAAGTCTATGAGGAGATTTTTTTTCTGGACTGAGTTTGCTTGGGACTTTTGAGTAACTGACTAGCTGTCTAGGAAACTCTGTTTCTTTGTCGTCATCTACCGCCTCTGGCTCCTGCTATCTTTCTGTCCCCTTTTCCACAATGATCCTTGGGCCTTGGGAGGCAGAAGTTTATATAGGTGTCCTATTCAAGGATGAGCACTCTGTAGCCTCTTGTTCTCTGCATGTTGGCCAATTGTGGGTGTCTTTCTGTTGCATAAGGAAATTTCTCTGGTGAAAATTGAGAGTAGCATTAATCTATGGGTATAACAATAAATCATTAAGAGTCAGTTTAATGTGATAACTATTTAATAGAAAACTAGTATTACCTTCTCCCTTATGTCCTGTGACCTGTTTAGCCTCAGGTTCCTAAGCCTGATATGGGCAGGTATGGGTTCCATCCTAGGAAGTGAACCTTAAGTCCAATTAAATTCTGATTGGTTACTCCCATAATATTTGTGCTACTGTTACACTACTGGGTTTATCTTTCCAGACAGATTGTTGTTGTAGTTCACAGGATTCACAGCTGGGTAAGGTTGATGATTTTTTTCCCCTTCTAGTAGGTTGTATAGCACCTTCCAACACTATGAATGCTAGCCAAGAGATGAAGTTCTGAAATCCACACTAGCTTAATTTCTCCTTGTTTGTTCTTCAGCTCATGTATGTAGTATCTTACCATCCAGTTCTGGTGGGTAACCAAGAGTAGGGGCAATGGCTAGTATTGTTTGAGGGTCTATGAGACACCTAGTCAACAGCTTCTAGAAAAGGAGTCCATTCCTGGCATTGAGAATTTTTCATTAGCCTATGATGTCTAGAAAGGACAATGTCCCCAGTTATAGGATAACTCCTTTCAGACAATATCTCCTGTTATAACTTCTAATATCCTTTTATAATGTATATGTATAAACTTTAAGAAGCTTCTATAGTGGTAGGTTTCCATATGACTATTTCTAAAGGTCCTTAATTGTTCCCTAACCCTCTCCATGCTCACTCCTCTCCCTGCCTTCTCATTCCAAGCTCCATTTAACCTTCCTAGTCTATTAGTATGTATTACTAGTCAGATGCTACAGACATGGTTCCAAGGTTTATAAAAACTGTCCTTGTGTCATTTTCCCTTCCCTCATTCCAAGAATCCTCTTTCTCAATGGTGATCAACTTGGTCTTGTCCTTGGTTATTTACCCAACCCTAAATGGCACTGTGCTGAAACTAGGTCTTTTCTTTGGACATTCTATTTTAACTTGAAAAATAAGGATTTAACTGAGTAAAGGTCAAAAATGAAAGTATCTGGAATAATATGAAATTGTGTTCATTGCAGAGCTAAGCAACATGTTATGGTTATATTTTTTCCTTCACATGTCTAAAGTCAGGACCCGTGTGCCATTGAAGGGAGGAGAATCAAGGGAATTTACAGCTAAGTAAAGTGAATGACCTTTTCTTTAAAATCATTAATTATAAGATGGTGTGTTATATTTGAGTTTGTTCCTCATTTAAACAATTGCTGTCTTCTAGTATTTTTCTTGGATTTGTTTTGCCTTTTTCTTTCTTGGATTTACTAAGTATTCTATTAAATAAAATTTTAAAAACCAATATGCCTTCATTATAAAATATCTCTCCTGGGAAAGCTTCTGGCTTCTTCCAAGGTAAGGTAAGTAATTCCCACCATTAAGCTTTGGGAACATACATTCTGTGTTTAGCTCTTATTTAATGAAAGTCTAGATCTAAACATTGTTCACTTTATTCACTAAACTGCAATTACACATTTAGGTCTATGTCTACTGAAGTAGGTTATGAAGTCTTTAAAGAAATATTTATCTTGCTTCCATGTCCTGCCTGTAGCATACTGCCTGAAAAATAATATATGTTCCTTACCTTTCTTAAATCAGTAGGTAAACAGGATCTGTAAACACATATCTCTGAAGCAAACACCAGTATTCACTCATAGCTTCCCATTTCTGTCCTCTTTTCTTCGAGATTTATTTGAGAACTTTTAAAATTGGAGAACAACATAAATCTTAAGTTGTATTCTTAAAACTTCCCAAAGAGAGCAATCATGTATTATCTCTGACCTTGAGTTTAAAAAAAGATAAGAGCTATCACAGATCTATTGCACTCTCTTAATCCCCACCTTCTATTCACAGGCATTTCATTAAAACGTGGGAAGTTTTGGTATGTGTGCTTGTGTGTGTTGTGTGTGTGTGTGTGTGTGTGTGTGTGTGTGTATGTCTGTGTATGTGTCTGTGTATGTGGTACATGCACAAAGTGTGCAGGTATGCAAGTCCATGTCAATGCTCATACATGTAGAGACCTGAAAATGGTGATTGTCTTCCTCTATTACCCTCCATCTTATCCCCTTAAGATAGGTTCTCTCACATAATTGAATGTTCTTCATTTCAGGAGGGCTGGCTGGTCAATGAGCTCACAGATGTGTCTCCATATTCTCAGTGCTGCGGTTATAGGCATGTGCAACCATGCCCAGGTCTTTATATGTGTGCTGGGGATTTGAACTCAGGTCCTCATGTTTACCCAGCAAGTGCTCTTACCCAGTGACCTATTTTGCCAGCCCCCCAAAATATGTATCTTTTTTAAGAACTTAAAGAATGAAAATATCAAAAAGCTTGAGTTCATCTAAATTATTTCCTATTGTCAATAAAGCTTATTATGTTCTATAAAGCTATAGAATATAAATGTGATGATATATAAAATATAAATTTAAAGGCATATCATGCAAATGTAAACAGGAGACCCTGTCTCAAAAATATCTAAAAAAAAAAAAGACTCAGTAGTAAGTAGGAACCCTCCTTAGGGAATGAAGCTCAGTGAAAGGTCCTGCAATGACTTTTAATGAATTAATCTTTTTTACCATTTATGATACATTAAGATATATTTAGTATGGCAACTCTTACGAGAGGCAAATAGAACTGATTTTTCCATATTAACCAAGTTACTCTCAAAGTAACCTAGGATTACAAGTTCCTGAGGGCTTTGTAAGACTTGTGCTATTTCATTTTATTACATGTTCTGTTAGGAAAGAGCAGTTCAGATATTTACAAAGTTTCTAAATATAGATCTTGAAAGGTGTTTGCATTCATTGGAAGTAGCTTTTTGTTCTCGGTGACATGTCAGTTGGAAGGTCAGGTTGTCTTTGACCTATTCTTGGTCATCTTGTGTGATGACAGGCACTCATGTCTTGAAGAGTCCCTTTAGTTGGAGCATCGCCTTGACAATGAGGTTTTTCCTAGCCCTTAGGATGTTTCTCAGCACAACCTCCATGCTGAGGCAGCTTAGAAGGACAGAAAAATTTAAGATCACACAGGAAAGGAAAGGAATCCTCATTCTGGAGTCTGATTGAGGCCTATCACCAACTAAGAGTCAAGAATTCCAGGACAATTAACAGCATTTTCTGTGAGCCTGGTATGGTGGCACACTCTTAATCCCAGCACTTGGGAGGCAGAGGCAAGCCTGAGAAGGAGGCTAGCCTGGTCTACATAGTGAGCTCAAGGCCAGCTGAGGCTACAGGGAGACCATTTCAGGAAAAAAAAAACAAAAACAAAAAAGCGTACTCCCAAACAAAATTGCCTCCACAAAGACAATATTCCTTTTATAGATATTTCAAATAGCAATGTTAAATTAGCGATAAACACATTAAGGCCTAAGCGCATATAGTCTTTCTCCTTTCCTAACTGTAAACCTCCAGTTTTCTAGGAGTCTCACCTGATATACCAGTTATCCTAAAAGACATGTCTCAATCCTCTTGTTTGATCTTAGCGTGTTACAGTCCTATTCAAGGCACCGCCTGAGTCACTCTCTAATCTCAATTATCAGGAAAGAGAGAGGAGAGAGGGAGAGCATTTCTTAACACCCTTTCCAGATATAATTTGAGAACTACCAATGCAGTATGGGTGGCTACTGCTCAGCTCTCCTTTGAGAAGGCCAAATCCACGTGCTTAGGAATGTTCTACTCTTTCCCGAGCACGTCTGTTTCTATTCATCCTCATGCTTAAATCTTTTTTTAGTAAATTCCAACTCTGGAATATTGGCTCATCCTGTAATGATTTTCTACAGTGAAGTCAAAAATCCCAGCTTTGTAGCTAGAGAGGTGACTTGGTGATTAAGAGCACTGGCTGCTCCTGCAGAGGAACTGGGTTTGGCTGCCAGCACCCATACAGCAGCTAACAACTTACTCCAGTTCCAGGGGATCTGATTCCCTCCTATGGTCTCCAAAGGCATTATATAACATGGGTGCACTTATATACATGCAGGCACAATACTCATACACATTGTTTTTTTTTTAAAAATCTCAGCTTGACTTAAGTAGGGGTCTCCAAAAAGAGCTCCTCAGCCTGTTTGCCATGGGCTCCTGACATTATGGCTCCCAAACCTTCTCCAGACCAAACAAGTGTATGCTGTGTATTGTTACACTCTTTTTATCCTTGTTGTCAGCCCCATATGTGACTTGAGGGCATGGTTGTGTGTTCACTGCCTAGCACCATGATATAGTGCCACCAAACGTGTTTTTGCAGCATACAAAAAAAGAAATCTTTCTTATAGAAATCTTTAAGAATATCTCCTGCTACGCAAGTTGTTTGATGTTTATGTCTACATAATCTGCCTTTAAATGACATATATTATATTTATATTCTGTATCTTTATAGAACATAATGAGCTTTTTTGGCAATAGAAAATAATTTAGATGAATTCAAACCTAGCTACAAATATTCCCAAAACATTGTCTTGGGCTCTAGCCCATTGCCTCTAATCAAACAATTATTTTTATTAACAATTATGTGGAACAACTCAAAGCCTGAAGTTGTAGAGAACTGGAGAGCTAGGAAACCTTACAAGATCACCATACCCAGTGTAGGGTATTTCGGTGTGTCTAGAATCATTTGTTGAGTGGAACCACCAATGATGGCTTATTTGCATGGAGCTGAGGTTATGAAGAGAAAGAAAAAAAAAAAAATCCCAAGAGAAAAAATATAATGGAATGTTTACTTGCTTCCTGGATATATTTTTACTTTGAAAGAGAGACAGAGAAAAGCAGACTGAGTACTTATATGAACACTGGGGAGAAAGAAAAAAAAAAAACCCAAAAACCCCACACCTGTTTCTATAAACTTCGATGGCATTAGGATGCAACATTAGTTTGAGATTGGTAGTAAGAAAAAAAGGGGGTGGGGGGAGAGTCATTCTCTCCTAATAAATAAATACTAGTAGCTAATAGACTAGTCTTAAACCACTGCATAATTCTGGTCCCACAGTCAGTCAAAGGATCTGGCAAAGCTGCCCAGTGCAGAAATGCTGTGCATAAGGAGCCATGTGCTTGGTAGAGGAACAGGAGACACCAAGGGTCCTGGATCTGGAGGGTGGTGCTATGTTATTGATGAGAGCAGGAGAGAGAAACAGGTCAGGCAGCCTCAAGCAGGGACATCAGGAAGGGGCTGTTGTGTTTCTTGTCCTTCACAACCAGCTCTGCCTTGGCCGAGACCAGAAATGTCCTTGGATTCATTGTACCTGCAACTCTGTCCTGGCTGGAAATATTTAGGGGCTGTGGTGGTTTGAATGAGAATGAGAATGTCCCCGGTAGATTCCAAGCATTTAGCCACTTTGTCCCCAGCTGGTGACGCCATTTGGGGGGAGGCTTTAGGAGGTGTGGCCATGCTGGAGGAAGCAGGTCACTAGAGGAAGTCTTTGAGAGTTCGTAAGGCTTGCCAGATTTCCAGTGGCTCTTTGCTTCCTGTACCAGTTTGAAGATGTAAATGTTCCTCTTAACTTTCTGTTCCTGCTCCAGCCATCTCACCATGCCTCCCTCTGAAACCTAGAACTATAAGCTAAATAAACTCTTCCTTCCATAAGCTGCTTTGGTTAGTGTTTTTGTCACAGCAACAGAAAAGGTAACAGGGGCAGTGGCTTAAGTTCTGGTGTCTTGTTTTTAACCTTTGTCTTCTACATAGTAGAGCTGCCTGGAAGCTATGTATGATCAGTCACTTCATTGGCCTGGAAGGTGTGCTTAACAGTCCAGTACAGACAGTGGGATGAACACCTTGGGATGGGACGACTGTACTGACTACTTCAACCTCAGCCTCTCCTTGTGACCCACTCCTGCTTTAGGGCAGCTCTGTTTGTTTCCTTTCTCTTATTGCTCACCTATAATAAATTCTTTCTAATAAAACTTACCCTTGTGCTGGAAAAGGATGGCCTATTCAAAAGAAAAACAAATTAACAGTAACTGTTTGAAAGAGGCCAGATGGCAAAATACAAAAACTGCCAGAAATACATATGTTTAAATTATTTTTGGTTTGTTTGCTTTTTGGAGACAAGGTATGGTGTAGTTGCAGCTGGCCTTGAACTCCTGATCTTCTTGCCCTGACCTCCTGAGTGTTGAGATTACAGATTTATGCCATCACATCTAGTAGAGAAAGACTTTTCAATAACTGTCTTAAAGACAATTAAAGAGGGGCTGGAGAGATGGCTCAGTGGTTAAGAGCACTGGCTGCTTTTTCAGAGGACCCAGGCTCAGTTCTCAGCATGCATATGGTAGCTAACAACCATTCATAACTCCAGTTCCAGGGGATCCAACACCCTCTTCTAACCTCCAAGGGCCCTGCACAACACAGATGGAATTACATACATGCAGGCAATACACTCATATGCACAAGATACAAAAATGGTAAATAAAATATATTTTAGAGAAAAGATGATGAAGCCTTGGACCTGACCCTCTGAGATGGCCTGAGAGTGCCTGACTAGGGCTCAGGCCTCTGGAGACAAATATATCATTCACCACTCATCAAAGAATTTTTTTTTGCAACAGATGGAGGTTATTACAGAGTTCTACAACTGGTCACACAGAGCATAAATGTCTGAGAGATACTTGGCTTTAAGTGACACATCTACAATAGAACCTCTACACCTAAAGCTCATGGAATATCATCGAAGAAACAGAGGGTAGAGAGAATACTAATGCATCTCTCAACTCTCACCAGCAAAATTTTCTCATGCAACAGAGGGCGATTAATACAGACGGCCACAACAGTCAAAAGTGTAGAGACTAAGAGACTGCAGCATGTCCCTGAATAGGACTCCCATATTAAACCTCACCCACCCATGGCTCAGGCACCACTGCAGAAGAGGGGACTGAAAGACCGTTAAGAACCTGGGATGAGGCATGGCCATAAGGAAACAGAATCTTCTAGACCTCTGGGAGCTTGCTCATATGAACTTACAGCGATGGTTGTCAGCATGCACGAGACACATGCAAACTCAATCAGATAAAAACCCAGCACAGAACTAGGGAAATGGGCTGCAGGTCCCAACCATAGCCAAAGAACTACTGGCAGCTGATTACTGCAGGTGAGGGAGAGTTCTTTATGGGAGTGACTCTAGATAGGCTGACTAGACTCCAGTGGATGAGCTTGCACAGGGGGACATCTGGGTACACAAATGACTCAAGAGGTCTTAACATATGTGACAGAATGCATGAATCCAGTGGCAGAGGCCATATAGGATGTGGGTGGGGGAGGGAATATAAAGATGATTAAGATGATTTGTATAAAATGCACAAAAATTGAATTAAAAATGTAACTTGAAAGAAAAGATGATCAAAGAACTAAAGGACAGTAGAGAAACCATCAAGAGAATGGTGCATAAACAAAGTAAAAATATCAATAAAGAGGCTAAAAATAGAAAAAGATGAAAAACATTTTCTAGAGCTTAGAAAACAATAACTGAAGTAAACAGTTCACTGGAGGGTGACAAAGAGAGAGTCAAGCAGAAAGAATTGGTGATCTTGAAGCTAGGACAATAGAAATGGTGAGGTCTCAGGGCGCATCAAGAAGAAAGACTGGAGACAGCCGAGCAGAGCATAGGGGACCTGTGGGACATTGTCAAGCTAACTACATATGCACTGTGAGTGTCCCAGAAGGAAAAAGGGGGAAAGACGTAGACAGAAAGGATTTTTGAAGAAATAATGGATGAAAACTCCCCAAATTTGATAAAAGGCATTAATAAACACTGAAGAAGTTCAGTGAACTAAAAGTAAGAGGCCCACACTGAGGCACATTGCAATTAAGTTTTAAAAAGAGAATGATGGCCAGGTATGGTGGCACATGCCTTTAATCCCAGCACTCTGGAGGCAGGCAGATCTCTGTGAGTTCAAGGCCAGCCTGGTCTACATAGTGAGGTCCTGGCCACCTGAGGCAACAGGAGGGCCCTGTCTCAAAAAGACAATAATAATAATAATAATAATAATAATAATAATAATAAATGATGAAAATTCTTGAAAACAGAGGGATATGACTTGTCACATACAAAGGATACTCTGGAAGATTACTATCAAATTTCTCATCAAAAACATTGGAGGTCAGAGGGGTAGTGGGTTGACATATTCAAAGTGTACAAAGAAAAAAATTTCCCAGCTGAGAATTCCATAATTGCCAAAATTACCTTTCAAAAGGGAGGGAGAAATGAAGACATTACCAGACAACTGAAAGCTAGAGTTCCTAGAACTACATTATAAGAAACTCTCAAGTGAGTCTAGCAGTGTGACGTAAATGATGCTACTTGGAAGCCCAACACTGTCAGAAGTAAAGATCACAATAAAGACGAGTACATACGTAATTATAAAGACTGCCTTAGTACAGTGATTTGTAATTGCATTTTCTGTTTTCTCCATGATTTAAGAGACTTTCTGTTTATTTGTTTAAACACTAGTACTATTGTTACTTTAGTTTTTGACTCCGTACTTTGAGTTCCCCATTAAGACATTATGCATTTTATTATTGCTTCTAAACATGTGATTTTCTAATATCAGTAACTTGCTCAAGGAGGAAAAATAGATCTGCTAAAAGTAGAGATTTTGCTTGTTATTGGAGTTAAACTGACATAAATTCATATTGTTTTGTAACTTTATGATGAAAAATGTAATCTCATGGTAAGAAAATATCCATAAAAATCTATGGGGGAAAAAAGGAAGATAGAAAGAAATTTAAATATTCATTAAAAAAATCAACCAAATAGAAAGAAGATATTATTAACATATTAAAGGAAAGAGAAAAATGATGTAAGATCCACAGAAAAAAGATAGCAAAATGATGGAAGGAAATCTCTCATTATTGATAATTGCTTTAAATACAAAGGCATTAAACCCTTAAAAGACAGAGATTGACAGAGCGGATTTGAAAACATGATGGAACTCTATGCTGTCTATAAAAAACCCAGTATAAATCCAAAGATATAATCAGACTGAGCGAAAGAATGAAAAAATGTGTTCCATGCAAACCTTAACCAAAAGAGACCAAGTTTAGCTAACAAATAGCTGACAATATAGACTTTAAATTTTATAAAAGAATTCAATATAGCAAATATATGTATATATATAAATTATAAATATTTATGTATCCAACTTCAGTATTCCTTTCTCAATAATGGATAAGACAGTCTGACAGAAGATAAGCTAGGAAACAGAGGACTCAACCAAATAAACCAGTTAGTTCTTAAGAACATACAAAGAGAGTTGGCATGATGTCTTAGTAAGTAGAAGTATTTGTATGTAGGCTGATTACTTGAGTTCTATCCTGGATCCCACAAGGTGGAAGGAGAAAATCAATTTCCTAGAGTTGTTCTTTATTCTCTGATTTCCACAAGTTCACTGTGTACACCAGCATTCTCCTTTCTCTCTCTCTCTCTCTCTCTCTCTCTCTCTCTCTCTCTCTGCAGTTATATAAGTATATTTTTTAAAAGAACACATTCTTCCCAACAACAAAAACCTATATATTATTCTCAATATTCACACATGTGGTATTTTCTAGAATATACTACATTAGAGGCCACAAATTTTCTCAATACATTTTAAAATATTTTATTTATTATTTTTATTTTATGTGTATGAGTGTATTGCCTGCATGTATGCAAGTGCACCCGTGTCATGCAATACCTGTGGAGTTCAGAAGAGAGCATCAGATTCCCCTGGAACTGGAGTAACAGATGGTTGTTAGCCTCCATGTGGATGCTGGGAATTCCAGGTCCTCTGCAAGAGCAGTCAGTGCTCTTAACTGCTGAGCCATTTCTCCAGCCTCTCAATACATTTTTCAAACAGTCAATTCAAATATTTTATTTGACCACAAAGACATAAAGTTAGAAACTAGTAACAGAAGTAAATTTATAAAATTTATAAGATCGTTAAGATTAAATAGTTTCTTTGCAGGGATGCATGTGCGTACCTGTGGGGAGCATATGGTGTGGTTTGTGCATATGTGTGTGGTGTGTATTTTGTATGAGTGGTGCACACACATAGGATGCAATTGAAGGTACTAGTGAACACATATGCAGTGACCAGAGGAGGATGTCAGGTGACTTTCTCTAGCACCTCTGCTTTATTCCTTTAAGATAAGTTCTCTAACTGAACCAGTAGCTTACCAGTTCAGCTAGGCTGCCTATCTAATGTTCTCCCAGGATCCATCTACCTCAACCCCAACCCCAACACTGGAGTTTTAGGTACCTGTAGCAACGTCTGACTTTATGAGTACTGGAGATTCAAACTCAGGTCCTCATGCTTTCACAGCCAGTGCACTTACCCAATGAGCCATCTCCCCAATCCTAAATAACACACTCTTAACAACCAATAAAGCAAAGATTACTCATAAGGTAATTTCAAAAATAGTTAGAAAAGGATGAAAATGAAAACACGTAAAAGTTTATGCAATGCAGTAAATGCACTGCTCAAAGGTAAAATTTATAGCTATAAACGCATGGAAAAATAAGTTCTCAAAGCAACAACAGCCCAACTTTGAAAATCAGGAAATAGAAAAGGAAAGAATTCAATGTAATACTGCTGAATGAAGAAGACAGTGAAATTTAAAACACAATGAAGAAAATAGAGAATAAAAAATCCATAGCGAAAAGTCAATGAAACTGAAAGTTGAATCTTTGAAAAGATCAACAAAATTGACAAACTAGCTAAATGACCCAAGGAAAATGAACAAACTCAAATTCCTAAAATCAGAAATAAAGGTGAGATCACTACTGATATTTTTATTTCTATAAAAATAGAAAAAAGGCTGGGTGTGGTGGTGCATGCCTTTAATCCCAGCACTTGGGAGGCAGACACAGTGGATCTCTGTGAGTTCAAGGCCAGCCTGGTCTACATAGTGAGTTCCAGGACAGCTGGGGCTACAAGGAGACCCTGTCTCAAAAAGACCAAAAGAAAAAAAGAAAGTGCTACAATTGTGTACCAACAAAGTCAATAACTCAGATTAAATGGACAAATCCCAAGAAACACAAAATCTATCAGGACTAAATCATAAAGAAATATATAATACGAAGAAACCTACAACTAGAGAGAGTTTGAATCAATAGTCAAAAATTCCCTTCAAGGAAAAGACACAGACCTCATAATGTCATTGGCAAATTCTACCAAATGTTTTTAAAAGGCCTAGTTCTGGTCACCCTCCATCCCCCACAAAATAGATGAGGAGGACACATTCTAATGCAAGAGCTGACCCTCTGTTCCGCCCCCCCAAAGATTCAGAGGACACATTCTAACACAAGGTGCCATTCAAGTCTGTCCATGCCATTTTCCCAATAGCTTATGCTCACTTTGTGTCTCCAGTTCCAATGTTAGTGATCTCAGAATATTTCAGACGTTTCCACTGGTATTGTATCTGTTATGCTGATATTGGTCTGTGATCATTGAGGTTGCTGTTATAATTGCTTTTGTGTACCATGATCTAAGCCAATATAAGAAGTGAAACTTAATAAAGGTCGTTTGTATTCTGGCTTTTCTCCATCATTCTCTGCCTCTCTTTCTGAACTTTCTATTCCCTGAGGCACAGCAATACTGAAATTAGGACCTCCAATATTACTGAGGTATGCTGATAGACCGACCACATTAACAAACAAACAAAAAGCATCACCTTAGTTTGACATTTAGAAAATATTTCACAAAGTTTAGCACTCTTTCATGATAAAATCATTCAACAAACTGGGCATAGAGGAATACTGTTTTGGCAGGGTAAAAGTCAGATAGGAAAAGCCCATAGTGCACAACATGCTCACTGACTAAAGAAGGAAAGGTTTTCATCTAAGATCAGAAACTAGGAAAGATGCTCGTTTCACAGCTTCTATTCAGGGTACTATCGGGAGTTCTAGGCAGAGCAAATAGGCAAGGAAGGGGAGCTGGGCCAGGCCCGAGGGCACACAGCTCTAACATGAGCAGTTGGGAAGCAAAGGGAGGAGAACCATGAGTTTGAAAGCACCCTAGGCTACATAGTGAGTTCCAGGCCATCTGGGGCTACACAGTGAGTTCTAGGTCAGCTTGGGCTACATTGTGAGATCTTGTTTCAATAAAGAAAAGAAAAGTAGGAATGGTAGAGGAGGAAAAGGAAGAAGAAGAAACAACAATAACAAAAAGAATCTAGACTGGAGATGAATTTATTCCTGTTTACCAGTAACATTAGATGTAGGAAACCCTAAAGAGTTAGAAATAGTTTTGAATGTGAATTCTAAAGAGTAGCATGATACAAAACCAGCACCCCAAAATCAGTTGCATTTACATACATTAACAACCATTTGAAAAGGAAATTGTGAAAATAATTCAATTTATAACAGTATCAAAATAAAATAATTCAAAATTAGCCTCATGAAGATGAACAACTTGTACAATGAAGACAAATAAATGGAAACACATTCATTTTCAATTTATAACAGTATCAAAATAAAATAATTCAAAATTAGCCTCATGAAGGAGATGAACAACTTGTACAATGAAGACAAATAAATGGAAACACATTCATGTTCATAGACCATAAGAGCCAGTGTTGAGATATTTGCTTCAGTTTCTGCCTCTAGGCTCCTGCCCTGAGTTCCTGCCTTGACTCCCCTAGATGATGGACTGTGAATTATAAGCCAAATAAACCCTTTCCTCCCCAAGTTGTTTCAGTCAGTGTTTTATCACAACAAAAGAAAGCTAGCTGGACTAGAAATTAGTAGCAGAGAGCAGGCCATTGCTGTGAAAGACCTGATCATATTGTTTTGGGTAGGATTGTGGAATCTGGGGAGCTTTGGGCTTGAAAAGCCATCAAGTACTTGGAGCTTAGTAAGCTGTTTTGTGTGGAACTTGGAAGATAATGTTGAAAGAGGTATAGACCGTGGCTTGTGAAGTATCAAAGGGAAACAAAGACTATCAGGGCCACTTGTGCGATGGTTTAAATTGCAAGTCTGTATTTTCTGGTTGGCTGGAGCTGAAGAATTAGCTGTGATTAACAAGATACCAGTACCAGTGAACTGAAACCCTGGCTTTACTGGTACAGTTGATAATGGTTAGCTGGGGCTGAAAGATGAGCTGTGATTAACAAGAGATCAGCATCACTGAGGTGAAATCTTCTGGGAAATATTTCCTCAAAGTCAGCACACAGAATCTATAGTCCAGGTGGGCTACCAAAGCTGTATATCAAGCTGGAAACAGAACTTGGTAGTGTGTAAAAGTCTTCTACATAGTACTAATTTGGATGGTACAAAGATGATATGGGGAGAACCATGTGAGACCAGAAGAGGGCATTGGAGAAGGTGCAGCCTTAGGTGCAGTGAAGACCCCAGGGTAAAGTAAAGACTGTGGGACGACTATGAAAGACAGCAGCGGGTGTGGTGTGGAGCCAGCCTAAGCCTATGAGACAAACTGCAATGCACTGTGGACAGCAGAGCCAGCGAAATGGATCTGTCCAAGTCCTTTGGCACCAAGAAGATGATGAGTGATTCCCAGCTGTTTACGCTGCTGGACTGTGGTTTTACTTAAGTATGCCCTGGTTCTCTCCTCTTACAATAAGGCAGTATATAACTTGTTTCGAATTTTATAGGAGCCTACACTTAAGAGACTTTTTAAAGAGACTTTGAACTTTTAAAGTGTTTGAATTTTTTAAAAGACTGTGGGACTTTTAAAGTTGCATTATGTTTTATATTGTGATATTACTAATATCCACCTACACAAATCAATCTACAGATTCAGTCTTGTTAAAATTAAAATGAACAAAAGCTCATGGTAAAATTCATATGAATTTCAAAGGACCTTGAGTCAAAGTACTCTTGAGAAACATCAAAGCTGGAAAACTGACACTTCATGATTTCAAGGCTCAGCACAAAGCTATACTAATTAAAATGGTGTGTCATCTGAATAAAAACAGACTATGAATCAATCGAGTAGATAAGACAGGCTGTGAATCAACCTTCACATACATGGCTGAATAAGCATTTGTCAAGACTATTCAGTGGGGTAAAGTCAATCTTTTCAACAACCAGATATCTGTCTCTAATCAAGCATCACATACAAAACTCAAAGGGGATCAAAGTTCTAAACATTAGGCATAAAACTCTATACCTATGAGAATAAAATAAGGCAAAATTTCACAACTTTTTATGTGCCAATAATTTTTTGGGCATGACCCTAATGCTGTAGTCAACAGAAGAAAAAATAGACTCCACATGTTTTTGTAACTGTACAATAAAAGGCACTATTAATAAGTCAAAAGGTAATAAGTAAAAATTAATGGAATGAAATATTAGCAAATCATATATCTGATACAGGGATAACAAGCAAAATATATGGAGAACTCCTAAAGACCAAAAATCCTCAGACAACCCAATTCAAAAGGGTCAAAGACTGGGCACCGGAGCGTGCACTTGGGAGGCAGGGAGGCAGAGGCAGGCAGATCTCTGTGAGATCAAGTCCAGCCTGGTTTATATAACAAGTTCCAGGGAAGGAAAACCCTGTCTCAAAAAGACCAAAAAGAAAGAAAAGGGTCAGGGGGCGTGCCAAAGGACTTGAATCAACATTTCTTCAAAGATGATATGCAAATGGCCAATATCACATAAGCACAGAACTGTGGAAATGAACAGCCAATTAGTTGAAGAATCATTGGCAGCTGATTACTGCTAAGTGAGGAAGACCTAATCTTCTTTGAAGGGAAAGACTCTAGATAGGCTGACTAAACCCCGATGGATAAACTTATACTGAGGGACATCTCAGGACATTAACTTTACATAATAGTCCTTAATACAAATGACAGAATGTGTGAACTCCAGTGGGGGGAGGGGGCTTGTGCTTATGGGAGGTTGCCAAAGAGGAAGGGGGGCGTGTATAGATGATTTTATGTATGAAATACACAAGAATTCAATTTTTTTAAAAAAGAGAAAGAAATAGAAAGCGTGGGGCTGGAGAGATGGATGACCACTTCTGAACACTGGCTGCTCTTGCAGAGGACCGGGGTTTGGTCCCTAATACCCAGATGGAGGCACACAACTATAATTAACTCTCGTTTCAGGGGATTCAACGTCTGCCTTCTTCTGGCCTCTGCAAGTATTACATGGGTACCCTTACATACATGCAAGCAAAATATTCATGTACCTAAAATAAAAATAAATGAACTATTAGAAGAAAAAAAAGAGGAAGTAAATAGTAACTGTCAGGGGCTAGTGAGAGTTTGGGAGCTATGATTTAATGAACATAGTTCCTCAGTTTAACAAGCTGAAGGAGTCACAGAGATGAATGGTGTTGATGGTAGGTCAACATTAGGCATGTAGTTAGCACCACAGAACTACATAGTTAAAAATGGTCACAATGGTACTCTTCCCCCCGCCCACATACTTTCTCTTTCTCTCTCTGGGAAAGGGTTTTGCTATGTAGCCCATGCTGACCTTGAACTGAAGATCCTTCTGCCTCAGCCTTCTGATTGCTAGGATTATAAGTGTACATCACCATGCCCATGTTATGTTACCTGGAGTTTATCCACCTCCCCAAATGGGAGAGAAAACAGAAGAAAAAATAAAACTAGTGATAACCAAATACTGAGGAATGACTACATAGAATACAGTATGGCCTGTCCACAAAAGTGAGAAGACTACACAGCAGTTCGGAAGAGCAAGACTGTCAGGACTGCGAGTGTTCTTGAAAATCTCCATTATGGCTTGTACAGAGCAAAATTCTGACCTAAAGATACCATTTACCTCAAAGAATAATGGGATTTCCTAGCTACAACTATCATTCCAGATATGAACTCCTGCTATGCCACTCCTGGAAAGAAGCTTCTGGGGTCTTAGTTTTTCATAATTGAAAAGGAACCAAATAATACTTAACCAATTTGTACTGTTATTGGGGATTAAGTTAAACATACTTAAAACAGTGCTTAGCGTATGTGTAAGAAATGTTAGTTACCATTACCATTCTTTTTAAAATTCACACAATAGATATTCTACTTGTGAGCACAAATAACAAACATGTACACAGACATATATCCAGTAAGAAAGTGTTCCTAAAGGCCATACATTGTAAACCAAAGTTCTCAGAAAAAAAAGCTACTCCTGTGCCAGAGATTCTACGAGACTGACTGATTTGAAATTCTGTGATTGTGGAGAGTGGGAGCATTACAGGTCTAGAGCCAAATCATCTCCAGCTATCTTTAGCTCCTTAATAGCCATTTATTACCTACCTCTGTGTTTCACCTACCATCCTTGTGACTGTCAGGTAAAATCCTTTGAGGAACATACAAAGCAGACCACTAGCTTCCACCAACCCAAGCTAAGAAGTCATGCCATTACATCTGAGGCCTACAGCCAAGACTTCCCCACTTTGCTATAACTCACCTGCTTGAGGTATCCACAACTGTACTGAAAAAAAAAAAAATGCCTTGATGCATGACTTTCTTTGTTGCCTTACTATAAAAACTTCATCAGACTGTGGCCCGTTTAGAACAAGGTATTTGGAGTAACCTAATCTGCATTTGCAGACCACGCTTACTCATTTTTAGCCCAAGAATAAACCATTTTCTCTTTGAGGTGAGAGCTGTGTTTTTGTGTCAAACAACACCTGCAATCTGAAAATAGTGGTTATGGTTACAGACGGAATCCAGCTGAGAGATGGGGGCACGTTTCCAGGATCTGGATTGCCTTTATCAGTAATCGTACAATGAGGAAATGCCCTTCTATTATTTTGAACTAAAACACCCCAAACAACTACAAGCAGAATGAAAAACAAAGAAAGAAGAGGAGGAGTGTTAAGTGGGGGTCCAGAGCAGAAAGCACCTGTTGAATACAATAGAATTGAGGGTCACATACTTAGCTGCATTACCTACCTCCATAAAACTTTGAAATCATAGTAATGTCACTATGAGGGTGATAAAATCAATGATTTCTGAATAACTAAAGAACGAACAATTAAGGGTTGGAGAGGTGGCTCAATGGTTAAGAACACTGACTGTTCTTGTAGAAGACCTGGGTTCAAATCTCAGTACCCACATGTCAGCTAACAATTGTTGTAACTCCAGGTCCAGGGGATACGATAGCCTCTTCTGTCCTCCACAGGTATCTCACAATACGGGTGCACTTACCTACATGCAGGCAATTACATGCATACACATAAAATAAAAATAAATAAAACATTTTTTAAAAAAAGAATGAACAATTAACAAAAAATAAGAACATGCCCATGCAATAAAATACTTCAATGATCATCTACAAACTTCCACAAGTCATTGAGATGGGAGAGTCCTCTCTCTCCATACACACACACACACATATATATATATATATATATATATATTCCCATATATACATACCACTTTCTCGCAACACACACGGTCTTTAGATTTTTACAGAATGCCTTACCATTCCATTGCCTTGTTCAAAATTATTTATTCAGTTTGTTTTGCTTGCTTTTCTTTTCTTTTTGTAGAATGTTTTGAGCTTTGTAAAGCTCTGTGTAAATCTGAACCATCAAACATTAATTACAAGCTTATAAACTTTCTTTCTTCTGGAAGAGTGATAGTAACAGGGTTGTCAATTGCAGTCTTGAGAACAAAATGCCTTCATGAAACAGCTCAAGCCTCGAAAGAAAAGCAGCTTTCAGTGTGCCAAGAGTTAGCAGCAAACTGCCTTTAGCCTCCATGTGGGTTCAGATAAGTTGCACAGTAAGAACAGATAAATGCAGATTTAATATCTGAATGCATTATGAATTTCTGAAGTTGGAAGCTGAGTCACATATAAAAACATGGCACAGCTACACAGGATTTCAGATGTACTTCTACAGAGTGAACAATTAAAATTGACTTCCTGGAGATGAGCTGTATGTTTATGAGTTTCCAAATTTTCTTAGAGTGCCACACCTGGGAAGGACCAGGAACCTGTGCTCAAAAATGGCAAGTCTGAGCCTGCTTGGGCAGAACCTGTTAGATGTGGAGGAACTTCCCTAACAAGGACTTGGGAGAGGACTGCCACCTCCTCCTCATTTTGCAAAGAAGGTTCCATCATCTTACTTTCAAGTATGAAAGCTACTTTACCACACAAAGGGGAAGATCTAACCAGTGTCACAACCTCCTCACATTCACTATTGGGTAATTCTCATGTCAGAGGCAATTTTGGGTCTTGTCTGTAACATAAAACAAAATCTTGCCTTTGGGGTTGATGAGAATTGTCTCCCCTCCCCACCCCTGGATTTGACTAAACCTGGCAAAGAAATGGAGCTTCTTTCAGGCTAGAGTAGGTCAACTGACTTCAAGGTCAAATCCAGCTCCACAGTAGTTGGTGCAAACCCTGTCTCGGTTCAGGGAAGGTGAGAATTAGGGCAGCCACCCCCCGGCCCCGCAACAGCCCAGGGCGGCTGTGAACTTTGCTTCTCTCCACTGAAGCGCCCACTCCCCTGCTTGTCTCCTTGCCTCTGGACTGTGCCACCAGATCCTCCTCCACTCCTGGTTTGCTTTCATTTCTTATGTATCCCACTTCCAGGTTTGGGGTTTGAAATAAAATACTACTAAGACCAATCACTAACAAAGCAACTGACCCTTAGAAATAGTGTTATTAACACAGTCAGTTTAATCCTGGCATTCCTAGCCGTTTCTTTCCAGGTCCCCATTTAGGAGGTTAAAAAGCCTGGTGATGAGCTCCATGGCTGCCAGAGAAGGCAGCACTCAAATGTTTAAGGTCTTCAGATTTCCAGCCACGTCACTCAGGGTTTGTCCACACAACCTTGCTATCAGCAAACCAAAGGCCCCTTTGCTGCATTCCTGGGATAGACTGTATTTTAATTTTTTGAAACTTTTATTTGTATGTGTGTGTGTGCCTGCTTGTCTGTATGTGCACCACATGTATGCATTCCCCCAGAGGCCAGAAGAGGGTATCAGATCCCCTGGAGCTGGAGTTACTTGGCGTGGGTGCTGGGAATGGAACACCCACTTTTTCAAGGAGCAAGTGCTCTTAACTGCTGAGCCATTTCCCTAGCATCAACACTTGCATTTTAAAATTCTGAATTTTTTCAATTCCAGGCAGTATTATCCTTTCTGATTCAGGGTAGATCCCTGATGACTGGACTTATGACAAGCAGATTACAAAGCTGGTTTATCCAGGCGATGCAGTTCTGGCTCTTTCTGAAGCTGAAGCCCCCGTGGCAACAGGGCACGCTAATTGCTGATTTGTGTCAGTGACCTTTTCAACTGGACAGCGTCTGGGATTTGGTTCCACACTGATGTCTCTCTTCTTTAATTACAGTGTGTTGGCAGGGAAAGAAGTGCCCAGTGGCATCGAGTACAGCAGCTGAGTCTGCATCCATCTCGCTGTGCTTCCCAAAGCCGCAACTGAGGAGCAAAGGTATCTGTTCTGGTCACTTTGTTTTTTTCACTTGGATTTTACCAGGAAATTAAGCCACTGGGATCAGAAGTGTATTAGGACAATGGCAAGGTATTTAACTGGGAGTCATTTATTTTTAAAAAGGAAATAGCAGCAGGTGAAAGAGATCCAGAGACATCTATTTTGACACTGAATCCTCAAACCTTATGGTTTGAGTGAAGGTCACTCTCTGTGGTTGTATCCTGGTTGATTCCATCTCAACTAGTGATCTGTGCTCATCATCGACTCGCTGACTTTTGAATACGCAAATCCACTTTGATTAATGCGACGCAGACCAACAATACCTGTACTGTCACCAAATGTTTCCAGGGAGATTAAGCAGATGTTGGCACTTTACAAAGGACTTTTCAGGACCAGAAGCAGTTTGGTAGAGGTAAGAAGAGAAAAATCTGAACAAAATGCTAGTAGAACTGACATTATGTCTGTGAAGCCATCCACAAGTTGGAAGAGAAGGGGGGCAGGGAACCAAGACAATCGAGAACAGTACAAAGCGGGAAAGGCGGCCAAGCGACCGAAAACTGCTCCATGTGCTGTCTTCGGTGAGTATTCCAATCCACCTAGCCACCCCCTACCAAGAGCTGGACCCCAAATGCCCATTGTCCAAGAGGGTGCTAGGGTAACAGGAAACGCCATACATTCCCCATCCTCGAACCAAACCCTGCTGGAAAAGTGCTCAGTGTTTATTGGTGGAAAAAGGAAACAGGCCCAAGGGAGAAATACAATCTAAGAGAATTGGAAGGGAAGAACAAAACAATGCTAGTGTTGATAAAAGTTCCCCAGCCAGGCAAGAACAGGTTAGGTCGCATTTCTCAATGGCCACATCTGTTTCATTTTCCGTTTTGTATTTTTACAAGCAATTTATTATTAAAACTGAAGTATCAAATACATAGTTTCTGCCTCCTTGCATAGCCCTTCCTCCCTGTCCTTTCTCAATCCACTTTCAGAAAAGGTATGCAAAATATCTTTACTCTGTGAATGTGCCAGACATTGTAGGCATTGCAAGCAATTCTGTGCCTTCTACTTAACTGCCAAAGGAAATATAAGGGAAAAACTTGAAGAGAAATCTGTCTTCAAAAGGAGTAACTATGGTCTGAGGATTCATAAGCAAGTATGCTGCACAAGACCGTGATCTGTCTGCATACTTGGCTTGAGGGCTGTCGTCATGCCAGTGTTAGGGGAAGGAATGAGAGAAAAGGCTTCAGATCTGGAGATTGGATCTGAGTCACAGCCTTTCTAACAACTCCTGTGAATGTTCTAGCTTTATCCTCTACAGGAAAAACACTGGAGTCTCCTCCATTCACTGCAATACGAACTCAGTGCGAGTGTAAGTAGTAAAGCAAAAAATCCTCAGAGAATTAAAAGAATTATTTTTAAATCCCTACTGGGCACTTGATGCCGACATCAACCACCCAGAACTTGGTGATGGAATGAAGCCCTTAATAGAGTTTTCTCCAGCAAAAGAGAACTGTTTTCCCTGAGGAATCCTATGAATAAGGCAGTCACACCATCCTCTTTGATAAATTGGTGACTACCATGATACCTAATATGATGTGCTTTTAAAAGAAATAGTAGAATTTCCATAATTTCTCAGGCTGAAATGTGTTCTTGAATTGCTCAGCTAAACGTTAAATCCATTGTCTTCATTTAAAGGGGGGGAGATATACTCTAGCCCATGCTCAGTCTCAAACCCCCTACTGGCTTCAGAGGAAGATTTTCCGGAGTAAAGATGACAGGATACAATTCTGAATAGACTGAGTGAGTGTCTGTCATTTTTATTACTTGGGGCTGAAAATGTTTTCCAGCAGCATGAAGCCCAAGGGAGTGCGTGGTGCCTAAATCATCCATCTGTAATGCCGCTTGCATCCTTGTCCTGTGACTTCACAAGGGACCAGAGTTGCTCACCTGCTATTGACCACACAGCATAATTCCTGTGCTTTACATTACTGGTCAAAGAATGTGTTTTCCATCCTGAAAAGTACAGATGTGAATGTCATGTTCAGAAGTGGAAGAAAGTGGAGCTAACTTATCTTTATCATGGTATGGAGTCTTTCCAAACAACCAAAATAAAGCTGAAAAACAATCCACTGGTGAGCTTCAACCACTTTGTAAGATCCTTGCACTTTTCAAAATAACAAAATATTCACGCTTAGACTGTATCATACCAAGTACTGGGCAGATTCTTAAATAATACATATGTAATAAATTTTAGTATGTTACCTTGGTGACATAGTTATACTACATCACAGAATCAAGGAAATAAGCAAGGCCACAGAGGGTGATGAGATGGCTCAGCAGGTAAGGACGCATGCCTCCAAGCCTGATAATCTTATTTTCATCCGTAAAATCTGCAAGGAGAGAACCAGCTCCCACAAGTTGTCCTCTGACCTCTACATGTGCACAGTGGTAGACACAGACACAGACACATACACACACACACACACACACACAGAGAGAGAGAGAGAGAGAGAGAGAGAGAGAGAGAGAGAGAAAGAGAGAGAGAGAGAGAGAGATGTTTATAATAAATAAAAAGACAGGGGCTCGAGAGATGGCTCTATGGTTAAGAACACTGACTGTTCTTGCAGAAGACCCAGGTTTGAATCTCAGCACCCACATGGCAGTTACTAACTGTCTGTAACTCCAGTTCCAGGGAATCAGACAGCCTCTTCTGTCCTCCATGGGCATTGCATGACATGGGTGCACTTACATGCAAACAATACATGCATACACATAAAAAATAAAAATAATAAATAAATTTTAAAAAATAAGTAAAAGGCCTACAGGAAACAAACTTTCAGAGCTAGGATTTAAATTTCTTTCTCTAGAATCATCTCATTAAGGAATTCTAGAATTTTAAGAGTAGAATTCTTTTGTCCCTTTTTTGGAGAAAGGGTACCAAAGAGCCAACCCGGGGGGAATCACAGCACACTATATTTCCCCCACATTGATTTGGTTCTTCATCTTTATGTACTAAAAGAAACATGACAGGGAAACAAATGTCCTTGTATTGTTTACATTTGAGGTTTACAGAGAGAGCAATCAGCAGGTTTTCTGTAAGATCCATCTATCTGTCACCGTGTTTTATTGAATGCAGCTGCCGGTGAATCAAAGGGGGGAGAAAGGAAAGGAGCAAAAGTGGCAAAGATTGTTATAAAAATAGCAAAAGGGAGTGAACTCTAGAGTGTCATAGTGGACAAAATACAGCTGTGAGCAATATCACGTTTTCATGAAGTATGTGCACGCTCTGTTGCCACATACGAAACGAATTATGAAGACTAAGCATGCTTCGCGTTTTGGTGTCATTTTCAAACAGGATTCACAGTGAAGTTTATCAGGCACATTTCATATTATGCACAATCAGATCCATGTTACATAACAATTAGGTCAGCACCTTCATCCCCTGCCTCATATATGCAGCAAAACTAAATGTGAATGGGTTCTCCTTGTCTACAAAGAAGAGCCAGACCCAAATGATGATTTCATAACCCCAATGATCTGGGGTACCTTTCGTCTGTGATCTAACTTCCCCTGGTCTCTGTCTGTCCGCAGGAAAGTGATTCCCGCAAGGTACTTCTGTGTTTTCTTCTTCCACGGTACTGTAGCACAAGGCTGTCACTGTTCTGGTAGTCTGGTTCTTTTTTAATCATGTCCCTGACCATTTGGACAATGCTATTGTTATGGCAACATTGGTTATGGCTTAGGTTTAGAAACCATAGCAGAAAACTTGGAAAAAAGTATACGAGTTTGTTAGATAGGAACTAAGAAAATATTTGTAGTCAGTTACGCCATGGTTTGAAAAAAGTACTGATAGTTTTATCTTCTTTAAACTTGAGGTGAGTTATAAATGAGCCTGAGTGTTCTAACTCAGTCTATCTGTGATGAATTTGAATAAGAAAGGGTCAGACTATCTAGGGCTTCGGCAGCTCTCTGTCACCCCCACTGCCCCATCTCCCTGCCCTCTTCCTCCTCCCTCTCTCCCCCCTTTTTCTCTCCCTTCTCTCTTACCCCTCTTGTTCTCTTCTTTCCCTTCCTCCCTCTCCTCCCTTTCCCACCTCTCTCTCTCTGACCTTCTCCATGTGCTCTCTTACTTAGCCAGTTTAGACTTTTTCACAGTGTGACTTCCAGCCCACAGATATGAAGTGCAGAGTGTTCCTGCCAACAATACAGAGTTTAAGTTGTCCTTATTCTCAGCATTGGCGTTCACATAGGCTCATCCCCGTCACACTCCACTGGCCCCAGTAGTCACCAGAAGAAGAAAATGACCCCAGCTTCCATGGAAAAGAATGTCAAGATCACATTTTAAGAAAAAACAGAAGAAATAGGAAATGGCTTCATACATCTTTTATAAATACACTCTGCAACAGGAATATATATTTTTGCAAGGTAAAATAAGAACTTTATGAATCATTGATTTCTTGACCAAATAACAAAGTTCCAGGTATCTAGTCAAGTGTTGTATTTCCACATAGTTTTTTTTTTCAAGGCATGCTCTGAAATAATCTTATTTTAATATCATTTTATTATTGTTGTTATTTTGAGACAGGTCTCCCTATAGCCCCAGATGGCCTAGAACTTGCTATGTAGACCAGGCTAGCCTCAATCTCACAGAGATCCACTTTGCCTCTATTTCCTGAGTGCTGGGTTTAAAAGCCTGAGCTACCTCGTCCTGCCGTTTAGTAACATATTTGACTGCTGTAAATTATCTTTTCCAAAAATACTAAGGTGCACTAGTGATGACCAGAATCTGCCAAGTCTAGGTTCTACTT
The DNA here is from genome assembly GCF_000622305.1 of Nannospalax galili. Classification (NCBI taxonomy): domain Eukaryota; kingdom Metazoa; phylum Chordata; class Mammalia; order Rodentia; family Spalacidae; genus Nannospalax; species Nannospalax galili. Next base: position 1,419,639 of record NW_008342636.1, on the reverse strand, counting down.
TATTTTCATATGTCTCATAAAACACAAGAGAAATTTGTCTAAGAGACTGCACAATGGAGCGACATCAGCAGTCAAAGATCAAAGCACAATGCCTCTTCTTTAGACTCCAGCAAGAACAGAGCAAGGATGAGGTGGTCGGGCAAGACAACGTCCTAGACCCTGCTGCTCTCAGCACCGTCCAGACTACAGCCGACAGACAAGATCACCTAAAACTCGACCTTTCCCTTCTGGCCAAAATGTTTCACAGGATTTAAACAGTGCCTTATCTTGTGGTATCGGTCTTCCAAAATCTGATTCTTCATACCCGTATGGAATCTGACTGATGTCAGACTCAGGTTCAGCACTGTCATCAGAAAACTTAGGATCATACTTTCAGAATAACTCTTGTCAGTGGTTAAGACTACTGTAATACCATGAAAAGGATTATTAAGGCCATAGCTGGATTTCTAAATGGTTCTTCTGGCTTATTTACCTATTTATACCCTAGAGCATTGTGAGAGTCCACTTCTCAAAACTCTGAAAAATCATCCTGATTTGAAACAAATCTCTCTTATCTGAATATCACACTTTTTTCCTTCCAAATTTGACACAGTTGTGGGACTCTGACTTGTCTAACCGCTTCTTTCTGCTTCTGTAATTTGCTTGGCTTAAAGCGGCACTAACTCCATTTTGACTAGCTATAGATCAAGCAAGCCTGGGCACATAGCAGCTTCGTAAGGTAAAAACAGAAACTTCTGGCCCCACAGATAACAGTCAGTGCATTCCAGTGCCCTAAAGACAGCCCCTACCAATAAGAATCCTCCCTGCACTCAGGGCATAGGACCATCCAATCATTTTAAAGGATGCTTGGCACGTGCGGGCTTCTGTGAAACTTCCCTATAAAAGCCTACCCCACCGTAGATCAGGGCCCTCAGTACGGATCCACTGCGGCCCGAATAAAGGCTCCTTGCTGTTGCATACGCTCCGGACTCCTTGGTGGTCACTGGGGGTCGTGCCATCTGGGCGTAACGACAGTCACATTCTGGTAAAGCTATATGCCACTTCCACACAGGCCAACAAACCCAAGTGGGCAAAGTTAGAAAGTGCTTCCATAGGAACACCCAATGTTAATATTTCCTTCCTGAAAAGTAACCCCCATAGCACATTCTATTATCACATAGAGTCCAAAATTCAAGCCCTTGATGAGCAGGTACTCAGAGTGAGGGTCGTGTTTCTCAGAGTATTCATGGAGGAATTACCTGGGCTCTGGCTATGTTTGGGGCTCAGGCTTCTGTGGGGTTGTTTTTCTTTAAATATTTTATTATTTTATGTGTGTGAATGCATTGTCTTCATGTATGTTAAGTGTACCTGTGTCGTACAATGACCACAGAGGTCAGAAGAGGGCAACAGATCTCCTGGAACTGGAGTTACAAACTATTGCTAGCCACCATGTGGGTGCTGAGTATTGAACCTGGGTACTCTGCAAGAGCAGCCAGTGCTCTTAACTGCTGAGCCATCTCTCCAGGAACACAGGCTTCTGTGTTTCTAACCAGCTTCCACATGTGGGTGGCAAGGGCCTATTTTTACACCACTGTTTTTTGTCACTTTTTAAATTGCTTGTTTTGATCATTCCCGGTTTCAGAAGGTTTGTAATGTCTGAGAGAAGAAGGAAATCTTCTGAGCTTGGTCAACGTGGGTGCCATTCCCTCAACGTCAAAAGCACAGCTGACCTCCCCATCCCATTCCAGTCCCCCTTATCCTGAAACTCACACTGAGCTGAGTGTCACTCCCCATACCATTATCTGCCCAAAGGCCACTGCTAATTGATGGCTGAGAAAAGTAGGGAGCAGGGAGCTGGAAAATAGGGCTGAGCACAAGTCAGGGCACCTGTGAGGTGTTAGGAGGAAGCAAGGCAGCCAGTCAGAGAAAGAACAGGCAGTAAACACAAAAGATGCCCGAAAGGGAACCCTGCCATTCCTTCTGGTTCAGGGCTGGGCTGCTGGTGCGTTCACTTCTTTTCAAAGGGACGAGACTTGTGTGAGCAGATGACAGGTATTTAATTCCCAGTGAGCTGGTAAGGCATGTTTATTTAGGCTTTGTTTAATCCTAGATCAGGTCATTTCCCTTTTGAAATTGCACAAGTGGGGGGGCGGGCAGCCTTTATCTGACTGCTCTTGAGAGCACAGGTGTAAGAAGAATTTTGTTTTTTAAAACTTATAAGGGCTCTTGAGTTAAACAATGTGAACCTTCTAATGTGACTAAAGAAAAACTCAAATATTCAGAAGCAACCTCCAAAGCTGCTCAAGTTCCTCTTTTCTCTGTTGAGCCTCAGTTTCCCAAGTCACAGTTTCCTAGAGGTAAACAAAACCAATCTGCTTATCACATTTCTCTGGGCCACACCTCATTTCTGTGCTTGTCTCCACTTGCCCTTCCTTGGAGAGGCTTAAAGGCTTTCAACAGACCTTTTGTGGGCCTTGCGAGGAGGTGGCTGCTTGCTTTATTAGCCCTGTGTTTGTAGTTATAGAGTGTTCTGACCGAATGACCCAGCATTGCCAGTAAGACACCCAGCACATACCAGGAGGACTTTGCTGCCAAGAGCTCCCTGCAGCCCTGCTTGTTACACCTGCTTTCTTGACTTTGTCTGGAAGGATATTTTCTAGCCTGATTCAGAGCCCAAGATAAAATCATGGTAGCAGTCTATAAACATTAAAATGTTAATCCTTTCCAAATAGACCCTGACCAGAGCAAGCCTAATTGTAGTAATGACCTGCAGTGCAGGTGCTGTCCTGCAGTTGATCTCTGTGGCCCCCGTGGGTGGGAGCCTTGGGGAGGAACAGGGGGGCTGTGCAGGCAAGTACCTAACTAACAAAGGAATGAGCCTCGCATTCCTGTAATATAAACTAAGCTTCATTAAAGTCCTAAAAGATAAAAATATAATTGCTTTAAACCACTTTTCAAGTACTAAGCATTTATAAGAAAACTTTCACGATTCCCATTTTCTCATCTATTTTAATTTTTCATGTTTAATTATAAAACCTTTTTCTTTTTCTATTTTTGAAAAAGGATCTCCCTTTAGTTGTAGCTGGCCCGGAACTCACTATGTAGACCAGGCTGGACTCCATCTCACAGAGATCCACCTGCCTCTCTCTGCCTTCCAAGTGCTAGGATTAAAGGTATGCGCCACCACTACTGGCTCAAATGTTTTCATTTTTATTCACTGGTAAGTGTATATTTATGTAATACCCATGCTTGCTCCCGTAGTCACACGAGGTGTAAGAGAACTGAATGTTGATAAATGAAAATATATACGACCATTAATATATATTATTATAACAAGAATGAACGTTACAACGGATTCACCTTGTACCCCCTCCCCAACTCTCCTGCCTTTTACACTTTCATACCCAGGCCTTCCACGCCTCACTTTGAGGCCAGGCCCTGATTTGTTTACACACACACAAAATGCATACAGTGTCACCTCTGACACACTGCTTTCTTCTAGCCATGATTACTATCCTTTTTTAAGGATTTATTTTTATATTATATATCTGGGTGTTTTACCTGCATGTATATAAGTGAACCATGTATACACTGCCAAGAGAGGCCAGAAGAAGGCATCAGGTCTTTTGGAGTTGGAGCTGAGGACTGTTGTTAGCTGTCCTGTGGGTGCTGGGAACTGAACCCGGGTTCTCTGGAAGGGCAGTAAGTATTCTTACCCCTGAGCCATCTCTCTAGCCCCATTTTCCTTGTCTTTTGTTTGCTTGTTTGTCTATAAGAAATCTTAATTCCTTGAAATCCAGGACTTGGGTATGTCACTGACCTCTGTACCCTTGTACCCAGAACAGTGTGGCCTATCACACAGAAGCAACATTGTTGCACCTCAGATCCTCTGTGACCTTTCCCACTCTCAGTCTCCTCTTGGTACACCAGCTTCCCCAGTCCATAACAACATCCAGAGCCAAGAACCAACAGTGTTGATTCAGGAAGAAATCCAGCCTCACTGTCTCTGACCACTCGGAAAATGTGAGAAAGTTTGACAAGTTTTTATATGTGTGTTTCCCTTGCTATCTGCAGTTAAGGGCTACAGTAACTTCCAATAGTATTGAATTAATATAACAGCTTATGAAGCATTTTATTAGTTTAATTTAAAATGTAAACAGAATTATGCAAAATTATTAAAATATACCTGAATGTTATTTTAAAATAAAAGTCAAGGTTTTTTAACATTGGAATTGTAGTAATGATTGTATTTCTGAAGAAAAATATATTAGGAATTAGTTTTCTTTCTTTTCTCAATATCATTAACTTTATTATGAAAGCTGTACAGAGAATAAGCTAATAAAAATGTACATAGCTATAAACAAGATTTAACAAATATCAATACATACAGGTTTTTAAATTTGTGAAACAAATAAATAGGACATCTTCATAACTGAAATTAGTTAAAAGATTTTTGTACCACTAAAAATGTTTAACATATTAACATAAAAGTTGAAAAAATTTTTGTTGAATGACATTAAAAATTCCTGAATCAGGGCTAGAGAGATGGCTCGGTGGTTATGAGTATGGACTGGTCTTACAAAGGATCTAAGTGCTTCCTGGATTCTGCATCTAGCAGCTTACAACCACATCTAACTCTGGGTCCATGGACTCTTACACCCTCTTCCAGGCTCTGGGGCCACCTGCACTCACAAGCAGACATACATTTACACACAATTTTAAATAAAATAAAATCCTTAAAAGGAAATTACTGAATCAAATTGATGCTTTTCCTTGGAATTAAAATAAATTGAGGCAAAATCCATTTATCACAATTCCTTAAGTCGGGCTCGAGAGATGCTTCGGCAGTTAAGAGTGTTGGCTGCTCCTGCAGAGAACCCGGGTTTGATTCCCAGCACCCACAAGGCAACTAACAACTGTCCTAACTCCAGTTCCAGGGGATCTGACACTCTCTTCTGACCTCCACAGGCATTCTTGACACAGATGCACTTATATACATGCAGGCAATATACACATAAAATAAAAATAATAAACAAAATATTTTAAAAGTATTTTAAAAGACACAATTTCTTAAAGGTTATAATTTTTTCATTAAGAACAGGAAAGTGTTACTGAGGTCAGTATGTAGCTAATTGTCACATATCCAGGAAATAGATCTAAGGTTCACACATATTCTTATAATGAATTTTGAAATAAAAGTAACTATATACCTTCCTTGCTTGAATGGTAATCCTCTCTGAGTACACCTTTCTTGCTATTTACTTGTTTGTGTATGTGGGTTGGGTTGATGTGCCCTGTTGGAGGTCTAGCTGTGCTTTCTTATTTGGGAGAGATATTTTAGTAGAGGTAATAAAAGAAATTTGGAGAGAAAAGGGAGGAAATTAAAGACTATTTCCTTCTTTGTGGAAGGACTAAGTTCTAAATGGTTTTGATCATTTTCTTCTCCATCTTTGCAAATACAGGTGTCATCGAATAATGACACTATGGTCCCAGAAACAGGAAGCACCTGGTGCACAGGATCATCTCTCCTGTAAAATATTGTGTAAGAAACCTACTTGAAACATGTGTGTCCATCATTCAGGCTGCTGACTAAAGCATTGTTCTAGAAGAGGCAGTAAGAGAAGCATAGAGCCGTCACAGAATAGAGAAACTTGCTTCTGCCTCTTCTCCTCTTAGGGTGGGGATGGAATACAGCCATGAGTCTGAGACCTTAAACATGTGACTTCTTAGAAATGTGCCCTGTAAGTTGAAGATAAGACCCTACTTTGTGAGGTGTCCAAGTTCAGTAGAGCTGAGATGTAATAGAAGATGCTGAGGTACCTCTTTGCATACCGTCTCCCAACTACACACAGAGCCCAGACTTTCAGAATTCTTCCAAATAAATGTGTATATATTTGAAGAATACAAAGAGAAAAGGTTTAATTGGACTTATATTTTTAGAGCTTTCAGTTCATAATTGGTTGCACTGTTGCTCTGGGTGAGGCAGCACATCATATGGGGAACATGGAGGGCAAAATTTACCTCAGCAAAATAAAAATTAAGAAGAAGGCCACAAACCCTTCAAGGAGACTCCCCTCAGTGATCCAAAGACACTGCACTGAACTCTACGTTTTGAAGGCCCCCAATACCTCTCAATAGCAACAACCTGGGACACGGGACTTTTGAGGAACACAGAATTCAAACTGTAGCAATGATTTTAAAGGAATCAAACATACTGTCAAGATGCCCTCAGTCTTTAAGCCTGTCTAGAAATCATGATGACAGCCACCTGCCCTGCCATCAGGAAATGGCTGAGCTCTTGGTCAGCTTAAATCTCAGGTGACTCTGTGGTGCGATGTTAGGTGAACAGCTCATTTTTATTGATGAAAATCATAACTAGAAAAAATTTTCAGTGTGTCAGCTGGTAGTTAGCAGAGAAGAAAACATTAGTAGTATTTTGAGACAGGGTTTCATGTAGCCTAGCCTAGCCTTTGACTCCCTATTTAGCCAAGGATGACCTTGAATTTCTAACCTATCTGCCTCTGCATCCTGAGAGCTGGGATTAAGGTATGCAACACCATGCCTGGTATAAGTGGTACTAGGGATTGATTCAGGGCTTCATGTCTCCTAGGCAAACACTCTACCAACTGGACGTCAGATTTAATTTAGCTATTTTCTTCTCTAAACCACAATCTCCTTTCTTCACTTTTCTCTCATACTAGCAAGGTTGATCTCACCACCCTCATGATGCCATCAAAATATCAGGTTTGGAGAGGCTTGTCCCCAGCCTCACATACTTCCTCACCAGGGAAGAAAAATGTATTTGAAATTATCTTTGAGGAAATTTTTGAGAATTTTTTTCATTATGTCCTGGTCAAATAAATGAGCAGAGAAACATCCCCCAAACAGGGCTGGTGACTCACATATGTAATTTCAGCACTCAGGAGGCTGAGGCAGGAGGACTAATGTGAGATCGAGGCCAGCCTAGACTATGTAGTGCATTCTAGACTAGACTGGCATACCTAATGAGCTCTAGCCTCAAATTTATCCATTGACTTTTGAACTGTCTTAATGACATGTGAAGTGAGGATTCCTTGTTGACAACTGGAACTCAACCACATAGCTCCTGTCATCTCTGTTATTATGCTCAAAGAACATAGTTTCAGCCATCTTTATCAAGTTAACTCAGTACAATGGGGTTATGAACTAGGAACAAAAAGGATAATCTTTTTTAGTTTGCCATTTAGTTTTGAATGAAAGCAGAAGCTGCATTAAGAAAGTTGTGTTATTAAAAGGTTGCTGTGCTATGGCCAAGCATTCAGTCACAAAAGTCATAATGTTTTGATGCTCAATCTTTATTGGAGTTTCTGGTGGTTTGAATGAAAATGTCCCCCATAGTTTCCACGTATTTGGACGTTTTGTCCCCAGTTTGTGGAGCTGTTTCGGGAGGTCTTGGAAGGTGTGATCATGCTGGAGGAAGCACGTCACTGGGGGTGGGCCTAGAGAGTTCTTAAGCCTTGCTGAATCTCTAGTTGCTCTTTTGCTTCTTGTGCCTGCTTGAAGATGTGAGAACTTAGCTTCTGCTCCTCCTCCAGCTACCTCTGCTGCCATGCCTCCCTGCCATGATGGGCTGTTGCCCCTTTGGGACTGTAAGCTCAAATAAACTCTCCTTTTATAAGTTCCCTTGGTCATGGTGTTTCTATCACAGCAATAGAAAAATAACTAATACAGAGTGTAATGGGGCAAACATCTCAGTTGGTTGCAATCTTTGAATGAGAACTATGCTTTTATTGACCCTAATTTTTTAGATTAATAGTAATTTTTATGAGAAGTTGCTCCTCTGATACGTTGTAGGAATAAACAGATCCACTCACTTGGGACTGTGGCATATGACACCAGTCATATTCTAAAGAGATCACTTCCCATAAATTTTTCTTTCCAAACAATATGTAAGTCATAGCTTTAGCCCTAAGTATATCTGATATTCATGTACATATAGTTTTGTGTGTACATTAAATATGAAATATATTTTCTTTCTGTATAGAAGTATTTTTCTTTGGTTAGCCACCAAAATGGTAACTTTCCAAGCATATTTCTCCTGACTAGGCTGAGTATATGTTATAACTAACTTCACTTAGACAGATTTTATGAAAAAAATTCCAAAATATTACAGCAGAGCATTTCATTCCAAGTTTCTAATGTTGAACATCTTATGACTTTTGTAAATCTTTTTGAAATGAACGAAAAGACATGAAACCTTATTAGCTTCTTATTCCCAGGTACAGCTGTGCCCTCAGCTCTTCAAGACGCCACAGGTGGAATAACTGAACATCAAAAAAAAAGTTTGTACCATTCATTCTTTTTGTAATAATTTCAAAACTGTATTCTACAGCGTAATAAATATTTGCCTAAATACTAGTACAGAGATATAAAGGATTTTCTTTTTTAATTAGTTAATGTATCTATTATTGTGTGTGTGTGATATGTGGGGAGGGGGCACATGTACAGCAAGGCACTTTACCTGCTAAGCCATCTCACTAGTCCATCGATTTTCTATAATGACCAACTTTCCAAAATTGTATAAATCTGTAAAACTTCATTTGTATTACTTAGCCTTAAAATGGAAATAAATTCTGACATATCCTGTAACATATATGATACTTGAAGGCATTATACTAAGTGAAATGAGCCATTCACAAAAAGATAAATATTATATTAATCCATTTATATGAGGATACCTAGAATAGTCTAAATGATAAAGACAAAAAGTAAATTGGTTGTTTCCAGAAGCTTACAGTAGGGATTTACTCCTTGTAATGGGTACAGAATCTCATTTTTATAAGGTGAAAAAAATTATGGAACTGGATGGTGGTGGTTGCACAGTATCATAAAGATATTTAATGCTACTGAACTATATAATTAAACACAGTTAGGATAGACCATGAAAATTGCTCAGTAGGTAAAGGCAACTTGCCAACAAGCCTGATGAACTTGAGTTCAATCCCAGGAACCCAGGTAAAGTCAGAAGGAGAAAACTGATTCCATAGTTGTCTTCTAACCTCCACACTTGTAACAGCATTTGTGCCCCCCATACACACATCATGCACGCACATAACAAAAATTTTTAATTAGTTAAGATGCTAAATTTTATATGTATTTTACACAATATGATAAGCTTTTACAAAACTTAACTTATTTCTATTTAACATAATAACATCCTTTTCTGGTGCCATGATTCAATGAGCCAAACACAAATATGAAACAACAAGCTAGGCAGGATTTATTGCAATCAGTTGGTAAGAATTTACTGAGCCCGTTCTTGGTGGAAGGTGTTTAAGGAGTGCAAGAAAATAGAAGGTAGTGCTCCTGAAAGTCTCTGGAATTTCCTGTCATTTTTTACTTATCAAGAAATAAAGGCCCATGAAGTTTAGCAAATAGCGAATTCAGAGAACATGAACACTTCAGTGCTTCCAGAATCTCCTTGGAATCTGTGTAAGTAGGTTTATTTCCATGGCTTCTCTCAAAAAGCACAAAGCCAGGTTCAAGTCCACAGGTATCTGAGAATTATTGAATAAAGGACTCAGTGCAAAGTCAACTTGCAGGGCAAAGCACTACAGTCCGCAAAAAGTAAACTTATTCTGGTGTCTAAACAGGTAAACCTGAGAATGTGACTGGGGAAGGGACAGTGGCAGGTCCGGTGTGGAAACCTAAAATTACAAGGAGTCACTCTTTTGCTACAAACCTGACCACATGCTGCTTCGATTTCTTGTTCCTTGCCGCTTCCTCCTCAGTATCTCCCTGATCATGTTAAGGACCACTGATATGGCGCTGTTGCTTTGACAGGACATTCCTACCTGTGTAAGGGTGGTGGGGTGGAGCATAGGAAGTCATGCCTTCTCCCAGCCCAGTCAGCTGTCTGCCCCTCCATGCCACAAGTATTGGGGAAACAAGTTTCAAAATCCAAGATTTAGTGGTGGGTTTACTTATTGAAAGTTTCCAAGCAGAATGAGGCAGGATAAAGATTAGGCCACGGTGACCTACTTTTAATGCCAGCGTGTATGGAGCCTGAATAGGCTGTGAACACAGCACAGTAGAATGCTTTAGAACAAAGAATGCACAACATGAATCCTGTAGGCAGGGAGGCATTTGAAGCTTAAAAAATACCCAAATATACAATGCCCTCTTGTTTAATTATAGTAATTATTCATCAGACTCCAGATGTTAGGAAAGAAAAAACTTTATCTTTTTATGATTAGAAGCATGAATCCTTTCAAATGAGTGTGTCACCGAAATGGAATGTGTCTAATCACCAACTCACAGCTGAGAGAGGCCTGAGTAAACAACCAAACCCAATCTAGAGCCTTATTAAAAGAATTTGTTTCCAACCAGAGAAATACCTTCCATTTGGAGGAAATTAGCCTTCCAGAAAAGAAAAAGTCAGAAGTACTAGGGGGCATTCTGGCAGCATCCTGACATTTTTTACGGTGTGCAGTCAAGTGCTTGTCCAAACACCACAGAGGGCTGCAATGCTGTTGTAAAGTTGATGGAGAGGACTGGGATGGAGATTCCCTCTAATTATGCATCTTTGATTTAGGGGCTGAAAGAGAGCAAGGCCATTCAAAGCAGGGACCAGACCTGGAAATCCATCTCTGAGCAGCACTCCTTCATTCTTGTTGACTTCTATGACATGAAAGAGAAGACAGCAAACCCCTCCTTCCGTTGGCGTCCAAAGATGGAGTTGCACTATCATGCTGAGGCAAGCCAGTTGGCCCCAGGATGGTGCCCAATGATTCTCCTACATGCATCATTTTCCACTGTGGAAAAGGCGACTCTGTAACCGATAGGATATTGTGAAAATGACAGTCGAATTTTTCCAGGGCAACTTGTAAAAGTTGTCACTCCCACTCCCAGCTCCCATTCCTGGTAGTCTCAGTGACCATGTGGTATGAATCAAAGGCTGCTGCCCATACCAGCCTTAAGTGAGTCACCTAGGAAATGGACCCTGCAGGCTCTCTAGTCCTCACATGACATCAGTCACAGCTGCCATCTTGCCTACAGCTTCCTAGGAGACCTGAGACAACATCACTCAGCAAAGCTTCATGCAGATTCCAGACCCACCAAAACTATACATTTTATTGTTTGAAACCACTACCTTTTGGGTTATTGTGTTACTTGGGTAACTGTTAATACTTGACTATATCCCTTTTCCATAGTCTTTCATAATTAGAACCATATATTTCATTTAGGCACAAGCAATTACATAGTGCTAGTGTTTGTGTGTGCGTGTGTGCATGCACACACGAGTGTTATACACATGCATATCATACACACACATTCTCATGTTGGAGGAGTGCACAGTACATCTCAGGGGTACAGAAACATGTACTTACCCATTTCATAGACTCTCCTGCTAGAATAAATGACTCAAACAGTTTCTTTCTGCATGTTTTAAAATAAGGAAAACAAGGTCTCTGCCAGTTACCAAACTGATTAATAAATCAGTTTCAATCACTGCCATATTCAAGGTAATGTGCCAAGTATAAAAAACTCACCCCTAGAGTATGCACAGCCATCCTAAAAAAAGCTTACATTAGGAGTACACAGATGTGTGTAAAATTAAAAGTCCATAAAGGTGTGTGATATATGCAGAAGGTAACCAGAGATGAGCCAGAAATATTACTTGAAATGCAATTAAATAAAAGGCAGGACTTCAAGAACAACAAAAAAGAACCGAGGAAGTCATTTCTAAACAAGGGAGCTGGGGCTAGAGAGATTCAGGCACTTGTAGTGTGGCTTAGGCTTAGGGGCTCAGTGCTTAGGAGCTTGTAGTGTTTCCCCGAGGGCTGAGTTTGATTTTTAGTACCCATTTTGGGTGACTCACAACCATACAACCACCAGCTCCAGGGTCTAAAGTCCTCTCCTGGCATCCATGGGGTCTGTACACATTCACACATACCCCACACACACATATACAGAACAGACAGGCTCTGACACTGCCGAGTGTCTAGATCTGCCACTAAGGGATGAAGCTGAAGCACAGAAGGGAGGGACTGGACCTGCAGAGAAACAAATGGTTTAGTTTGAGATGTGAGCAGGAGTGAAGGTGAACAGAAAGGCTGCTGGGAGGTACTACGAAGGAAAAGGCAACTCAGGTAGAAACACAAGGTAGAGTTCCTAACCTTGGACTCACCTTTGAGGCCTATGCAGGTGGGCATCTTTTGTAAGTCTAAAAACATTGATTTGCATTGGCAACTGTCAGTTGGATTTGCAAATAAAGTCTAAAACCATTCTATGTAGCAATGCAAATATTCTTCACCTAAGTAAATAGGAATATTAAAAAGCTCCAATCAGACATTAAAAAAAAAAAAAAATCAGGGCTGGAGAGATGGCTCAGCGATTAAGAACATTGGCTGCTCTTTCAGAGGATCCAGGTTTGATTCTCAGCACCCTCATGGTGGCTAAAAACCACTACAACCATTCGTAACTCCAGTTCCAAGGGAACCCAACACCCTCTTCTGACCTCCTTGGGCATTGTACAACATGGGTGCACTTACATGCATGAAGGCAATACACTCATACACATAAAATAAAAATAATCAAAAAGAAAAAAAAATCAAATTTTTTCTTTTATGCAAATGAGTTTTTAAACAAATTTGATCTAACTCACTCTTATATTGAAGTATGTTTTTAAATAAACCCTTTGTCTAGCTATACCTTGTGACATGGATAAAGAAAATGTAACCTAGTTTTCTAATTCCATCTTCGGAGCAGCTCCAGTAGGGAAACTGAAAACCTGTTTGCTCACTGTCAATCAGCTAATTGTGTCAAGTGCCTGCTTTGCTCAGTTGAAACATCCATGTTCCCTGGTACAGATACAGGTTGTTCTTTAAGCCTAACTTCAGGTGCTTTCCACATCTCAAAGGCAGGCTTCTAACATACCAATGCCAAAGCTTTTACACAAAGCTCAGAATTAAAATACAGGCCTTCGAAATAAGCTACTGAGTTTTAAATTTTAGTCTGTCTAACCAGGAAGCAGAGGTTTACTAAGTACAAGTATATTGGCAAGCCAGAACAGATCCTGGATGGGAGGTATGATCAGCAGTAGAATATGAAAATAACAATAATGATGATATCAATAATTTACTGGGGCCTAGTGGCAAGGCTTTAAGCACTATCATGAAATAGCTCACTTTGTCCTTGTGATAGAACTAGGAGGGTTTAATTAACATTTCAAGAGCAAGAGACTGGAGCTCAGAACGCTGGGAGCCTGGACCCCCTAAATATTAGGCCTAAAAAAATGGGAATTTTTCTATAAGTATTTTTGTAGTCATCACTGTTAGAGCTTTCTATAGCTGCTAGCACAAAGTCAGCAGCATAGAGAACACAAGGTTTCCACTTTCTAAATTTCCATAGTCATGCTCCAGGCTCTGACCTCTTCTGCCTCATTCTCCCTGTGTAAGGACTTCTGTGATTATATCAGGCCCCAGGAGGACCAAAGGAGTGTCCCTACATTACAGTCACCTAACAGCCTTATAACGCTCCTCTGCTATGTAGAGCAATATGCTCCCCATTTCAGACATGTATGGGGGACATTAGTTATTTTACTTCCCTATTACTCCAGATAAGAAATCCAAAAATTCAAGGAATTTAAAGTGCCCAAACCCACAATGATGAATAAGAGAAGAAAAAGAAAGGTCTGGTTGGATGGGCAAAGCTGCTGAGAGAAGATTCATATGTAGATAAGTCAAGGTGGATCAAAGACCTACTCTGATTCCAGATGCTGCCCCTTGCCTCCTTGCCTTCAACCCTTCAAACCCTGTAAGTGAATTCTCTTTTTCTCCTGATAGCTCTCTATCAGCTCCACTAGGAAAAATCAAACCTGCCTTATTTTGCCCACCCTACCAAATTCAACATCATTAATTTGCCCATTCCAGTCAGGGAAGAGTTCATAGGCTTTCAGTATGTTGTGGTGGTTGCTGGAACCAACACAGGCACAGAACATGCGGGTGGGTGGCATGCCTCAGCAGAGAGACAGGTGGTTTCTGGAAAACAGAGGAGTCAGGTCAGCCTGATCAGAAGGCAGGTCAAGGGTAAGCCAGGCAGAAGGAAAGATGACAGACACTGGGACCCAGAAGCAGAAGTAAGTATGGGTTGGTCTCTTTATACACTAGGGTCCAATAGGGTAGAGGAGTCCAGTGTGAGGGACTGGGAAGGGGCCTGGTCAGGGCTGCAGATATACAGTTCTAGGGGCTCTCTAATAAGCCTTAGGCACATGAGGTAATTCAGAGGAACCACTGGGACATGCTGAACAGGAGCTAGAAGCAATCTACAGCTACAAATTTGCAGGTTATGCTCCTCAGCTACAAAGTAGAGACAACAGACCACGCATGATGGTACACACCTGTAATCTCAACATTCAGGAGATTTGAGGCAGGATGATCATGAGTTCAAGATCATTTGGGGCTGCATAGTGAGACCTTGAGGCTCCTAAAGTGGGAATAACAGCATACACCATAGGAGCATTAGGAAACATGAAATAGAAGTAAGTCACTCCACATAGTGTCAAACACGTGGCCAGTGTTCAGTAAATGGTAAGACAGAATGTATACATGTAACCAAATGTCCTCTGGAGCTCCGTTCTGGAAGGCCAAGGCACAGTTACCTTAATACTCCAAAATGCCTTGCTTGCTGTAGTTAAAATTCCTTCCAGGAGGCGCAGAGGACCTCGGGCCCCCTCCTTCCTTGGCCCTACAACCAGTGGGTTTATTGGGCTTACTTACAGAGCAATGGGTGAAGACTTACTTACAAGAGTATGGGTGCTCCCTTCTTAATGCCACACTGGAAAGCCTCCAACCAAGCAAGGATGGTGACATCCCCACAGCTGCACAAAAGGGTGAGAGACCCTCCCCACAGCTTCCTCAGTTTCTATCTCTTAGCCTCTCCCCCTAGTGCACTGGCTGGTTGATGGGAGGTGTGCCGGACTCTCCCTGCCCCTCCTTTCTTGTTGACAGTAGCAGTCAACAAGCTGAGCTGTGATGATCCTTGGCGAGCCAGTGCAACCAAGCTTGGGAAGATGGCTCTGTCCATGGTCTGCCTGGCAGAGAACAGTCCAATGCAACATTTGCATTCTAAGTCAAGTCCAAAGCTGACTCCAGGTCGCCTGCTTTCCCCCATGCTCTGCATTCAACATTGTGCCCATTCTCCCCAAACAGTAGTGTGCTTCTAAGAGGTGGCTGCAAGGCATATGGAAGTGTCATAGAACTGGGAAACCAAAAAGACTCTCCAGAAAGACTGGGAGGGACACAAGGCACCCGCATCCCTGTTCTCATTCATCTGCCTTTCCTTGGCTAAAAATTCCTCTCTTTCTCCCTCTTCGCTCATCGGCCCTCCTCTCTTAAAGATGTAAAATCAATTACTTAGTCCTCCTTTATATGTAAATCTTCTCCTTTCCTCTCACATTTTAGTGCAGCTGTATCAAGATGTTTCCTAAATGCCCCCAAGAGAAATTCTAGCACGGACTGTCAACAGGATTGTTGTGTTCACAGTCCAGACACAGAAGTAAAGGTCGTATCTAGCTGAACTTGAAAAACGAGGCTTAGGCATGGCTCATCCCTTGACCTTGGAGGATTTGACATCTCTCCTGATGACTGCTGGTGAAAGAGCTAAGAGTTCCTGACAGAAATATGACTAAGGCCTCCCTGGCCTCTGAACTATGAAAACGCAAAGGTGTGCCAACCTGGAGAGTTGGGCAATAAGAGCTAGAGGGCACTATTTCCTAGAACAGCTTGCTCCTGATAGCTACTGCCTCTTCAGGGGTATCCCCAAAGGATGCTCAGCTTCAACAGTGCACCAGCACTCACCGAGTGTGCTGCAGCATGGTTATAGTTTCTTACAGGTCAGGGACTCAGGGAAGAGACGTTTAAGGCAGAATCTTGAAGGAAAGCAACACAGAGCAACATTTGCCACCTCCTGACACATTAGTGTGGGTAGTAAGCACTGAACACTGCCAACCTGGAAAATCTGGAGAACTCATTCAAGCCCCAGGCTTTCATCAGGAATTTGCTGCGCAGTCTCAGCAGCTCCATGGACAGATGATTGCCCTTGTGGTTCACCTTGGTCTCAACTATTGTCACACAATCTAAAGGTCCGTCCCATCACCTGACTGGTCTTTCTAAGATGGTCAAAGAGGCCGTATATGAACTGAATGAGTCTGGTCCTACTCTGAGATCCTGTAGGTCAGTGCTGCAGAAAATAGATGTTCCTCCAAATGTGATATAATGGAGCTCCCAGAAACTGAGAGCACACACAAGTTCCCTGGTCAAGGTCCAGTTCTTCATAAACAGAATCCATGAGATGAACAGAAGTCAAACATTTCTGCAAGCAAGTAAGCTACTCTCTCCTCACTCAAGGAGGAGTTTAGATTGGGGAGGGTGGGGGTTGGGAGCAGATTTATGACACAGGGATGAGCAGATCTGAGCTGCTGACCTGAGTACAAATATCAGTATTACAGGGGTGAGGAGTCTTTCAGTTCTTGTCCCATTGAAGAAAAGAATCTAATCAAGACTCTCAGACAGCTTAAGCAGAAGCTTATCTAGCAAAGCAAGTACTCCAAAGAGAAGGGAGCTGACTATCTTGAAGTGGAGAAGTAACTCAGTGGGTTCTGCGTTGGTGGTTTTTATGAACATGTATGAGGTAGGTCACATATTCATAAGTTAAGGGAACCTTTTCCTTTCCAAATCAGGGTGGACCAGACTTCTCTTGCAGGGTCTTTCTGTGATCTTCTAGAAAATCCATGGGAGGTAAGGGTGTTCAAAATCACAGTGTAAATGATATTATAATGATATCAGGTCTTTTGAGGGTCTAGGCTCTTCATTAGTACAAATATGTGGCAATTGGGAGTGTACTGGGACTTTATTTCTACTATAGTAAGAACAGCCTATCTGAAGCTCCAAGTATATTTAATCACAAGAGGATCCACTAACCATCAGGAGACACAACTATCAAGATCTAGCTGTAGTTTTCCTTGGTTACCTCATGCTTAACTCCTTGCTTGTTCTACTAGAACATTAGGACATGGCTTGCTTAGGGAAGTATGACTGTACAATGGTAGACATACAGGAGAGCCAGTCCACAATGGATGGCAAGGAGAGGAATGGGTCAGGGGAAGGAAGGGGAGAGTTGTACACTCTGGGAAGGGTTGGGATATAAAGAGAAATCACAGAAGGTGTGTGATGAGGGAGAGCAAGTGTGATCCTGTACCTTGGATAGGGTTGCATTTTTGAGTGTGAATGCAGGTCTGTTTATAATAGTATTAGGATAAAAGGGCTGTAACCATGTATTCTATATAGTTTGCCTTCTCTATTGCTGTGACAAAGCACTCTGACCAAAACCAACTTGGGGAGGAAAGGAAAGAGCTTATACATCTTGATTACAATTCATCACTGAGGGAAATCAGGGCAGGCCTGGAGCTGCCTCCAGGTTCTGAACTAAGGCAGAGACCATGGAGGAATGCTGCTTACTGGCTGTTTCCTCTGACCTGTGCTCAGGTACTTTTCTTAAAAAACCCAGGACCAGGGCCTGAAGAAATGGTTCAGCAGTTACGAACACTGGCTGTTCTTGCAGAAGACCCAGGTTTAAATCCCAGTACCCACATGGCAGCTAACAACTGTCTGTAACTCCAGTTTCAGGGAATCCAACAGCCTCTTCTGTCCTCCACGGACATTGAATGACATGGGTACACTTACATACATGCAGGCAATACACATCTACACATAAACTAAAATAAAAATAATAAATAAAATATTAAAAAAAAACAGGACCAGGGGCTGGAGAGATAGTTCAGCAGTTATAAACACTGGCTGTTCTTGCAGAAGACCAGGGTTCAAATCCTAGCACCCACATGGCAGCTAACAACTGTCCATAACTCCAGTTCCAGGGTATCCAACAGCCTCTTCTGTCCTATGTGGGCATTGCATGACACGAGTGCACTTACACATATGCAGGCAATACACACATACACATAAAATAAAAATAATACATAAAACATTAAAAAAACCCAACAATAACCCAGGATCACTTGCCCAGGGGTGGCACCACACACAGCAGGCTGGGCCATCTCGTATCACTCAGTAATCAAGGAGATGCCTCACAAGACATGTCCGCAGATCAGCTGGGTAGAGGGAATTTCTCAGGTGAAGTTTCCAAGACTGTCAGTTTGACAACAGTATACCATATAACCATAAAGGAAAATCAGACCACCCAGACAACCCAGCAAGCATGTTTAAAAAGTTGTAAGTGGCTTTTTAGAGGGCAGCAATGGCGTCTGCAGGCTCTGCTCCAAGAACAATAGTTGTGTTCTGTCTCTTTTTTTAATATTATATTTATTGTTTTTATTTTTATGTGTGTGCATATATTGCCTTCATGTAGGTAAGTGCACACGTATTGTGCAATGCCCGCAGAGGACAGAAGAGGCTGTCGGATTCCCTGGAACGGGAGTTATGGACAGTTGTTAGCTGCCATGTGGGTGTTGGGATTTGAACCTGGGTCTTCTACAAGAACAGCTAGTGTCCTTTACCACTGAGCCATCTCTTCAGCCCCTGTGTTCTGTCTCTTTGCGTACTGTTACAATCAATAAAGGCTATTTGTTCCTTAAACTTTTTTAAGTGGTGATTGGGGATAACAGTAATTACAGGCTGATGATCATGTCCCTACCATGGAAATGTTCTCTGAGTGTTGAGCAGGTCCTCTGACTCCTACCATGAGCCTGGTATTAGAGCTGGTCCTATCTGCTGGGGCCTATTGGTGAGGGGCTGATATCTTGATACAGGATATCCAGATGTGCAGAGCAGTGGAAAGGCAGAGCCATGGCCAGAGTAGGAGCCTTCACCAAAGCCTGTGGTTCTATACTGAGGGCCACTTCTCAGTATACTCTTCTATAGTCTTCACAAATTTAAATTTTAAAATTACTTTAAGGTGGATTATAGCCTTCAGGGGTTGGGGGAAGTTGCCTGACTGAAAGTACCTTTGTAGTGCTGGTATAAATTGAATTGAAAAGAGACAGAGGCAGAAATACAGACTAGAGAGACAGATAAGCACAGATGGAAAAATGCATACAGTACCATATCCATAGCTGTGAGGAAGAAGTTCTGGGATCAAAGTGTGGAAGAATGTTGTTTAACTAGTCCTAGACAGTTTTATAGAGATGAGGAAAACTGGAAAGACTTGGGACATGAGCAGTTGAAAAAAAAAAAAAAAAACTTAGATGGGATTTAAAAAAACTGGGTTTTACATTTGGCTAATTTGTTGTGATACACAGAAAATAATAATAGTAAACATACTGAACTTACTGAATATCTAATATCAGCCTGCTTTGTCCTCCAAACAATGGTAAGCAGTAGATAATATTTTATCCCCATTTTTATTCCCTGAAGAAGTTGGCACAGAGAGGTTAAATAATCTGTCATAGGTCACATAGCTTGGCTCCTGAGTTTGTGCTCTTAATGCTGGTCTCTTTGTAAAATAAGGTAATTAAATTGGTTGGTCTCTAGGCACCTTTGCTCTATTACAGTCTATGCCCCTCTGGGATTATATTTAAGTGAAAATTACAGAATAGCCATAGAAAAGGACCCAATTTTCATGGTCATATTTGCATGTAATATTTAATATGAAAACTGAGTTTACTTTTCAAACTTTTCTTGAATTACATTTGTGTGTGGAGGGGTGTGCATTCTCTGGCACAGGTGTAGAAATCAGAGAACAACTTGTGGAAATCAGTTGTCTCCTATCATGTGGAGCACATGGATTGAATGCAGGTTGCCAAGTTTGACAGCAAGCTCCCTTACCCAATGAGCCATCTTGTCAACCCTAAAACCTGCATTTTCCTTGCAGCACATGCATTGCCCAAATTTGTTTTCACAAGAGGCCAGAGGAGTCAGAAAGGACTAGCCATTGATAATAAGGTGATGTTCAGTAGTTTCCAATAGCAGCTGCTTTAAAGTCAAGTATGGACAAGCACCCAAGTGGCACTAGATTCAGCAAACACATGCACACACTTCTTTTCCACAACATTCTTAAAAATAAGATTCACAGAAGCCTCTAGTTGATCTGAGAAAACATTTTTTTTTGCAACCAAAGTGAGCTGATAGCAAAGACTTCTTTCCCATTCTCCCATCTGTTTTTTCCGTGGGATGGAAAAGAAACGGCAGATGACACTGCAGTATTGCTTCAGGACAAGCAAAGTAGACTCCCTAAAGGCTCCAGTCTTATGGGACCCTGATCTCTCCAACCTCAGCACCTTATCCATGCCATGGGGAGAAAAAGCATCTTTTCCTCTCCCATCCCAGTCCACCCCTATATCAAAAGATAGAGAAACAAAAAAGAGCATGCAAATTCATCAATGTTTTATGTGACATTGGAATCTTCCTACAGAATTGAAGACCTGAAGAGTGTTTAAACTATGATCATGTTTTCATGAAGTATGGGCAGACCTGGGTCTATACAGTAGGACAAAGATGGTTTGATCTCAGTAATGAACTGGAGGCAGAGCAAGTCCCATTGATTCCAATTCTTCCATGTGACCCTGGGTCTTCAGAAATAAGGAAGTACCTTTCTTCCTGGCACAGGAAGAGAATTTCTTGCACGAGGCTTTTATGATCTACTGTGAGGAAAGGTTATAAAAACTGTTCTTTAGTCTGTGACCTACTTCCTAGAGAAGGGGAGGGGAGGATGAAAACAACCTTCCTGTGTCTAGTGTTACTCAACATGCCAAAGTGCTGAGTTTTAGGGGAATTTTCCCTGAGACTCTTTGGTTCTTTCCTTGTTTCTCCTTCCAATTCAACCTTTTCCTCATATAAGGGACAAAGAATGGGAATGTACCATGCTTTGTCTTTCCGGAAACACCTAGCAGGGACCAAAGCCCTAAACTAATCTCTGAGCAGAAATTCTTCTATGCAGGAAATGAGGGCATCATTGAGGAAAAAGAGAGGGGTAGATGCACCCCTCTGGGGAAGTGCAAAGTAGAATAAACATTAAGGATGCTGTGATCCCTAAGCTGGTGATCAGGAGGAAGTCTAACAAGAATGGCAAAGGATGTTCCAGGCAGAAGGGACAGCAACATCTAAGCCTGGGCCTGCAAAGGTCCTGCTGTGGATCCTCCTTTGTGGGATTCAATGTGGCACTGACAAGAGAAGCTGATGAAGGAGGATTGGGCCAAACACAGGGCTTATTTGCCTTTTGCTTATAGGAGGTAGGAGCTTACCTACCAGGGAGTTTACAGAAAATTAATTACACCAGACTAGTGATCACTTAGCTGATAGTATGGGTTTTAAGACAAACAAATAAAAAGTTGACATAGGGTAGTTAAGTGCTCACAAGTTCTATAGATATTTAGAATAGAAAATAAGGAGAATTTGGAAACTAAGGAGAATTTGTGTTACAGACAATGCAAAGACCTTCTGTACATTCACCTAAATAAAAAAAAAAATTCCCAGATTTCCATGTTGGGTGATTAAGTCATTTATTGGGTGTGCATATAGGCCTCTAGCTCCTCAAAGGTCCCTAGGTCTTCTATTCAGGACTTACCAAATCCTCAGACATCAATATGTGCTAAGGATATTCTGACCCTATGGTATTTATACTGCATCTGTATGTTTTAGATAGCTTTAATTTTTATAATTCTACAATGAATACATAATACTTTATAATTTTAAAACATATATGCTTAAAATATACCTTTACAAAAATGGTCAGCCAAATGCTGTAAACTCTCTGTAATTGTTGGATTATAGACAGGTGATGCAAAAGGAAAAAGATACACAGCAGATGCTGGGGTCTCTCAGATAAATAGGGCCTAAGCATGGGAGGCAATCTCCTTATAGGTCAGGTATCATTATTTACCAACCATTTCTGCCTCATTGTAAAATAGGCTTATGCTTAGTACTAGGATGCAGTGTGTGTCTCATGGCCACTGGGAGATGAATGAATGGCTTGCATAAAATAAACTTTATTTGGTAATTAAGATTACGTGCATTGATGCCTAACACTTAACTCTTTTGAAATGTCCTTGTAAGAAAGATCAAAGGATCACACAATCAAGCCATCAAGAGCACGTGAAAGCTAGGAGGGTGGACTATAGGCACAAAGGGAGCAGCTCTTCTCTTTTGTGTCTTCAAAAGTCATGCTTGTAAAGTAGGTAGTGTGCTTATCATCCAAGCAAGGTTTTTACTAATCTGTAGAAATTTGAGGGCTTTGATAGCAATGGTCATATGCGAAGGTATAAATAATCCCCATTTCCTGCTGTAGAAATATAAGTAAACAGTTCTTTTCCCAAATGCCTGAATTTGATGGATTAATGGGGATTTACGATATTTGGAAAGAACCATGAAAATTCTCAATTAGGCAAGAAAAAAAAAAAATCGAAGCACCTAAATTGGAAAGGAAGAAGTAAAATTATCTGTTTACAGATGATACAACCTTATACACAGAAAATCCCAAAGACTCCATACCCCCAAAAGTTGATAGATAAATTCAGTAAAGTTGCAGAAAACAAAACCAAAATACAATAATCAGTTGCAATTTTGTATACTAATAATGATCCACGTGAAAGAGAGAGGGAAAATAATCCTATTTAAAATAGCAATGTGATTCCAACACTCAGCAGAAAGACAGAAGGTTCACAAGTTTGAGGCCAGCCTAGGCTGTGTGGAAATATTCTCTTTGCAAAACAGTTAGAATAATGTATAATAAAATAAAATAAATATCACCAAAACACATAATTTGAATCAAGTGGTAAAAGAGTTACACAAAAGAAATAGAGAAGAGTCAATGAAAGAAATGAAGAAAACATAACTAGAGACAGATCTCATTCATGTTCATGGATTGAC
>NW_008342636.1:1389866-1396716 GCF_000622305.1 Nannospalax galili | reverse complement strand
TTAAAAATATTTTATTTATTATTTTTATTTTATGTATATGAGTATATTGCCGGCATGTGTGTATCTGTGTCATGCAATGTATGCAATGATTAGAAGAGGATGTCAGATCCCTGGATCTGGAGTTATAGATGGCTGTTAGTCACCATGTGGGTGTTGGGATTCAAACAAGGGTCTTCTGCAAGAGTAGCTCTTAACTGCTGAGCCATCTAATCCAGCCCCAGAGTAAATAATTTTAAAATATGTGTGGAACCATGAAACACCCTGACTAGTCAAAACCATCTTGAGCAAGGAAAATAAAATAGGAGGCACCACACATCCAGATTTCAGATTGTGTTGTACACATAGGGTGAGAAAAGCAGTGATCCTGGGGGAACATGTCATATAGACTGGAAAAGAAGAGAGAGCCCGGAAGCCAACCCAAGCAGAGGGCATCTAATTCTCAGCCAAGATGCCAAGAACAGGCAATTGGGGATGGATGGATTCTTCAGTAAGAGATGTTAGAAAATTTGGTTACCTCTTTGCAGAAGAATGGGTTGTGGACCTAAATATAAAGATCTAAAGCCATAAAGTGTAAGAGAAAGGTCAGGGAAAATTCCATGATCCTTACTGATTTTTTTTTTTAATTGACTCCAAAAGCACAGGTAACAAAAACCAAATTAATGGGTCAACATTAAAAAACAGATTGTCGGGGCTGGAGAGATGGCTCAGCGGTTAAGAACAGCTCTTGCAGAGGACCTGGGTTCGATTCCCAGCACCTGCATGGTGGCTATGAACCATCCTTAACTCCAGTTCCAGGGGAATCCGAAGCCCTCTTCTGACCCAGAGGCACTGCACGACACAGGAGCACTCACATATATGCAGGCAATGCACTCATACACATAAAATAAAAATAATGAATAAATTTTTTTTAATTAAAAAAAGGTTCTATATAAGAAAACAATCAGCAAAGTTCCAGAGTAACTGATGGAAATGAAAGACAGCATTTGCAAACTATAAACCCAGTCAGAGTTTTTATACCTAATATATGAGGAACTCACACAGCTCAATAGCAGAAAAACAACCACAATAAAACATGGGCAAAGAACCTAAATGTGGGGACCTAAAGGCCCCACCTTACATAGGTCCAAAAGGAAATTACTGGAGGCAAAGTTCCAGAGTAACTGATGGAAATGAAAGACAGCATTTGCAAACTATAAACCCAGTCAGAGTTTTTATACCTAATATATGAGGAACTCACACAGCTCAATAGCAGAAAAACAACCACAATAAAACATGGGCAAAGAACCTAAATGTGGGGACCTAAAGGCCCCACCTTGCATAGGTCCAAAAGGAAGTTACTGGGGGTGCGGCCTGGCACTGCTGAGGACTGCATGATCAGCGCGTGGCCATCCTTAAGATACACCCTGGGGGGGGGGGCACGGCCTGGCTTGCTTTGAAAGTCTGAAGAATGCTTCCGCACTGCTGAGGACTGCATGATCAGCGTGTGACCATCCTTAAGATATACCCTGGGGCTGCTGAGGAGTGCATGATCAGCGCATGACCATCCTTAAGATATACCCTGGGGCGGGGGGGTGGATTTCCAGGTGCCTTTATAACCTCTGTAACACCTGCAATAAATGAGTCCCTGCTTGACTAGACTCCCCATTGCATCTGAGTGTCCCTGGTACTGGGGGCAGCATGGGCTGGCGAACAGTGTGCTTACTCATCCCCAATCATCATTGCCGGGGGTTGCTGGTTTAAACCCCCAGCACCTAAATAGTTATTTCTTTAAATAAATAAATGAATAAATAAATAAAGTGAAAGGAGACAGGAAGAGAAAGGCTAGCAGATATTTGAAAACATACTAAACCTATATGATTATTATGGAAATGAAAATGAGAAACTCAAGGAGGAATTACTTTACTATAATTAGAATGAGATTTATCAAAAAGTCAAAGTGTTGGTGAGGATGTGGAAGAAGGGGAATGCTAGCATATTGTTGATAGGAGCATAAATCAGTAATCACTGAAAGAACCAGGATGGAGGCTCCCAGCAAAATAAAAATAGAACTGTTTGGACTAGGAATGGTGGGGCATGCCTTTAATCCCAGTACTCAGAAAGCTGAGGCAGGAGGATCACAAGTTAATGGTCAGCCTAAGCTACACACATAGACACACCCACCACCACCACCACAGATACAAGGCAAGAATCATCATATAAAAGTAGTAATCCCACTTTTAAGTCCATATTCAAGTGAAACAAAATCATTATCTCAAGGAGATATTTTCTTTTCCATGTTCATTGCACCTTTAGTCACAATATCTGGGACCTGGCTGCAAGCACTTGGGAGATAGAGGTAAGACGATTAGGAGTTCAAAGCCATCATCAGCTACATATAGAGTTCGAGGCCAGCCTGGTGAGTGAGCTACATGTGACCCTATGTCAAAAAATAAAACAAAAAAAGAAACCTGCATGTGATGGTACATGCCTTTACTCACAGCACTTTGGAGGCAGAGGCAGGTGGAGGTCTGAGTTCGGCCAGCCTGGTTACCATAGTGAATTCCAGGCTAGCCATAGTGAGATCTTCAAAGAAAAAATAGAAAAGAAAAACAAAAAAGTGCTTGGGAACTACCTCAATGTTCTAGACAAACGAGTAGATAAGAAAAATGTGATATATAATTATGCACAGTGGAATCCTGCCATTTGTAACAGCTCAGATGAACCTGGAGACACACAAAGTGAAAGGAGACAGGAAGAGAAAGGCAAATACTGCACGATGCAGTGCCTCACTTATATGTAGAATTTAGAACAATAACAACAAAACAAAACAAACTCTCCAAGCACAAAAGCCAGAATAGAGTGGTGGTTACAGTGCGGGAGGGGGAAGACATGTTATGCCAGGCACAAACCTTCAGTAAGTTTAGAGACCTCATGCACACCATGGTGACTGCAGTTCATAATACAGTACTGTGTGCTTGACCTCTGCTAAGGTAGAAGGCTTCAAGTACTCTCACCAGAACAAAACAAAACAAAAGCAAAGCTCAGGTGATGAACTACATGAAGTGATACATCAGTTAGCTTGATGCTGGTAATCATTTCACAATAAACAATACGTGAAACATCATACCACGTACCTTGTCATACACTAATGTTTATTTGTCATTTGCTCCAGGAGAGTGGTGACTTTTACATCCACATGGGAGCTTATTATACTCTCTCAAGGAAACACCTTCTCATCCTCCTGAGACTGGCCACCTCTGGGGACACTGACTTGGGCAAAGTTACTTATACTGGAGGACTGGGCTGGTTATCCAGCCATGTCGCGAATCCTTTCTTCTAGGCATGGTTTCCTTCAGTTCCCTAGAGTAAGAGTTTTCATTCCTACTTAAACCAAGGTGTCAGAAGATGTTTGAAAGACAAATTAAAAAAAAAAAAAAAAAGAGATGCCTCATTAGCTCAGTAGGTAACAAGGCAGTCTTATAAAAGAAAATAGAATTTCCCATGATGGAAATGTTATTTTTTACTGAAAACACAATTTGCAGATAGCAGAAAAAAAGTGTCTTAATGTGCTCAATAGCTTTAGCGTCAACTTGATACACCTGGATAAAGAGAGCCTCAATTATGGACTTGCCTCCATTAGACTGACCTGTGGCCATATCTGTGGGGCATCTTCTTGATTATTGAGTGACGTGGGAGGATCCAGCCCACTGTGGGTGGTGCCACTCCTGGGCAGGTGGTCCTGTATTGTAAAAGAAAGCAGGCTGAGCATGACCGGAAAAGTAAGCCAGTAAGTAGCATTCCTCCATGGCCTGTGTTCCAGCTCCTGCCTCCAGATTCCTGCCTTGAGTTCCTACCTTGGGCTCCCTGATGAACTGTGACCCAGGAGATATAATCTGAATAAACCCTTTCCTGCCCAAGTTGGTTTTGGCCAGTGTTTTGTCACAGTAATGGAGAAACTAACAAGAACACTTAGCTTTATATTTTGGGATTCAGTAATGCAAGCATATTTATGCCTGGGTTTAAAATATGAGCACAGAAACAGCACCTAGAAAACAAATGTTTTAAATCAAGTACCAGATAAGGTGAAATTTATTTGAAGACCCTAGCAATGACCAAAATTTAAAAAGCAATAGTCTAGGACGATGCACAGAAACCAACCGAACAGCCATCTTATGTGTAAATACAATTACCCAAATCTGCAACAGTTCTGCCTTGGTCATCCTTCATTTACTCACCTTCTGTGGAGAACATGGTCTTAAAGTGTGGGAGGAAAGAGGCCAAGACAACTACGCAGTTAAAAGCAGGTGACTCCAGTGAACGCAATAGCTACAGTGCGTGTCCTAACAGGATTAAAATGAACTAACTTCAGAATCAACTTGAAATCCAGACTGCAATGGATTGTTCCCGTTTCCTTAATGCCTTCCTTTAAGCAGGGTTAGTGTTCATTCGTCCAGCTGATCTCTGACTAGTAAATTCATTTCAGCCACCTGTAAAAAGTAAGGCCATCATTTTCATCATCCTTCCTCACTAAAGCTCCTCTTGCTATCCCATTTTCTCTGTGCCTTGGCACCTGGGGTGGAAAAGAAAGCAACAGGAGAGTGGAGTTTCAGAGATGACAAATCTACCCTGGGCAACAATGCCATCCAGTCTTGGGGTGCCTCACCCTTCCCAGTTGTCATGCTGGTGTGCTTAATCAGATTAAAGGCCCCTGAGAAATCCCTTTGATTCCCTGTCAAAGATGAGCAACAAGACAAGCACTACAGTACAACTCCACACAGGCTGGGGGGTGGGGGAGAAGCAACGTGGCTGGACTGTGTGTCCAGCACCTTGGGGATCCCCCTGGTCTTCCCAGGGGGCCTCAAAGGTTTCCTGTGACTCTGGCACTCTGGATGTTATGAAGGCTTGGGCTGATTAGTAGTAACCAAATCCAGCTCACCGTCCTTTGCCGTACACTGCCTTCAGCAATAGGAAAATATGACAATGGTAAAGATCTCTCGGTGATGTCACTGGCTACCTCCAGACAGCCCTGCTGTGAATGGGTGACATGTGATGGGATCTGACCTGCTATGTGGCAGAATGGCCTCTACAGAGAACAGTCTGTCTCTTATGTAAACACAAGGGGCATTGAGTACAAGCCTTCATGTACATCAAAAATCTAATGGAGGCGATTTTATCTCCCATGAATATTTAATTCTTCTGAAAGCTAACCATCTGCATATCACAATACCCTGATGCATGTGTGTGATTTTCTCTGTTGTCTTTCAAAATAAAGCAGCCTATTTCACTCTTCCTGTGGTGCCTTGAAAGTTGCTTAACTGCGCATTGATCCCTTTGATCTAATGAGTGTGTGTATTTTAAGACAAAGTCAGCACTGTGGCTCTCATCTATTTGTGTGAAGGAAACAGAACAAAGGGGGGAAACCAGGTCGGTCTCCATTGTTTCCCCACTGCCCTGTATCACAATTCACTGATGTTTTGAATGCTGTTTAATTTTTGCTGATGTCTTTTTGTCTTAAACTTCATGTGAATTTAAAAAGAGTTCTGTTGATATGCAACCTACTGTGCATTATGATATCCCTCCTGCCCTGTTGCACTGCAGAAGGCTGCAGCTGCCTGAAGCTTAATTATGCATGCATGGAAAGCCCAGATGCTCAGCCAAGAGTGCCTCAACTACTAGGGCTTCTCACTTGTTTTTGTTTGAATTCTAATTGGGCAGATCTATATTTCTCGGCCTGTTTTGTACCTTGAGCATGCTCCTCTTTGCCGCTCTTGCTACTTCTGTTTAACTAAGCTTCCTCACTAAGAAGCCCTTTGTGGATACCGAGTGCCTCTGAGATCTGAGAAGGGTCATTCGTGGGCTTGACAAATCCTTTTACCTATGCAGCAATTTTAAAATGTACAAAAAATGACCTGAGCCCCAATAGGTTTTCCTCCAGATGGTTGGTAGCTTTAGAAAAAAGAAAGAAAGGAAGAAAAGAATAGTTAACTAGAGGCTGGCATCTGGAGAGAAACAAGAACGGCTTAGAGCCAGGTGGCTTCACTAGAATGGAGGTTCAGGAATAGAGCGTTACACCGTTACACCTGCTGGAAGAAGGTAATACAGACCAGCAAAAGCAGATTTGTTAACTGTGCACAGCCTCCACTCAGAGAACCTCTGGAGAACTGTTTTCCAGCTACTGACCAGACCTCAGTATCCATGAATGACAAGCTTCCTATGATGATAAGAAGCCAGGTGTGGCATAGTACTGGATAAATCACGTCAGTCTTATTCAGTGCTGTTCTTCATGGAAAGCTGTGCAGAGGCAGGAACCTCCAATGGAAGGTGTTGGCTGCTGCTTATATCATTTAATTCTGTGACCCAGTGAGTACCCTATGAAACACAAAAACTGAATTCATTGGAAGTCATGCTAGTTTGTGATTCCAGAGCTATTGTATGTATGTATACTTGCATGTGTCATAGACGTGCTGAAGTTCCAAGATTGAGCATGACTCTATGATAGGATAATTAACCAGGACAATCTTAAAACTTATGTAAAAGCTTTGGGTAAAGCTGGGTGTGGTGCAGGCTGGAGAGATGGCTCAGTGGTTCAGAGCACTGACTGCTCTTGCAGAGGACCTGGATTCGATTCCCAGCACCCATATGGTGGCTATGAACCATCCTTAACTGCAGTTCCAGGGGAATCCGAAGCCCTCTTCTGACCTCTGCGGCATTGTATGACACGGGTGCACTCACATACATGCAGACAATGCACTCATACACATAAAATAAAAATAATAAAATATTTTTTAAAAAGCTGGGTGTGGAGCTGGGCATGGTGGTGCACACCTGTAGTCCCAGCACTTGGGAGGCAGAGGCAGGCGGGGCTCTTGGG
>NW_008342636.1:1388083-1389835 GCF_000622305.1 Nannospalax galili | reverse complement strand
GATTGAGTGTAACACCAGCGGACCATGTTAATATCACACCAAATTTTTATATGTCTATGTTTTCTTTTTCAGACCTGCTGGATCTTTTAAAATGATTTTTTTTTTGGTCTTTTTGAGACAGGGTCTCCCTGTAGCCCCAGATATCCTGGAACTCACTATGTAGACCAGGCTGCCCCTTTACTTATATATATATATATATATATATATACACAAACATATATATGGTATCTCATGTTTGAAATGGGAGTAATAAATAACTCTCCTTCATAGAAGACTTGTTATGAGTATGTAACAGTGTTTGGCACTCAATGTACCACATAATTCATTGTGTCGTTTATAACTGAGAAACTGAGAGTTTATGTGAAAGAATATTTGAGCCATACATTCTTAGGTAGATAAAATATAAAACCTGTGCCGTGCACAGATTTGGAACTCAACATCTTGTTTTCATGTCCTAGCTTTGTCGCGTAGACTACATTGATATTGGGAAGATCTCAGATGGGCATCATTATGGTGTCTGTTTCATGTATCTATGATGGCACGCACTATACCACACTTAGTGAGTGCACACAAAGATTGTCTCCTGGACTTAGATTCACTAGTTCCTCTGAGCCCTCTGTGCCACCAGGCCTGAATTAGGTCTTCCATCCACACTCTGGCAGAATCACATTTCAACAATCCTGGCATTCTTCAGTTTGTGGAAAACACCTACCCTAGATGGCCAACCAGTCTGATCAAATCTGCTGAAGGAATCTGACCATTCTGGCCAGCCCTCAGCAAAAAGCCACAGCTCCCCTCATTGCTGTTTCCTCTTAGTGATCTTCCCTTCCTGCTCTAAATATCTACCTTTCCTTACTGTACTGGTAATCAAGTCCAATCTTTCCTCACCATCACAGAATTGCCTGGAGGTGGCAGCCTCTCCCCCATCACAATAGTCCTGAAGAAAATCTGCCCAGTCACCTTGGCAGTTTCAGAATAATCTTTTTCTGTAATAGTGACTGGATAAAAAAGTTATTTGTTTTTAGGAGTCATTCTTCAGGCTGAGGAGAAGGCTCAGTGGATAGGAGCGTATGCTGTGAAGACAAAAGGACCTGAGTTCAAATTCCTGGTACCCACATAAAAGTTGGGCATAGTGTATGTGCCTATTACCCCAGGGTTGGGGGGACAGAGAAAAGTGGATTCCAGAAGCTTGGTGGCCAGCCAATCTAGCTAAAATGGTGAGCCTCAGGTTCATGAGAAACCCTGTCTCAAAAAATAAGACGGACTGGTCTAGCCAGATGGCACATGCCTTAATCTCAGCATTTGGGAAGCAGAAGCAAGCAGATCTCTATGAGTTTGAGATCAGCCTGATGTACATAGTAAGTTTCAGGTCAGCTAGGACTACATTGTGAGGCATTGTTATAACTAACTAACTAGCTAACTAACTAACTAACTAACTAACTAACTAACTAAATGGAGAGTGACAGAGGAAGACCTTGACATCTCCCCTAACCTGCTCGTACATGCACATGGGCATAGATACCTGCCTGCATGTGTTTGTACACATACACACACTTAAAAAATAATTCTTCAGACTACTATCCTCAGACCTCTCGGGGTAAGTCGATAGCGCAGCTCTCCGCGCCGGGACTCCCTAAGCCACATTCACTCTTCCATCCCCCCCGCCTCTCTATACTCCTAGTTTGGGCCCTGCGCCATTCCTAGTCTTGGGGCCCCAGACACCTGGGGAACCAATACTGCTTCCTGACCCTT
>NW_008342636.1:1377572-1382110 GCF_000622305.1 Nannospalax galili | reverse complement strand
TAAAACATCATTTAATTTATGTCTTATAGGGTTTATACTGAGTACAATATTGTATAACTGTAATAATTCAACTGTAAACCTAAAAATTTACAGCCAATTTTGAAAGAGATGCATCCTACCTCTGGAAACCGTTATTGAATATGTCAATTGTGTTGTAATGATATGCTTCTTCTAAGTATGTTGTTATTAAATAAATCATTTTTAAAAATTAAAAAAAAAATAATTCTTCAAATAAAAGTCATTCAACTGAATGACAAATTCCTTTTTGTTGTTTGGTTTCTGATTATTCCTGGGATGTTCTCACTTTGCATCCCAGGCTGGTCAGGAACTAGCCATCCTCCTGTAAGTTCTCCATATCTCAAACTTCAACAGGCCTGAGTAAGTATGTTGTTATTAAATAAATCATTTTTAAAAATTAAAAAAAAAATAATTCTTCAAATAAAAGTCATTCAACTGAATGACAAATTCCTT
Organism: Nannospalax galili; assembly: GCF_000622305.1. NCBI lineage: Eukaryota > Metazoa > Chordata > Mammalia > Rodentia > Spalacidae > Nannospalax > Nannospalax galili. The sequence goes on along the minus strand of NW_008342636.1, from coordinate 1,381,639 downwards.
TTTGTTGTTTGGTTTCTGATTATTCCTGGGATGTTCTCACTTTGCATCCCAGGCTGGTCAGGAACTAGCCATCCTCCTGTAAGTTCTCCATATCTCAAACTTCAACAGGCCTGAGAATCACCTCCAGGGCTGATTAAAACAGAATTCCAGGCTCCGTCTTCAAAGTTTCTCATTCTGTAGGTCTGGATTGCAGCCCAAAGAACACTTTATTTTACTTTGAACATTGAAATCTGATGCTTCCAGCCTGAGAACCATCCTTTGAGAACCAATGCAATGTGTTATACAATTACTTAAAAATAACAGGGAGGACATTATCTCAGCTCCTTCACATACACACCAAACACTTCTAACGCTCATAAGGCAGAGTCCAGTAGGTTTCAACAACTAAAGTAGCATGTACAGGATTGCACTGGTGGCAAGCCACAGAGCCAGGCCACAAACTGACAACTGTCTGATTTTTAATGTCCAAACCTTTCCTATCTAGGCTTCTAGGCCACCTGGGCTTCCCAACTGACTAGTCATTGAGCAAATCCAGGATGTATGCTTACACTAAATGTCATTGTGATACAATGTATGACAGTAATATAATAATATCTACAATTAATAGGATATATAGAATAGTGCCATTGTCTTAATATGTTATTTAAGAAATTAAATCATTTTGTGCATCTCACCAATGTGCAAAATGACTAGACATACTGTAGAGGTAAGGACAGAATTTTCCTGACCAAGATGGTTATCAGTATTAAGAAAACATTTTCATCAAGACATTAAAGATATCTTTTATTCCACCAATGAACAGTGACATGCAGAAGAAGAAAGACTCATGGGGAATGAATATTTATGGGTATCTAGACTTACAACTCTGACTTTCTAAACTAGCACCTAAAAGTAGTAATTGAAATATTACTGGCTGGTTTCTTTCTCAACTCCTAGTGGCAGCAACATTGAAACTCTTACCACCACCATTACTGCTACCCCTCCCCCAACCCTTGCCACGGAGATGAGTCTATGCACAAAGCACAAAAAGCACCAGAAAATTCCTTGTGATCTCCATAGGCCAGAAAAAGACTATCTGACAGACTTTCATCTACCCCATGTGCTAATTTCCTTCTTTTTTCCCAAATGGAAATTAAATATGCTCATAGCCAACACTTTTTATTGGCCTCTAATGTATTAATATAACATGAATGCTATCTCACCATCCACTAATATTGAAACAATTACATCATATTGCATTTTTAAATTGAAAAGCATAATCAAATAAACATTAAATTCCTTGTAGTAATGGAAAGAATTTGGGTTCAGTATTAGACAAATCTGTCTTGGAATTCCTCCTAGTGTTTTCCAGGACATGTCATTTGATTTTTATGAAGGGCAATATATTAGCTACTTTTCTCATTGCTATGGAAAATGACTTTTGGTTGGTGGCCCAGCAAAATGGCTAAGCAGGTAAAGGTGCCTGCTGCTAGCCCTCTGAGTTCAACCCTAGAACTCACATTTACAAGTTGTCCTCTGACCTCCACTCACACACTATGGCATGTACACACACACACACACACACACACACACACACACACGCACACATGCACACACATGCACTTATATACACAATAAATAAAAATTATTTTAAATTACCTTTTAAAAATATTTTATTTTATGTGTATGAGTGTATTGCCTGAACGTATGTAAGTGCACCCATGTTGTGTAGTGCCCATGGAGGTCAGAAAATGGCTTCAAATCCCCTGGAACTGGAGTTAGGAAGGTTGTTAGCCACCATGTGGGTGCTGGGAACCAAACCTGGATCCTTTGCAAGAGCAGCCATTGGCCTTAACTGCTAAGCCATCTCTCCATCCACAAGGAGCATATTATTTTTATTTTTTTATGTGTGTGAGTGTTTTGCCTGCATGTATGTAAGTGTACCATGTGCCCATGGAGACCAAAAAAGGGTAGCTGATCTTCTGGAACTGGAGGTGTAGATTGGGTGCCAGCCACCACATGGGTACTAGAAACTGATCCCCGGTCCTCTGGAAGAATAGTAAGTGCTCTTAACCACTGAGTAATCACTCTAGTTGTTAAAGTACCATTTGACTCACAGCCTGAAAAGAGATGCAGTCTACCACAATGGGAAGGCAGATCATAGGAGTAGGAGGCAGCTGGCCACATGGAATTGGAAGTTAGGAAGCAAAGAAGGATGAATGTGGGTGATTAGCCTGCTTTCTCCTGTTTTCTTCTTCATTTAGTTGAGGACCCCAGCGTTTAGGATGATACCATCCACATTCAGGGTGGGTTGGTCTTCTCTCCTCAGTTAAACCTCTCTGGAAACACTTGCCAAGATGTGTGCAGAGCTGTGTCTCCTAGGCGACTGCAAAACCTAATCAAATTGACAATAAAGATCAACCACCACAGACAGCAGCTCTGTGTAAAATGGAGCTAGCAATACCTGTCCCTGACAATCTCTCCAGACACTGAGGTAGCATGGGGGGCCAGGGAGAGGGGGCTGTTTATTATCTGTATTCTTCAGCTGCTAAATGGGCTTAATTTCTTTTTCTTTTTGCTACAACAAATGGCTATCAGAAATAAATTTGGCATAAGAATCATGTCAGTAAACATCTATTTTGTCTTCTACCAGTTTCACAGAGTTTAAATACTGTGAGAAAAGCTAGGAGTATAACTCAGTAGTGAGGTGCATGCTTAGCACATGTTGGGTCCTGGATTCAGCACCTAGCTGTGGGAATGCCTTTTCTGGGAATGCCTTCTGTTAAAAATATAAACATGCTACTGCTTCTATATCACAAGTAAGACAAATTTTGGGAATGACTGTGTTGGACAAATGGAATCTTACCAAACCTTATAACCATAGTTAATCTTAGGTTGTGAGATCACTTAATACCATCTCAGCTTGTTTATAATGTAAACAAGCTTAGTAGGCCTTGGGCTCCTTTTGTAACCTAAATATAGAGCTTTAATTCCTCATGACTTTTTCTTGCCCATGACCCAGAATAATGATGATGTATGCATTGTGTGTGTGTGTGTGTGTGTGTGTGTGTGTGTGTGTTGTGAAAATATCAAGTGCTGAAAGCAGTGAATATTCTTTGGTAGCATTGAATTATCCCATTTATGTTGTAAGCATCAGAAGCACCAGTTGTGATTAAATTGATAGTATCTGTTTGTGTTGTCTGTGCTGTTCTGGGTCAGTAGGAGTCAGATGGGGTAAATTCTTTGATAAGTTCCTCATTTCTTCCCCACATCATGCTGGATGTACTGTTTCAGTAAAAAGAGAGCAAGGCCTTTGTCATAGAACCATTCCTGGAGCACAGTTCTAAAAGAGATCTGAAGGAACAAGTTCTCAGAACAGATTGGTCCACACTGTTGGTTTCAGTGGGTGCTAAGAGTCAGGCTGTTTTTGTTCAGGCATCAATGTAATGTGGCATTACACTACTGCACATGGTACCCAAAATAAATAACTATATAAATAAACAGAATAGATAGATAAGTAAACAAACAAACAAACAAACAAATAAATAAATAAATAAATAAGTAAATAAAAAGTGAAGAGGGGAAGGATGGATACTTTCCCATAGGAAGTTTACACAAGGTTTTTCTGTGACATCTAAGGGAATCTTTTCTTATTGTGTAATGTAAGTCATGACAGTCCCAATTAACATGTGTATTTTAGGAGAGTGCATGGTAACAATAAAGAAACACACACACATACACACACACACAGTCAGAGAGAGAGAGAGTCCCACCGAAACTGAATATCCCCTGTAAGGTAGAATGGAGATGTTTCTGCCCCTGGCAAATATGCATTAGAAAAAGTGAGCTTTATCTTTGCTCTAAAAGGCTGCAGTTCACAAAGGCATCCACACCAGAAATCAACTAGAACAAACACCAGGGAGGGTGAACACAAACAAATTCATTTTCCACCAAGGATGAACACAAAGCTTTGTATATACTAAATGAATCACATTAACTGTGACCCTTTCTCTGGGAATCTGTTAAGCACAGAATGAGAGATTATCCACAGTGTATGTACAATGTACACACACACACACACACACACA
>NW_008342636.1:1357191-1377542 GCF_000622305.1 Nannospalax galili | reverse complement strand
TTAATATTAGCCACCACACAGGCAGGTTAATTGTTGCTTCTCTGAGCACTTAATCTGTTAGCAGTTGATAAATCCCACCCTGAATAGAAGTGACTCGTATTTAGGTCACACAAAGTCATTGCCGTTTTTTAATTTAAACTGTGCACTAGATTAAAACACAAGAGTATTTCAGGAGGACGAGTCAGAATCAGCAGCAATAGGCTGTCATTTGGCATAAAAAGTTTCCCTGGCACACCCCAGGGACATGTTCATCAAAGCTTTTTAATGGATTCAGTCTGATCTGTGACAGGCTTTGTTCGGAGATGGCATTTGCTGGATAGAGCTGCTAGTTATCAATACGACACAGTAATTGTGAGGAGTGATTGAGCTTCGTTTCCAGGCCTTCATACCAATCAGCTCTTTCTTGTCACCAGTCAAGGCAGCGGTGCCCTAGGAGTCATGGAATGACTTGTTTCTTTCATCTCCCAAAACACATTGATGAAAATTAAGCAACAAGAAAAACTGACATCAATTTACCAAAACAAAAACATTTAAATTTCTTGCTTCTCCTCCTTGTTAAGTCTTTGTTTTAGCCGTCTAAGCCTGATCTGGGCAGCAAATCTTTTAAACGGATCAAATAAATCCATTTTAACCAGAGGCAGGCGTCTGAAGCTGCTCTCTGGGCCTGTGCTGATACAGTGGTGGCTTCTTCAGGAAGTTCTTTGTTACCACTGTGCGATCAAAACAGCCAGAGGCTAAACTAATGACTGAGGATCACACCAATCACCTACAGGGGGAGTTCGCTTTGTAGTACTTAAGAAGGTTCTCCGTCCAATGGAAAATGTCTTGGTGCCTGTTCAAAACCAGGCACCAAATGGGAATCTGATGGTTGTTTTTTTTAATAAGTTGCAGTCCACACTCTGGAAGAGCAAATCATCCCCTTAGTAACACATATAAAGGTAGATGAGCAGTGAAGGCGGTAGGGAGACAATGTTCATCAAGGAACTGGCCTCATTTAAGGAGCTTTTTCACAATCATGTGAAAAAAACCTGGATGGCCAGCATCACCACTTTTGAATGTAAGGAGAGAGCAATCAGATATCTGCAGTTCAGTCTAAGCAGGACTTCCAGTGCTTCCCAGGGTGTTAATGTGGATGCAGCTCTTACCTTGGTTCCTCAGGCAAGGGGTCAGACTGATTTATCAATCTTGTCAATCCAGCTTTGGGGGAATCTAGGCACCAATTGCATGCCTATCCATGCCTTTGTTTGGGAAATAAAATCACGTAGTGGTAACTCCTGCGATGTTAACATGTAAACACTCCTAATGCTATGATTATGTTTTTCTGCGGTCTCTTAAATAGAGTCCAGACTCCTAGCTGACTCCTCAAGACTCATGACACACTGTTTTGTTTCCTGTGATCAGCCTGCACCCTTCTACTTTTCTTGGCAGCATAAGGTTGTATAATTCTAGCTTTCGTGTCTTCGTAACATTCCTTCAGCCTGAAATAGCCTTCCTTTCATTCTTTACTTACCAAATTCCTCCTGAACCCACAAGTCCCACTCAAATGCCATCTACCACATGAGGCCAGAATTAACTTTGCCAAGGGACAGGGTTATAGAAGGTTGGAGAACAAGTGCATGGTACCACGGGCCCGTGCTGTCAGAAAGGCTTAGGGACAGGACTTAACTCCCATCTAAGAAAAGTCATTTGTTCTTAGGATTCCAAGTGGTAGGACTGTTGCTTCCAGTGAGAGTAAAATCTAAAACTCACTAAAAGAAAACAGAAAGAAATCTAACCCGAATACTGCTCTTGGGACAGCCAGCACTAGGCAGATTTGGGCATCATCAGAGAAGTCATATGTATGATTTCTACCTGGAGATGCAACACCTTAAAAACAAGAAACATGGTGGGGGGACTTATGATAGACTAGACAGGGCAAGAGGCATCTATTTCATATTCCATCATTGATAGGACCTTCCTTATCTTTGCCAATAGTGACTGTCAAATCTTAGACCACAGAAATCACCTGAAGACTTTGTGGAGTGTCGGGAGCTGGAGAAACAACATTCATTACCAAAAAATACAATATGGCTCTACAAACAGTTGACTTAAGCAGGACATTCTGCCTGCACTAGTAACCTTGAGAAAGAATTTATGGCAAGGTTATCTTTCTCTTCCCCTTGCAAACAGTTCTCGGAAAAGATAAGTCATGCAGTAATCTCTTGGAACACCTGGTGGTCAGTCCCCCACCCCATACCCATAAGAATGCTGTAACCTTTGACCAACTTCTTCAACCCCTTCTAAATACAAACTGTATATAAGGAAAGCTTGCAATACAATAAAGCAACCCTTGACAAGTGGACTTGCTTGGGCTCCATCTACTCTTTCTCGCCCATTTTTCCTTTCAGGGAGTGGTCCCCCTCGAGCTTTACCTGTACAGGGTCCCCGCAGGCGGGGGCAGTGGAGCACAAAGTGATGAGCTTCAGAGCTCTTCCAGAATCCTTGCTCAGGAGAAGAATGTGTGCTGCTTTCAAGTTCACAGTGACACGGAAGCTTCTGGCCCACCAAAGCTTCTGGCCAGGTACTCACATGGAAGAGCACTGCTTTAAGAAAGCACCAGTCTCCAAGGCCTGTCACTGCTCTGGGGAGTCTAGAGCTAAGGGCAGCAGAAGAGGCAGGAAGACAACTCAAGAGCTGTTCTCCATGGTCCTAATTAGAGATAATGAGGCCCCAATCTAAGGAACTAACTGGAAGAGACGACAGAACAAAGACAAGTGAACAATTTTGGATGAACTGGATTTCTGAGAGAGAGAGAGAGAGAGAGAGAGAGAGAGAGAGAGAGAGAGAATCTAAGATGCTCCTACATTCCAGGCTTCAGAAACTAAGCTTCATGTGAAACAGAAAAATAATTTGATGCAGAGAAGACACGGATGGTGAAAAATGATACAGGAACCAAGGGATAAAGGATGAAGCAGGATGTACAAAGGTGTGTGAGTATATGTGAGGAATATTTCCAGCTCATTGAAACAAAGGGGAACGGGGGTGGGGGGGAACAGGGACAGAGGACTCATGCAAATCACCTGTGGGATGGGAGCGTAGAGGACTCATGGAGATCACCTGTGGGTGGGAAACTGGGGGAGCATGTAGTCAGCTTTTTCTTTGGGAAACAGGAGTTTCTGAAGAAAGGAGTGACTAAGGGAGGCACAGATGGATTAGGGATAAACTGACTAGGGGCAAGTGATATCACTGAGGAACCCTGATGGATGTATATGGCATCTCCAACTCTATCCCAATCCACAGTCTTCATTTGGAATGGCGTGGCTCATAGTTGACCTTAGCTCAAGATCTTGAACCCATTTTTATGGTAGAGCCAGATTCTGAATTGGGGTCAATTGCTTTTTCTCAAAGATAAGATGATTACCTATACAGGGCAGAGTCTGCTGGCTAGTCAAGACAGGAGGACTTGCTTTTCTGGCTGGAAGGGAGAGGACTGTACTCTGTTCTCACAGGTGCCCAGAGCCCCAGTGAAGACTTCCCATGGGTATTTCTTCTCACCCTTTGTATGGACAACTTCACATCTCAGCAGAGCTCTTAGCAATCCCCTCATCATTACACTGTGGATTAACAATCCAGCGCCAGGCTGCTCCTGTTCTACTGGGGGGAGGAGGGGGATTAAAATCTCCAAATGAAATTTATTTCCAGGAATGAAAGTTTTAGTAACAGAACCTCCCTAGGAGCTCTCTTTTCACAAAATGGGATGTTATACATCCCCATGGGTAGAAATCACTATTCTAGTCCATTTTAGACTCGCATGGATCCCATTTCAAAGCTCCTTTTCATAATGGCTTTTGTATCAAATAAAGACCCCCTTGCAGTACACGCACTCTCAGGAGCATGAAATTGCCTGCCATAATGGGCAGAGAACATTAGAACACACTCAGAATAGGGTTACACAGCCCTGGCACAGAGCAGCTACCCCAGCCGGTAACCTGAGGAGAGAGCACACTCAGAAGGGCGGTCCTGCTCAGAAACAGCAGGCTTTTTTCGCACATGTGGAAAGAACTGATACTGAAAACGGATGCTTTAGATTTGCCAAAGTGAAATCAAGCACCGCCTGCCTACTCACACATTTTCACAAGGATGTGTTGCTACTTGGACATGTGCATTTCTGTGAACTAAGCTGAGACCAGTTAGGAAACTCGGAGATGATTAAAGCAAAGTCAGTCACTTTGCCATACTGGGCATGATTTTCAGTTTGTAAAAGAAAAAGGCTCATGGGTAAATGACTATTGGAATATTTTTCCTTCATACCTTTGATATGTATAGCATCCACTAGGCCTCCTTTAGAATGGTGGGGCAGTTTCAAGGACTGTTTCTGAAGCACAATGTCTCCTCAGCATGTTACCACAGTGCAAACAATCTCTGACTCCAGCTTGTCTATTTCATTTTGGAAGGGGCTCCTAGAGCAGTCTAAGATGATCAAAATGTAGTCAAGTATTCCTCAAACTTGAAAAGCTGCCTCCATTAATGCAATTGCTACTGTTGGAGCTAGTAAGTTCTGAGTTCTAACGTGACCTGAGCTTGAAGTTCACAGGAGTATCCTCATATTTACAGTATTAGAGTCCCGACAACTGAACCCACAACAGGGAAAAAAACAGCAATCAAGCACAAGGGCTCCTTTTTATGTGCAGGATCTAGAACATCAGATAGGCACTCACTCAGAATCATTCTTCTCTTTTTCTGGAGTAGACTCCCATTTCCCAAGATGGCAATTTCATATCCCCCTTGCTTGGAACCTCCTGCACCCTGGTAACTCCTTTACCTTGTGCTTCATTAATAAAATAAAATTAAGGGTTGGAAAGGTAGCTCAGTAGAGTGAGAGTGCTTGCCTAGCAGCATGAGGCCCTGCGTTCAGGCCTTAGCACGCAGAAACCACCTTCCTACTTTCTTTGTGCTCTCGCTGCTTAAGGTTAAAATAAAATGAGTGAAAAGGCAACACCTACCTCCATGTGCTGCCCTGCTCTTTACCACCCTTGGGAGTTGTCGTCACTCCCAATGTGCTCTCAGAACATCCAGCTCAGCAAACTTGTCCTCTTCACCCAACTGCACTGAACTATCCTTGTCAAGCTGGCCCAATGATCTCTATGTCACCACACCCAATGGAGCCCTTTCTAGATCCTTCAGCAGTGCTCCAGATCGAGCTACTTCCTCTTTGCCTTCTCTAGCCTCATCTTCTCTCAGGGTTTCCTTTATAACACACCAGACACTTCCCCCAGCTGCACTCAAGGATTAATTCTGGACTCTGTCTCTAACTCCCAGGGGATATCCATTTACATGCTTCCAAGTCAACCTCGTGCAAGTGATTTCAAGTTGTGACTCTTCTGCATAGGAATTTCTTCTGAACAGCAGACCGTGGGTCCACTTGCCTGTTTTTCACTTGTATTTCCAGCAAACCACCTAAACTAACCATCAGTAATGAAATCTTGAAAGTTCCCCCTTTCTGTTCTAATGCCTTCCCATTCTTCTTAGTTCAGTTATAACAATAGCTAAAGGTATGTCTTGCTCTGCTGTGGTTCCCTTCCATGACCCAGATGTGTGGTCCCAACCATGAGCCGCAGTTCCACATTCTTCTGCTGGGGGACTGATGGGGGAGTAGAGTGGAGGATGGAGGACTTTCTGATTCTGGACAGCAGTTTCAGCCTTCTCTGAGAGACTGAAATCCCCACAACCCCTGCCCCCAAGGTCCCAGGTTGTACATGGCAGTGACTTCGCTTCTGCGTTGAGCCTATGCTGGGGATAGGGGAGGTTTTTGTTGTTTGCAAATTCTAGTCTTGGGAGGACCGATTCTCAAAAATGGACTTCCCCACCTCCCTTGATGGCCAGCTATGGTCTTGACACACGTGGTCCTGGGCACCCAGGCCTCTAAGTTGGACCTTTCCCGGGCTCCGAATGGTTTTCCATCATTTCTCTATCACTTTTCTTCATCCCCAGTGTGCCTTCACCTGTGCTCTACAGAAAATGTAAATCACCTAATTGAACTTTAAGAGATAGCAATCACAATCTAGGAAGTTAACTTTTTTTTTTTTTTTTTTTTTTTTTTAAAGATATGCTCTGTGCAAGTCAGAGGCCCAATCTCAGTGCTCAGACATTCCTGTGGGGCCCATGTCACTCCCTTTTGGCGAGAAGAAAATCAAGACAGAGAGAAGTTAATTTTGCCAACACTGAGTCACTGCTAAGAATTTGAGCTGGGACCCAGACAGCACTCAAGGGCAGTGTGCTCACCCTGTGTCTTCCCAGAAACCCAAGAGGTTTGCTGATATTCTTCTTTCCATGTGTCCAAATGTAATTCATCAGCAGATCTGCTTAACTTGGGCCCTGAAACAGACTGTGTGCCTGCCCATTTCACTCTATAACCCATGTGACATTCTTGTGTCCTGTAGTTCTACTGTCAGTGGTCTCCTGACTGACATGATTTACCTCTGCTGTACTTGCTGACCAAAGATTACTCAACACATGGACAAGTGTATCTCAAGGTGGGAATCATATCACATTCTAAGTTAAACACCATCAGCAACATCCCCCTGCAGTTAGACTGAAGTCTAGCTTCCTCACCAAAGTCTGCAGGGTTTTGTGCTTCTCTCCACCTCTGTCACAAGCCATTCTTCCCCAACTCAGAGCTTCACCTCACTGGCCTGTATCTCACCTCACTGCCACAAATACATCGAGCATTTCCTCCCCAGCTCAGGAACTAGGTCCTCTTCCTTTGAGTGACCCGGCCTACCTAGGTTTCCTATTCACCCATTAGCCCAGCTCTGGAATCGCCCCCCACAACACTCTCCCCAAAGCAGGGCCCTGGGTGTGCTCTTTCCTGCACAGCTCACAACTATCTCACTTGTTTTCCATTTTCTTGATTTTTAAAAATTTGCCCCCACACCCAAGACGTTCTGCGTGGCGTGGGTCAGGCTCACTTTGTTTTTCATGACATGGTATCCAGCTCAGGAAGTCTGCTAATCTGTGTGCTCATGACAGGCACCTGACACACCTGAAGTAGAACAAGAATCCACAAACTCAAAGTTCCGGTCTCTCCAAAAGGGAGACCAGCTTTTATAAATCATGAAAAACTTAGAAATGTTCCCCAAAAAGCTAAACTTGAAGGCAGTGTAAAGGGATCAGGGAGGAGGGGCACTCCTTGCACAAACAGAAAAGGAAACTTTGGGGAGAGACTTGGCTTGGCAGAAAACAGAATTTGTGTCCCCACATTTGACATGTAAAGTAAATTAGAAAAGAAAAAAAAAAAACAAAAAACATTTAACATCTTGGTCAAAAGAACCAGGATCATCAGCTTCTGAGACACAGGAGCACTGTAGCAGAATGTGGTGTGAGAGATGTGTAACACATCACCTAAACAGCTACACTTTCTCCAGAAAAGCATCTGGTTGACATTGTCCTGATGTTTCCAGATTTTCACCGAAAACAAGATCATTTGCTGCCACTTACCAAGCTGGTTCTAGCTTCTGAGGGGCAGCAAAGACAATGCTGTTGGTAGGCTGGGTTCAATAATGACTTTGTTCACTGTAATTCTGGGGCCAGTTTACAAATTGCCACATATCTCGGCCCAGTGCCCACAGATTCCTCATGGATTTAAGATTTTGAGCCTATTCGTTAGGAAGCTGCACCTCACACTGAACGCCCAAAACACTACATTAACTCACTCCCTCATTCAGTGATCCAACAAGCACATCTGGACAGCTACAACATACCAGACACTGCTCCTAGCTGGGGATGAAGCAGGAGACACAGGTAAGGGCTTGTTTTCATATACCTGTCGGTAGGCAGGCAGTGGTCAGTGACAGGTGTGCTTACTACCTAAGAAACTAGACAGTACACAGGCAAACACGTAGAGTAGTAAACATATAAGTTGGGTCTCTTGAGGGTAAAAACAGGGAACTGATAGCAGAGCAGAAACTGTGGGTAGACAGAAGTCTCAAAAGAGGGTACCTGATCTGAGGAAGAACAGCACCCCACCTCAAGGTCTACCCTGAAAAAATGAGCAAGGGTTTAAGCAACGTGAGCCTATGGGGGCCATTTCACATTAAAACCTTTATGGAGGTAATGTATTCAACTTGCTCACCTAGATCCACACTCTGCCCCTCTTCCTGGGGTGTGTGCATACATGCAGTAGGTTGATTGGAAGGAGTCCCTTGACCTTTGACTTCTGTTTGGGTTTGATTGCAGCTTTGAGCATTGGATTAAGTTTTACTTTGCAGAAAGGAGATTAAGAAGAGATGAGATAGATACACTGACCAGCAATGACTCTCGCAGGCCAGCAGAGCTTCCAACAGGCCTTCCCAATGCTCAGCTGATCCCTAATGTGCCTTCCATTTCCCCTTCAGCCTAGGGTAACAACGACACTGCCCTTTTAATACTCCTTTAGGGTACTCCCACATCCTTAGCAGCTCTTTGAAAAGCCTGTTCATGTCCTAGAAATTCTCATCAAACACCCAGCCTGAGAGGATTCTTCCTGCCATGACCTTGATGGATAGATTTTATTGCAAAAATACTGCATCGAGCTGCTGTGTCCCTCTCTACTGCTACAGTTCACCGACTCTTAGCCTTGGTGAGCCACTTGCTATAGGTTACTTCCTGTAAGGGGCATATAACTCCATGTAACACTGCCTTTGAAATTTTTAGAAGCTTCTGGGTCGATTAAACGCCATCCAGCTCCCATGGTTCCTTTCTTTGCACAGAGCTTTCCTGAGATCAGAGCTCTTCTTAGGAGGATGCAAATCAAACCAATTAAGTGATACGGCACAGAATTTCAAACCTGAAAAGTAACGTGACACAGACAGATCACTGGGTTGGTAGTGTAAGTTTGACTCTTGGTGAGTTGATTTCTTCATCTTTCAGACAAGCATGATATTAGCATGCCGTGGTTACCTTATTCATCAGCAATTACAATGAGAGAAGGGAAGGGTCTTGATACACGACAAGTGACGCCCATCAGTTTGAAGACGAGCACCCAGTGGCTGGCTGCACATCACTATAGCACTGACTTTTTTGCTTCACTAATTCTGGGACACAGATCCGGGAAGACTTGTTTTGTTAGCATCTAAAATTTCAGTGTTCCCACAAACGTTAAAATGAATACTTTACTGTATTAGTCAGCAGAGGCTGCAGAAACAAAATACCACAGACTGGGTGCTTTAAACAAAGAAAACTTGTTTTTCACAGTTCTGAAGTTGAAAAGTCTGACATGAAGGGTGCCAGCACAGCTTTGTTGCTGCTGTTCGCTTCCCAGCCCTAATACTGCAGTCTTCTTGCTGAGTTCTCACAGCAAGAGATAGAAATAGAGAAAGCACCCCCTCCCAAAGGTCTCCCTGTGTAGTCCAGGCTGGCTTCAGCCTTGACACCTTCCTGCTTCAGCCTCCCAAATAATGGGACTGTAGACATGTGCCACCATGCCAGGCTGAAGGCATCCTTGTGACTTCATTTAACCTTCATCAGCTCCTCATGGGCTCTATCTCCAAACACAGTCACACCTAGGATTAAGGCTTCAACATCTGAGTTCGGGGGGCTCTTAGATCATCAGGCTATACAATCATCTAGACCAACTGGATGGGAATCATTATCAAACAGTAGTTCTCTCAGGAAAGGAAAAGATGACTGGGAATTCCATTACATTCATCTTCTACACACATATTTAGCAATATGCTGAATATTATGATATAAAATGCTGAGTTATAGACCAGCGAGATGGCTCAGTGGGTAAAGGTGTCTGCCACCAAGCCGGATGAGCTGAGTTCAATGACAGCCTGAGTTTGATCCCTGGGACCCACATGGTGGAAGGAGAGAACTGACGGCTGTAAGTTGTCCTCTGATCTCCATATGCATACCAAAGCACACATATGCATACACACATAAACACAAGAACAGAAAGTAAATAACCAATAATATTATTAAAAATTAAAAATACTGAGTTATGTTTGGTGATAATTTTTATAATAAATATTTAGAATACATATGTAGAATCACATCAGAAAGTTAGTGTCCTGTTTAGGCAACTGTTCACAATTAGAAAATCAAAATACTGAAGATTATGATTACTTTGTTAAAATTTCAACAAAAACCATGATGGGCATGAGAAATATTGCTGACTTTTTTTCTATCCTACAGTAGGGAATTCAATGTTATATATAACAAGAAACACAGTGACAAACAGGAGAAACCTACTTTCAAGTTGTTGGCCAGGGTAATTCAAGAGACTACCAAAATTACACAAGCTATTGTCATAGCCCTTGATTGCCTCCCAGAACTTGAATTTAGACCATATTGCTGAAGACAGGACCTGCTAAGGACAAAGGACTTGGACAATTGCAACTGGAACTGACCTGGAATCCACCTTCCTGAAGGCAAGCTCTCATAGCTTTGGAGGACATTATGTAAGCTGCTAAGAGAGAACATCAATTGATGGTCCAACCACAGCTTTATGTCATAATAATCACAACAATGGCACAGCAAACTACTTTGGGGAGTAGTGGCACTTTTATCTTGGAGATAATCAACAGCTACCTAGTTGGACTTAAAGTCCACTCAATGGATGGGAACTCGTGTGTAGTACCGTAAACATAGCTGAGTAGTGCCTGGTGTTCAGTATTTGGGCCATTTTATGTTGATGTCCAATTTGGGTGAAAGAAGTACTCTCAGTTCAGCTAGAGATAGGTTCAGCTTTTGAGTTGTGAATCCAGGATTGACTGCACAGTGTCCTGAATCAGTAGGGTGGGATAGAGCTGCTATGTGAGCCATTTGGTTGGTATGTTAGGGTGAGAGTTTTCAGGACTGGGGTGAGCAGAGCTCAGATGGAGGGGCATAAGGAGGGGAAGGATCACAGAGACCCAGGCTGGGCTGAGAGCTGAGATAGACAAGACAAAACACACATATTCAGGATGGGATAGAATCCTGCTTCTGCTTTTTAATCAAAACAAAACAAGTTTATATTCTCCAACTGCCTTGTTCTTTTTTTTGTTGTTTTTTTTTTTTTTATCACATATGTTACTCTAACCTTTTACTGTTTTTCTTTTCCTTTCATTTCAAAGGTAAAGATAGTTAACATTAAATATTTAGGATATACATTACACATTTTTATACTGCCAACAGCAGAAGAAAACCACATGACTTTGCAACACAAATTTGTTTTGTATCTAAAGCTTTGTAATTTGGAATCAATTCATATTTATTTAATGCTTACTACATGCCAAGTATTGTAATGAGAGTTTTGTCTTCAAATACTATTTACCTTTATTTTCACAATGACTTGCAGTAAGAATGAGGTACTTATACAAAATACTTTTTAGGAGGTCCACCGTGATGGACCATCATACAGATCTAAAAATTGAAAGAACCCTCTTTCCTATTGCTCTTGAAGATGGGGCTTGGGCAGTAAGCAATCCAGGTCCTCATGAGAGCCTCATAAAACAGCCTTTCTCTGCTGCCTACCCTCCTACCTTCCAAGCTGGGGACCACAGCCTCTGGAACAGAGCAGTAAATTGAGTCAGAGCCTCAGTGTGACACACTGCTACTGAGCCAGCAGGCATGCACAATTACTCTTCTGTACCCAGAAATGCTAAATTATCCAAGAGTAGGAAATTCCTATGAACCCTATAATCATCAGTGAAGCAAGGAAAGCAAAACTAACTCTGAATGTTTGTGAGAGAATAACATGAACAGGAGGAAGTCACTGAAATAATGTTCCAGTACACCAGAAGGACTGGAGGGCTCCTGGAAACTGGTAAATCGAAGCCTGAATTATTCCATAGTTTTTAACACTCTCTTTTTTCTCATCAAAGATCTGTCCTATTACACACACACAAAAAAATTGTTTCTAAAAGCTCAGGCCCCATCTTGCACATCAGAAGATAAAAAAACATCCCAGAGTGTTTGAGATTAGGATTTTTTTTCTGTGTTTAAAGGTTTCAAATCAAAACAGATGCAACAAGAGAAGGCATATCTTAATGCCTTAGGGATTTCATGAAGGTGGACGTCTCCAGTTGAATAGCACTCTGCAGACAGCTTACCTGCCATGGGGAATAACCTGCCTGTCCAGGTAGCTGGAGCCTGGTCATGAGGGAAACATTGGTCTGAAAGAGGGAGAAATAATTTACCCTGTCACTTTTCTTCAGCTGAGGAGGGTTGGCAATTGGAAAACCTGTGTCTGGATCCGTTTCTACATGCAAAAGAAGTCTTTTGCAACAGAGCAAGCGTTTTGTCATCTTTTCACAAGATGTCTATTTTGTTTTTAGAAATCTGCAAATGATAAGGAAAGACTAGCACGCTCCTTATAGGTCCTCTTCCTATTCAGTGAGGCCAAAAATAAGACAAAGTTGCATCACAATACCGAGCCCTGTAGTTAAAAATATACATGGCTCTAAAGCCCCTGTGAATATTATTTAATAGAAGACTAAAGTGTAGGAAACCTCAGATTTAAAACAAATCCTCCGGTATTTGGAAAGTCGTTTGCAATGGTTGTTGTATGTGATAGCTTGTTTTAATTCATTCTTCCAATTTTAAAAGCCACAGGAAAATATCAGAAATGGCCAAATCATGA
This sequence comes from Nannospalax galili, assembly GCF_000622305.1. Taxonomy (NCBI): domain Eukaryota; kingdom Metazoa; phylum Chordata; class Mammalia; order Rodentia; family Spalacidae; genus Nannospalax; species Nannospalax galili. The sequence goes on along the minus strand of NW_008342636.1, from coordinate 1,364,962 downwards.
ATGTTATTTACTTTATTCTAAATGAAACTAGACCTAGGGAGACTTTGCTAATTACAAGTGTCGTAGTGAAGCAAAAATCTGTTCATGTTTCATTCAAGCAGTGAATCAGATAAAACATTAGCTCTGTGCAGCCAGTCCCTCCGGATACTTGTTCATTTGCCTTCGTGCAAGACATCTTGGCACATTAGGCCTCCTGGAATATCCTGGAGTTGCCCTAATAACACAGCTGCTGTATTTATTTTTGAATGGAAATGGCACTCAAAAGTACACTTTGAAAATTAATTTCAGCTGAGAAACAATAAACATTAATAAATACAAATTTGGTTTCTGCTAACCATTATGTTATGAAATTGTTAGAAGTGGTAGAGGAAACAATTGACAAATACAGTTTGCAGCAATTAAATCCTTTTCAAATCGAACTAGTCAAAACTGGGTGGACTTCTCCCAGATGTTAAGAAGGAATAGCCATACAAACTTGCGTGATTTTAAGGACGTTGTGTGCACAGAATGAGCGGAGGCATCCTTTGAGTCAAGGCTGGTTTTCCTGTGAAAACAAAGGAAATTAATTTCTAACAATTGGATCGAGACAAAAGAGAAGTTCCACAATTCTTTTATGAAAATACATTCCTAGTTGCCGTGGCAAATGAAAATAGTAAGAAAACCCTTTGCTTCACCTCCTTTGTAACTATCCTTTAAAATTTGGAACAAAGGGTGTTTTCTTGACAAGTCCCTAAATCTAAAATGATCAAGCGTCAATTAAGGCGCTCTGGCCCTACAATGTGAGTCAGAGATGGTCTGTTCACCTCAGGGGCTGTAAGAGGCAGACTGGAGCATTCAATGGGTTCTGCGAACCAACATGACCATCTGTTTACATTGTGCGGTAAATTCACAATGCTGGGAATCGCCTGGTTCCCCTTAGCAGGGCCTGCAAACAATCACCATGGAATGTTGGGTTCTGTTTAGTGCTTTAGATGATGGAAAATCACACTGGTGTGAGCATCCAGGCCTCCCTCCATCTGGCTCCAGCTGTGGACACTGGACTTTCATCCTGGACCTCTTACAGTCACCTTCTCCAACAGTGAACTGGGGAAACCATTCTCTGTGTCCCCCTCACAACTCTTTTAAGCTTTTATTTTCTCTGGAGATGATTGTAAAATTGAAATACTAACATGAACCCAGACTGGAAAATTTTCCACAGACAAATCAATAGTAGCTCTCCCATGCCAAGTCCAACACCTCAATGACAATAGAACATGTAGGAGAATGATATATAGAAAGCTAGGTGGTTATATTTAGTTATAAACCTAAAGGCTCATGATTACGAGTCACTGGAAGGCCAGTGGTATGCGTCATACATCTTTCTGTTCTTCTGTGACAACCATATCAAAGGATTGGAAGTAACAGACACACGTTTATATTTATTGATGGGAAAGTGAGTAAATTAAATTTATACAAGTGAGGTATAAAACATTTGCATTCACTAAAATATTTGTGAGCTTATAAAAGTTCACAGGCATGAGAGGACACCCACCCTTCCAGTGAAGAAGAATCACAAGTTAAACCACTTTGACCTTGTTCTTGCTCAAAAGTGAGAGCATTACAAGTGGGCAAAATGCACAACACTGGGCAGAGATGGAGTTGAGCTGTTCTGGGGATCTTGGCTGGGAATTACTAACAAGGTCCAGGGACTAAAGAGATTCACCCCATTTCTCTTTATTCCCACGGATTTTCTACATTTATATGCATTTCAGATAAAGTATGAGAGGATGTGAATTTTCCCAAGGACAAAATGTGAGTTTTATATTGTTGGGAGGGAAGTGGCCCTCTGAAAACAGCTAGAAGGTAAAGCAAAAATGCAAACTAGACACACACTGCCTTCTCCAGTTTCACTGGTATAACATATAAGAAGAGTTTAAAGGAAAAATAAGGCTCCCCTTATGTCTATGTGTGTAGCTAGCTCTTCAGCAGTCTTGTCTTGGTGATCATATTGCTGGATCAAGACCGAGATCAGAATGCCCAATATGGTGTCAGGTACTGTTTCAGAAATTGGTTTGTTAATGACATTCTAATGTCGATCATCACATAGCAGGAACTATATTAATATTTTTCTCTCTCAGGCACTGTTACACAGATGTCAGCTCTAATCCCTGTAGAAGGCTGCTACAAGTCAATCTTCATGGAAATACATTAGTGACGCCTGTGGAGTTTCTAGAAATATAAGACATGTGAAAAGTATAATTGGAAAAAAGAGAACCTTAAGAAGAATTTAAGCCAGGCTTGGAATATGTGAAATTTTTCAGTTGGATGACAATATGACAATAAGTGAACTGAATTTTTTTCAAAACTGTACTAACCTAATGTAAACTAATAACATATGCATTAAAATCATTCAGATTATCTCAACGTATCAATTGTTTTAAACAAATCAAGCATGAGAAAGCTGTCTGTTTTGGGTGGAAAGTGATACCCAACGCTAATATTTCATAATTATGAATTAAATGAATACAAAACCTGTTTGTAAAATGTTTTTGATGCTTCTTTTTCAACATGAACTTTATACTTTTTTCAGAAAGCAGGAATACAGATGTTTACCAACATGCAGGGCTGGAGCAAGCTTGCCTTTTAGAAACAGGATTGTAAACCAGTGAAAGGTGTGTAAACAGATGACAGGGGTGATTACAATGTGGAATCGATTAGGCTTTCAATTACGAAAAGCACATCATTTGCGTTGTTCTTTTTATGCTGCTCTTTGATGACAAAAAGCATTACTCACTCATCAGCACTGCAATATGTTTGCATTTTGGACTTTTCTCAGTCGGAGAACATCTGTACCTGCAGTTGGGCTATACAAAGGGAATGAGCTGGTGTGAACTGCAATAATTCAACATGCAACAGGTGTCGGTCACTTCATAATTTTTCAAAATGTCCCCGAATAGTAAGCAAAGACCTAGATAAAGGGAATAGTTTTGCATGAAAGGGGAGGAATAGGGATGGATCATCAGAAAGCCCAGCCAGAACTTAATTTAGGAAAAGAGGTGATAACCGGGGAAGAATCTGGAAATCAAAAGATGCTTAACTCTCAAGAACCGAGTAATTGCAGCTGTCTCCATGTGTCTAACTTCTGCCTCTTATGAAATTTCTTCTCCTCGTTCATACTTGGCCTTGCAGATGTTAAAGAATCATTTAAAGTGGTAACACTTGAGGTTTTAGTGGTAAATATCCCATGAAGGGCTGGAAGGCCTGGATTTAATTCAATAGTCTTCACTTCCTCCATCCCCCTCCACCCCCCAGTCTAAGCTTAGAATGGAGCAGGGCTCTCCAGGCTCACTTGAAATGGCCCAGTCTTTGTCCCAAGCTGCCCAGCTCCCTGGTGTCCATGTTGTTGTCATTTCCCCCACTCTGTGTCTTAATCTGGTTGGAATTTCCAGGCCCAAATTGGGGAGCTGCCCAACTTTGAAGTAGTAGGAAAAGTTGTTATTCACTTGGCTGCTCACCTTAAGGATAGCTCTTCCCTGCAGGGATTTTTATGTTTTTATTTTTTGGTTCTTGTTATGTTCTGATTTTCAAAAGCAGCACAACAGCTAGCCGGTGACCCATACCAGAGTTGTTAAAGTGGATTAATTCTAGACTTGGCCCCAAATGTTGGCAGATGTTTTTGAGCATGGTTTGGGCTCCATTTAAGAACACTGAGAACTCATGCTTGTAACGTGCAGATGTGGTGGAACTGGAGTAAGTTCAGAGAATGACAGAAATGATTAAAGGGATGAAGAATGGTTTCTGAGGGAATGCTAAAGGGACCTTTTTGCCTTTATACCAAGAAATGGGAAAATAATGATTATTAACTTCAAAGTCAGTTTGCTCTTCGTGTCTGCAATGAACCCACTGAATGGAAATGGGCTTGAATTAAAAGCAGCAGCGAATCTGGCGAGAAAAACGGAAGAATCTCGTGTCCTTCAGAGGAAGAACCACGGCAACCAAGAGCCTACATTCACACATTATTTTTAACAAAGGGATATTTCACACGTTTTTAAGAACCCCAAATTCATCAACTACTTCCCCCCCCCTGACCTGTTTTCTCCTTGGCCATCTAGACTGAGAAGCAGAAGCTGGACCTATGTAAACGCTTCACCTCACTGCCTGCCCATTCCTCTTGTCCAAGCCTGCACACCGGCACCATGAAAAGAGATCCATGGCTAAATCTCAGTTATCGGTGGTCAATATTTTTCTTGATTTTTACTATTTCAGCACTTTGCAGAGACATGTGGGGAAAAGGAAATGGAGGATTATAGCTAGTCTGGGAGGCTTAAAGCAAAGAGAAATAGACCCAGATCTGGAAGAGAGCATATGTCATTGATCTTGTCTACAAGCTAATTGAGAACACTCCCAGGCCTTGCAAGGCAATACTATTTCTAGATGCGCAGGATTTAAGAAGTACTCAATAGTTCGACACTAGGCAGTGTGCCTGCTGGATGCAGAGTCTGGTTAAGCAGTAACTCAGTCTCTCTTTTGGGCCTCCAGTGCAAAAAGCAAGCAAGGCAGCATCACTTCTGCTTAGAACCACCTCTGCAGCTGCTACAAAGAGTAATAATAGTACCAGAGAAAAGAAATTGCGGCTTTGTGGAAAGCAACCAAGGATCAACGGAGTCCTTTGTTTCTTTTATATGGCCCAAATATTCTCTTTCTCAATATCCCTTCTTTAGCAATCAGTCAGGCCCAGTGGTCCAAATGAGGCTGCAACTACGTATGAAAAGAGCAAAAGCCTCCGTTGGTGACCTTCAAGCTGGCTAAAGACCCAGTCAAAACTTGTCACCATATGGAGTTTCCATTTCCCTATGAGAAACTGCAGGGGAGCATGGCTGGGCAACATCAATGGAGGTGCTCGCTTGTAAAATGTTATTCACATGCAAGAGATCATTGTTATTGTTTCCTGTAATTATTCTGCCTAATAACAAAGGGAAAATAACTGATTTTGACACCCAAGTTTTTCTGTAAATAGGCAGAATGTTGTCATGAATATGCAAAATATTGTGATCGTTGCTATACCTAACTAATTGCATTTGAAACATGCTGGCCATAAAATAATTAATTAGCAGTGCAGAAAAGCATCATGATACTAGCTATAAATACTAAACATAACTAATTATTTCCATCATAAAATGGTCCTGCCAAGTAATTTATAACAAACACAGCAAAGAAAGCAAAACCCAGAGTCCTGTACAGCTTGCCACGGAAGGGCTGTGTCGCCTAAGGCTTTCTATTTTGTGATATTGTGGGGATGAGTGGGCACCAATTTGAACATAAACTAAAATGAAACTAATCTAGGATTTTCAACGTTCTTTGAGCTGTTGGGTGATTGTGGTGGAAAAATTCAGGCAGACCCTTTTGTTGTTGACATCAAAAGTGGTAGGTCACTCTGGACCTACAGAGTACATTCTGAGCTCAAGAAAAATTGATTTCCTTTTTTAAAAAAGCAGCTGGCATTACAATGAATAGCCTTCTTTCGATTTTTCTTCTCCAGTGAAGCATTCAGTGAATGCAGCAGGCATAATAGGCCGAAGTAAACAGTGTCAGGTTCTGTTAGATCAGGAGCTCTTTTAAACCAAGCAGACAAGCCATCATCAGTGCCCCAAACCTTGCAAATCACAGCAGAGTCAGAAAATGAGTTTGTTTCCTGACCAGAGTGTTGATGACATTTTGAAGAATGGAAAGAGACGCTCTGCTAATCACTCTGATTGCTGCGTGCTCCATTATGATGCCATCTCGTTAATGAGCAAAAATAATGTGCCTGGATGAGGCGGTAATAGAATTAGAGCCTCAGTGAGCTGGATGCAGGACTGTCCGGCACGCTCACAGATCCTGAGTAGGGCCCCTGAGAGGACTTTGAGGTTCGTTTTTTACTGTCCAGTCCTCTGGCCTCATTTTTTTTTTTTTTTCCTAGCGGTTTAAAAACGGGAAATTGGCCTACATCATAACAAAGTATCTCGTCCTACATTTTAGTCCTTAGGGTGAAGATCTCATGACCAAACTCAAAGACAGCAATTCTAGGTTATAGTTTTTTGTTTGCTTGCTTTCTCTCCCTGCATCCTAAATGACTGTGAGAAAGAGTTGTAAACAAGGATTTCTTAAAATACACTCACTCCTGTCATAGTAGAACGAGATTGCTAAGATTCAGCTGTATACTGAAAAACCTAAGGAGACCAGCACTCATTTTGTCTTCAGATTTCTTTTCTGAGTACACAGCCCTCTTGCCTTGTATAACTAACTGTACCATTAGTGCTAGGGTCATTCAGTCCTCCTCTACAGCATCCTGGAGACAGGGAAGCCCCTAGAATTCCAGGCAAGTGCTTTCCATAGCCTTTCTTTCTTCTGAGAGACTCTAAAGTGAATTGTATTCACTGCTCTGGGGATGGGAGGCAGCCACGGGGACAGGAGGGACTCCCCAGGCACCTTGGAGGGTAAGGGCCTGAGACAAAACGGAAAATACTGGCCACGTGGTGCTGGGGACCTCTTCTCCCACCCCTCACTAGAATGAAAATGCCTCCTCACCAGGAGGGTGTTTCTTAGCAATCACACCTCTAAATAGAATGTAATTACGAAGGAAATTAACTTTGCAGCTGAGGATTGTGTTGTCATGATAATTTAGAAGAGTGGGAAGGATGTTTTCTGAGCAATCTCTAATCTTTTTTTTTCTTCTCTCTTTTTGGTTATCACTTAATAGTATTCATTAAAACCGAGAACAGAAATTGCTTCTCTTTAAATTTCCTACTGAGTCTCCATTTAGTTGAGTTAGACTTTTCTTGAAACAATACATTAGTGTCATGCCCAATTGACTTCTGTTGTAAAAGAAATAAATCTATGTGACTTTGTAGCTTACATCTGGAAATGGTTAAAAATAAGCATCCTGTCAGTCCATTGTTTAAAGAACAACACAGATTTCCTTGTCCCTCAGCCTTTGTGCACAGTCACCCTGAGCTCTGCTGCCAATGAACTCCATAAAGGAGCTCCTCCTGCAGTGGAAGCAGGATTTAGCTTTGGAGATAATCCATGTTTAGAACACAGTACAAGTTTTCCTTCAGTCATTAGCACAGGTCACAGCTCTTTCACCCACACTCACTGTGTCCCCACAGAAAACAATGAAACCCTTGAGATAGCCAAATTGGAGAGTTAAAAAACGCTAACAAAAATGCGAGTGATATAGTGAACAATGGTGTCATGTAAAGCTAAGCAATGTGAACTTCTCCTTTTCTTCTCTTCCTTTTGACACAGGGTTTGTCCCATAGCACAGGCTGTGGCACCAGATGAACTTGAACTTTTGATCCTCTTGCCTCTGCTTCCTGAGTGGTGAAGTTATAGGCATGAGCCACCACACCTGATTTCATACAGTACTGGAGATTGAACCCAAGGCTTTGTACATGTGTGCACGCTAGGCAACCACTCTACCAACTGAGCTAACACCCCCAGCCCTGAAATTCAGTTTCAATGCCTAACAACTAATAGAGAAAACAATTTTCTTTCTTTTATACTTTGAATCCTGAGTACAATTTTTGGGTTGGTGAGGTGGGGGTCACTCAGACATATGGCATAGTAGCCACCATTTTTCTCAAGTTGGGAAGCTGAATTCAAAACAGAGGTAGCATAAACTTAGTGAGGGGGAAAGTGGTAATAAATGTTCACTTGTTTGTGTCCATATCTTTACCAGTGCAGCCAAGCTGTGTGAGATTGAACCACTGTTTCTATGATCTTCATGATTATAATTCAACAGGGTGCTGGC
>NW_008342636.1:1278281-1357115 GCF_000622305.1 Nannospalax galili | reverse complement strand
TAGGTGAGCTGGGGCTACAGGGAGACCCTGTCTCAAAAAGACCCAAAAAAGAAGGAGGAGGAGGAGGAGGAGGAGGAGGAGGAGGAACAGCACACCAGTGAGGGATGGTTTGAGTTCCTGCTCTGTAGCAAACAGTTCAAACACTGGTGGGCATGAACCTCTTATTTTAATTCCCGTTTCATAGAGGGAAAACTTAAGCAGTGGAGTGTTCACAAAGCTGCTCATCTAGTGAGCAAAAGGACTCAAATCTAAGTTCTGCAATTTTGGTCTCTGGGAGCCAACGTACTTAAAGATGCCTTGTGTGCCTACTTGACTTTGGCACTGGCCTTAATTTTGAAAAACACGTCTTCATTCCTCTTCTACTGTTTAATAATTTGAATTAATATTATTATGGTGAATACTACTTCAGGGATGTGAAGGAACATGGAATAAGAAGTTTATCTTGAGGGTAAAAGAAAATGGGAAAATAATCAACCTTTACTGATTTATTGAATCTCTTTTATACACATGTGTATGCATGTTTGCACTGCATACATGAGGAAATGAATGTCTAAGGAGGATTGTGATCTGTTACCCTCATACAACCTGGTAGTAGTGGAACCAACTTCAAATTTAGACCCTGTGTTTGTTTCTGACTCTCATGCTGAAACCACAATTAAGATCAGAATAGGAAATCTGTGGAAATGCCATTGAATAAAGGAGTAGAACTTCCAAGAGTCCTGACACTATTAGCATTAGAACCATCATTATCAATTAATTAATTAATTATTAATTAATTATGTGTGAGTGCTTTGCCTGCATGTATGCAAGTGCATCTGTGTCATGCAATGCCTGTGGAGGCCAGAAGAGGCATTAGGTCTCCTGGAACTGAAGTTGTGGACAGTTGTTAGTGGCCATATGCATGTTGGGAACCCAGGTTCTCTGGAACAGCCAGTGCTCTTAACCACTGAACCATTTCTCCAACCCTCGAACCATCATAATTTAAATCTTCAGATCTAAAATCTTACAAACAGAAGAAGAATCCTTACAACCACTATGCTCAAATTCTTGTGGAGAAAAAGAATAGACATGTAGGGTCTCCCCATGGTTGTTTGGGCTTCTTGTATGTCATGACTGCTCTCCATTGGGTCATAAGGAACTTTTCATCAAAATAACCAAGTACATGGGACAGTGCAATGATAACATTTGGTGGTGAACTATGGTTTAATAGTTTTTGCTGGGGATTCCTCACAAGTCTAGGTCACTGAACCCTCTAAAATCCACCTTTTCAGCGCATTAAGCAAATCTACAAGGGTTTCTAGCTTTTCACTGCAACATTTTCTCTTTCCTTTTTTTGTTAGAACATTTCTTTAGAAGAAAGTGTCAGATACAAAAATGATAGGATGTGCACTTTTGCAGGAACAAAAAGTGTCCTGCAGAATACACAGCAAGCACACTCTGCAATAAGCCAACGAGCGTTGCATGAGTGCATGAGATGATCACAGAACAGGTAGCATTTGTATTTGTAAGTTCCTTCTGGATGAAATAGAAAATAATCACGTGACCTTGAATCTAACCCTTAGAATTGTAGTCAAGCCATTTTTGACAGTAAGCCAAAAATACTGCAGCTCTAGAAAGATGAAAAGGACTAAAACTGATCAATGTCTGAGGAAGAGTTGATGAAAGCTTGACATAAAACTATTTCAAACTGAATGTCACATACAAAATAACTGTACAGACTAGCAGTATTATCAAATTAGAGCTAACTTACTGATGAATTACATGGCCTTCTCATAATTGATTGTGGGATGAAACTTCAAGCATTATTCTGCATAAGGCTGATCACCATAAATGACCCTATAAAATGCTACCCAGTTCCAAAGCGTGAGTGCCTAGCCTCAAGGCATAAGATTTTACATGTGTACTTGTGCTGTTCTTAGCAAATGGTTCAAATACCCTTGGGGAAGGGGCTTTCTAAACATAATTGCCTTCAGTTTGGAAAGTGTACCACGTTTTAAATACATTATGCTGTTGTAGTCCCAAGCTTGTCATAGAGCCAACATGGCTGGAAGTTGAATTCCCCAGCTAATGTGACAAAAAGTCTTCTAGCACTAGCAATTTTTCATCTTGTTCAAATAAATTTTATTTGTGTATACACTCTCCAAAATGGCAGAAACTGCAGCTGTGCTTTGTGTTCGATTAGCAAGACTAAATGTTTGATGTCTTCCCACTTCAAGAATAAATTGTCTAGGAGTCATGTTAGGAGGATGGCAGAGCAGAGAGTCTCAGTGCTCATCTCTCCAAAGAAGGAAGAAACAATTATGTACCAACTAACTTGATTAAGGGACCCAGCAGAGTACAGCAAAGGAATGGCACAGCTTCCTGGAGCTGAGCATAGTGATGCATGCCTGTAATCCAGTGCTTGCCAGCCTGGACTGCACAGGAAGTTCAAGGCCAGCTTGAGCTACGTATTGAATCTGTCTCAAAAACGACAAGGGATAGAGGTATAGCTCGGTGGTAGAGCACTTGCCTAACATGGGAAAGGCCCTGGGGTTGATCCCAGGGATGAGAAAGGTAGGGGAGGGAGGCAGAGAGAGAGACAGAGAGAAACAGGGAGACAGAGAAACAGAAAGAAGAGAGAAGAAATGGGAGGGAAGAGGAGAGAGAAGAAGCCTGCATAGAAAAGCATAGGAAGTACCTTGCCCACCCCAGTGGGATCTAAGGAACCTACTGTTCCAAGAAAAGATAAAAAGAAGGACCCCAGATGCCCTCATAGCTGCCATAGAGTTTTGCAGATTGGAGAACCCTATAGTCTTTACCAGTACTGAGCCCAATTCATGACCTGATGGGATTTATCCCTGGAATATAAAGTTGACTCAGCATATGTTCATGATTTAATGTATGTTTCTTTTAAAAAATATTTATTATTTTTATTTTATGTGTATGACTATATTGCCTACATGTATGCATCTGTATCCCATGTTGTTCAGTGCCTGTGGAGGCCAGAAGAGGGTGTTGGAGTCCCCTGGAACTGTAGTTATGGACAGTTGTTAGTTGCCATGTGGGTGCTAGGAACCAAACCCAGGTCCTCTGCAAGAGCGGTCAGTGCTCTTAATCACTGAGCCTTCTCTCCAGCCCATTTAATATATATTTCACATAATCAGTGAAAGATAAAAACTACGTGTTTATCTGAATAAAGGCAGAAAAGTTATTTGATAAAATTAAATCCTCATTCTTGATTAAAAACACTCAATAATTTATATACAAAACGAAGTTTATTTCAATGTAATAAAAATAATTTATACCAAGCTTACAGGTAACAAATGTTATAAACATTGGCGAAAACCTAAAAGTTTTCTTTTAAGATCAGGTAAAGTCAAAGAAAACTACACTTACCACTTCTATTAGGCAAATCCCTTGACATACTAACAAGACCAATCAGGTAAGAGAAAAGTAAATGCGTTCAAATCAACAAGAAATAAAATTGTCCTTATTTGTAGATGACATGCTCTTCTGTGTAGAAAACCCTGAAGATGCTACCATGTTTTTTCAGCTTTTAAGAAATTTTATTGAGAATTTCATACATGCGTATAAGGTGTTTTGATCAAATCTATGCCTACTCCTTCCCCTCCAACTCTTCCCATATCTTCCCATCACTTTTTCCTGAACAACTTCCTATACTTTCTTCTTTTTTCATATATGTATGAGTGTATTGCCTGTGTAAGTGCACCTGTGTCATGCAGTGCCCATGGAGGTCAGAAGAGGGTGTCTGATCCCCTGGAATTGTAATTACAGACAGTTGTTAGCTGCCATGTGGGTGTTAAGAATTGAATCCAGGTCCTCTGCAAGAGCAGTCCCTGCTCTTAACCACTGAGCCATCTCTCTAGCCCTCTTTTTTTTTTTTTTTTAAATGGGGCTTTTTGCTACTCTAACATTCCTCCCTCTGAAGAGGTAACCCTAAAATCTTTTAGGAATCAGATAAGAGCTCCCAAATACATTTGACATTTTTGGCCTTTGGAATAGAGTATGTTGCTAAGAGGCTCAAGGACATTTTCATTTTTAACCAAGAAACTGGCTACTTTTCTTTGGGATCTTTTTATCCTAACTGCCTAGCCAATTCCTACCTCCTATTCTTGTCACACCATCCCCTGAAGGGGTTACCCAAATTGCCAATAGGGAATAGGGACACAGACTGCTCTGGCTTCTTCCATGCTACCATTTTTTAAAATTCAGAATTAGTAAATAAATTCAAGAATATGTAATTTAAAGAACCTATTACAGGGGCTAGAGAGATGGCTCAGAGGTTCAGAACACTTGATGTTCTTGTAGAAGACCCGGGTTTGAATCCCAGCACGCACATGGCAGCTACCTATTGTCTGCAACTCCAGTTCTAGTGACTCTTCTGACCTCTACAGCATTGAATGACATGGGTGCACTTACACACAGGCAGGCCATACATACATACACATAAAATAAAAATAAAAAAGTTTAAAAAAGAATCTATTATAGAAAATCAGTTATGTTTCATTAAATGTCAGCTTTTTTATGGCTAAATAATCTAAATAAACATTTCCCTAGAGAAAGCATACAGAGCTGGGGATGCAGATCAACGGCACATGTGCCTAGCATGCATGAGGCCCTGGGTAAATACCAGTATGATAGAAAAATTAAAATTTAAGAAAACATAAAAATGGTTGACAAATACATGAAAAGATGTTTAAAATCACTAATCACCAGAGAACTATAATTAAGGAAACACACACATACATAATAAGATGCCATTCCTTGAAACTTAGTAAAACTATTCTGAAAAAGATAAAAGTTTTTTTTTTAAGTGCTGGTAAAGATGGAGAAGAGTGAGTGTTCCTGGCTGAGAGAAGGTGAGGCGATGCAGCCATTAGAGAACAGTGTGGCACTTCCTCAGAAGGGGTGAAAACAACAATCTTTGACTCAGCAAGTCCTCTTCTGCACATATACACAAGAAAAATGAAATTAGAACAGGGATTTAAAAGTTATTTTTGTGAAAACTTGGCCCAGGAGTTCTCTCCTTTGCTGCCTTAAACTTTGGATTAGATTCCTGCTCCATTTTGTGTAAACACAGGTCAGTTTTTAAATATGTATCTGTCTTCAAACAATGCCCTACATTTCTTTACCCTCTCTGACACCAAGAACAGAAGAACAGCCATGGTGCTTTCAAAATTGTAGAACAGGCAAGCCTTGTAGGCAAACCGTCCTGTGATGGGATCATTCCTCTGCTATGTGGAAGCAATTTCACCATTACAGGAACCAAGGCTGCCCCACTAAGCAGAAACATGACGAGAACCGTGTCATGACAAGAACCATTCTGTTACTCCCACAAGCAATGATGCCTTCCCCAGAGCCTACATGACCTTGCAGAACCAGACCTGAGATTACGGTCAGTCAGACCATTTTAACTAAGACTAGCTTATCTATGGGAACATCCTGCCCTCACGTTTCCCCTTCCTTATACAAGCTGGGAGCTCTTGTCAAGCCTCTGCAGACAGGACTTCAAACACAGATCCATCTATTTTGTTCAAGCGTGACCACGTTGGATAATCAATTCCTTTCTTGCTTCATCATCATTCTCATCTCTGATTGGACTTTTAAGGTAGCAGACCACAAAGCTTGGTCTATTGGGATCCCCCAGAGCCAGGTCTCCAGTTCAGGACTCTTGTTCCTGAATTACAATGTTTAAGAGATGTCTGCACAGCCAGGCATGGTGGCACATGGCTTTAATCTCAGTATTCAGGAGGCAGAGGCAGGCAGATCTCTGTGAATTCAAGGCCAGCCTGGTCTACATAGTGACTTCCAGATCAGTTGGGACAACAGGGAGACCCTGTCTCCAAAAAAAAGAAATGTCATTACTCCTGTAGTCAGTGAGCATAATTCATAACAGCCAGAACATGGTAACAATTTAAGTGCATGTTGGTGGATGAATAAATAATTATATGTCATATATAACACAATAGTATTTAACATTAACAAACAAGAAAATCCTGTCATTTGCCGATATGTTGAACCTGGGGGACATTGTATGAAATAAGAGGCACAGAAAGACAAGTACTGTGGAATCTTTTTTAAACATTGAATATATAGAAATAGAGAGTACTGGACTGGGGATGTAGCTCAGTTAGTAGAGTACTTACCTGGCATACACAAGACCCTGGGTTTGATCCGCAGTGCCACATTGACCAGATAAGGTGGCACACACTTTGTAATTTGAGTGCCAGAGAGGTAGAGAAAGGATGACTTTCTATTCTATTGAAACTTTAATTGGCTTGATTAGAGTAACCATATCGTTGTGCATAAACATCTCAAAAAACCACGCTATACACCTTAAACATATAATAAAATCATTACATAAAGATATTACAGAAAAAGAAGAAAATTTCTCATTTACTGCAGTACCAGATTTCTTCCCTGGATACACTAGCATAAAACAATGCTATCAGAAAAGAACTTCTAAAGACTTGCATTAGGTCTTCTTCAGAGAGCTGAGTAATGTCAGTTTCTAGGGCAGAACTGCTTCCTCCTACAGAAAACTCAATCTTATTTCAATTTTTAAAGAGTGGTCCTACTGGGCAGTAGGCTATTGAATCACTGTCATGTGTGTGAATTTCCTGCCTTTAAAGCCACGCACTAGAGAGTCTTCTAGACTGGAGTTTGTTTATTTGTAGTCAAACTGCTGCCAAGACAGCACCCCCCACATCCCCACATCCTCCCAGTCCCTCACCCCCTTTTCCCTGTATGTGACCTCTGTAAAGAAGGAAGAGAGTTGACCCCTTGGGCATTGTCCTGATTCTGTAAACTCAACATCCCATTTGGAATGCAGAACTCTGAATTCTGATCCCCGGATGTCCACTCAAAAAGCCTTTGAAATGCAACTTTGTTTCTTGGGATTGAGGCTTCCCTGACTTTCATGATAGAGGTGATGGATAATGCTGACCTACAGAAATTAATTAGTATAATTCACTTGAAGGCTTATTGCTAACATCATTATAATTCATCCCCATGGGAGTCATTTGATTATTGCCTTTCTTGCCAATAAAAATTAAAATAGCTGGTTACTGGTTGCAGATCATTAACTCATTTCAGTCTTTCCCATCACACAGAATCTCAAGCTAGAGGACACTGGGACCCTGAACCCTGTGACCCATCCTTTCTTGCTGCATAAAAATGAATTCTGTCATGTCCTTAAGCCCAACACACAGAACACAGAGACTGCAGAGGCAGGAATGACTGGGCTTCCCACCGCTGCTCAGAGTTGGGGTATGGTCTGGTGATACGTCTGTCACTGGATGTCTTAGGAGGAAAGCACAGCACTGGACAGCAAGAATAGATACGTGGACAGTCTGAAACCTTCTCAGTGCTCCTGCAGGTGCATGGCATGTGGCATGGCATGCCTGTGAAGGTAGTTTATAAACAAACAGATAATCATATTAACTACTCTGCAAATTAATTCATTTAACTTCTGAACACACTAGTGTCCACTGGGAACAGCTCCTAATCCACTCTTGAACTCGTTTTCTCTTTATAAAGTGTGCTTTGCATTGTATTGCCAATGGCTTGTCATACTTCCAAGGAATGTCCTTATAGTTTGTGAAGCTCTTTTTACAATCTCATTATTTGTATATGTGTGAAAAGGATCTTTGTGCCTACTGTAAATGAGGTGTCAGAAGTGTCTTACACTGGATTAAACTGGATTTGTATGTTCCGTACATGCATAATTAGTAAAGAACAAAAACTGAATTCAAGTAGTTCATAGGTTGGAAAAAAATAACATGTGACATAATGAATAAGCCATTAAAACTGGATTTTCTTCCTGGAGCTGATGGTGTAGGAATGGAATCCTAGCACTTGAGGGATGGAAGAGGAAAGGTGATAAATTTGGGACCAGCTTTGGTTACAAAGTAAGACTTTAAACAAACCACACACAACCTTTCAATCTTTCAATTTGCACTTATTTTACTTGACTTTAAAGGATTCATGTAAGTAATTTTTTTCACTCCAGTGTTTCTCAAGATCAAGTTTGGGACGAATACATCTTGTTAAATTTTCAGGGGATTTTTGTTGTTGCTGTTGGTCTATTTGTTTGCTTGCTTTTGAGACAGTGTCACATGTAGCATAGGTTAGCTTTGAATTCATTTTATACCCAAGGCTGGCCTTGAGCTTCTGATCCTCCTGCTTCTGACTTTTAGGTGCTGAGAATACAGGTAAGTGTTCCCATACCTGGCAATGTTCACTTTAACCAAACTGCTGACTTCATTCTCCTCTGAAAAGATTATCCAGCAGTCTGTGCCTTCCCTCAGAAGTATGTACATCACACCTGCATGAAGAAATTGTCACCTATGAAGTTGAGGGCAATGCCTTTTCTTGTGCAATGTATCTAGTGCAGTCACTCAAGGTGAATCAATGTGTGTGTCATCCTCAAGTGTCAGTGGCATTGAATCCTAATGAAATGATGCAAGAAGAGTTAGAAAAGAAACCACAGTGAGTTGTTTCTGGGAAAACTAATCTATTATTCACTTTTATAAACAGTTGTATGTTTATTACCCCCAGAGTCTAATAACTATAGACTCAGAGAGAATCACTTCACTGGGAAAAAACAACACTATTATTCTAGGAACTGAAACAGACTGAGACATATATGAGATCTGCTAAAATTGCTGTTAATTTCCAGCAGTAAAAGGTAGAGAGGAGTGGATGTGGTAGGGCAGGCCTTTAATCCCAGCACTCAGGAGGCAGAGTCAGGTGGATCTCTGTGATACCCAGGCCAGCTAGAGCTACATAGTGAGTGTCTCAAATAAATAAACAAACAAATAATAAATAAATAAATAAATAAATAAATAAATAAATAAATGAACATAACTTAGTTGATAGAGTGTGTGATGGCCTGAGTTCAATCCCAAGCACCTTCTCTACCAACACAACAAACTCCTTATATTGGGTTGAGGATATAACTCAGTTGGTATAGTGCTTACTCAGCATGGACGAAGTCCTGCATTTGAGCCCCAGCACCACAGAAACCAGGCATGGTGGCACTGGCCTATAATCCCAGAAGTTGGGAAGTGGAGGCAGGAGAATAACAAGTTGAAGGTCATTTTGGACATTTAGTGAATTTGAGGGCAACTTGGGATACATGAAAACCTGTCTCAAAAGAAAAAAAGAAAGAAAAAAACGTAAGATAGTCATGATACTAAGCTTACTTTGACCCCAAGTTGTTACACACTATGTCTAAACTACTCTTGGAAAGTATACTGCACCATCCTTGGCACCTGGAGACTCATGTTCTAATCCTGACTCTAGAAACCTGTATTCCAGTCCTGATTTTACCATTGCCTAAATTCTTGTCTATTTATATGTGTGATTACATGTTTTTGCCTGAAAACATGAAAATACATTTGAAAAGCTCCTCTAGTGCCGATAATTCTGAACATTTGGGTGCCCAAGAGCCAGGGTATATATTGGCAAACTCACAAGCTTATAGCTCCAAATCCTGGGAAACAAGGGTTTACTGCTCAAGGCTTTAGAACCCAGAGACTTAGGGCTCTCACACTCCGATTGGAGGCATATTGCTCTGGGATTTCGCCATCAGCAGACTAGTACCTGTCAGCTACATAGTCCTTGGATTCCAGCAGCCTAATCTGTGGCAGACAGCAGCAAATAGTATATTTTAATACTGTAACTGCCACAGAAGCCTCATGTGCAGGGAAAGTGTTAGTCCTTGGACCTACAATGTCAGGATCCTGAGCCTTGACACTAGGTAGTAATATAGCACTTAAGCCTAGGGTGTCATAGTCCCTTGGTCCTTAAAGACGTGGCAGCTCCCTGGAACTCCTCAGGAACCAGGGCCTATAGACTCTTCTCTGGACCTTCATCTTTCTCTTATCTTGGCTCCACTCCTTACTGCTTTCTGTCTGCTACTTTCCTCTCTCATTGCCTTTGCTGACTTTTCTAGTGTTTCCGCTCTAGACACTATCTGGACTCTTCAGCTGCGTCTTGGTGCCATTGCTACTCTATCTACTGCTTTTTCCATCCTCTCTTCATGTTACCAGTTCAGCCTGCTTTACTAATGGTAAAATCAATGTAGGCAAGCAAAGACCACTCAAGAGAAGCCTTTTTGGGGGCCTAATGTTGCTACTCCATGGGGCAGCCCAGGAGAGTGACTCATCTGACTCAAAATGAGATGAACAGCACGCTTACACAGACAGAAAAGCGATGTGCCAAGAACGTCTGCACTAGTCACAGCAGTCCTTCCTGAGAAAGGAGAACCATGCTTGCACCAGTCACTGGCGTTTGTTTTGTAAGTTAAGGACTGCATTTATACCAATCACAGCAGACCCTCTTGCAAATGAAGCACCATGTTTGTACCAGTTACATGCCTTCTGCTAGACCACTAAGGGAAGTGCTTCCCCTCTAGCCTGGTTAAAAATGATTGTGAGTTCTTCTAGAGTTCACTGAGGAGAAAGACAGAAAGTCTGACACAAGCTGCTTGAAACAGTCAAGGCTGGGCTAATGCCTGCAGGAGCCAGTTGTGCTTTGGCATCAAGCAGCTGTGGTTACCATGTAGCTTCCTCAAGATGTCTATAGAGTGCTGACATCAGCCCGTGCTGGTTTGAGGGCAGTCTTGCTAGCGGCTCAGTTAAAAGTCCTTTGCTCAAGGAAACCACGGTATTAGGAAAGGGCCCAGCAGCTGTCAAGTTGCAATTCAAATTGACCCAGACCCTAACATTGTAAATTATTTAAAAACAAAAACAAGAGACACGGAAAGGGATGTTTACAATAAAGACTTACCATAAAAAGTGATGTAGCTGTATCCAACAGTCCTATAGCAGTGCCTAAGCCCTGTCCCAGCGCTCCGGGTGCTCCACTCTAATCTTTCTCATGTGTCTCCTCTGGAAATTAGTTTTTGCAAATGAAAAAACAGACAAGTGGGTGAGAAAAACTATGTATTTCAATGTTCTTTCTTTTCTTAGAATAAAGTACAAGTATATCCTAAAAGTATTGGCATTCCAGATCTAGTTCCAAGTTTCTGGTTTTGTTATGGGCAAGTGTGTACAGTTTTGCAGTCTAAAATGGAACTCTCTTGATTCAATGAATCCCAAGGTTGCTTATGATGGGTTCCTGCTCCATTTGCCTCTGGTATTTTTGATCGCTACTTTCAGGATGAAACAGGAATGATTGAAAAAAAAGCACGATCTCTGGGTTTAGGCAGACTTGGGTTCAAACCTAATCTGCCAACTATGACTTGGGTGTCCTGAGGCAAGCACTTTACTTCCTTGACCATCATTTTTGGCATCTGACAAATGAGAATACATTAGTACTGCCTTCACAGTGATATTTATGAGCTTGAAAAATCATATGCCGAAGGCACATTTGTTTAACTCAATAAACTTGGTTCAACAAATACAGCTGTTTTAATAAAGTGAAAAAAAAATTATGAAAGGAGTTAAAACTAAAAAGTAAATAAAATATTGTATTTGTTTAAGACACAGAAAGAATTCTTTTGTGGGTGTATGATGATTTCTGCCTTCTAGAGTCATAGGAAAGCTTTTGACTGATAGCTCTGTGAACATATTGAAAGGATAGTTTCTATAAAACTGATATTTTCACTTTGTACAAGCAAAGCTATTTTTAGGCAACTTAACTCAAAGTTAGAAAACATGAAATATATCTCCTTCTACCTGGTTTTTCTTTATTAGGAAAAGGTACAATACACTAAGAGCTAATATAGCACAAAAACCTTGTTTGTGGTCTAGCTTCAGTTAGGGACAAGGAATTGAAATAGCTGTGAACCTATAATTCACTTTGTGTTTTATTTAGATATAAACAAAAATCTCACATAAAATAGGATGTGAAATCAGTAAAATTGGAATGGCATTAGATGGTGAAATTGTATAGAGGACAGCTGTAGGCCTTCTAGTCGGTCATTCATTCCTTCTTGAATGACCTTTGAATTTCCTGGACTTCAATTTCCTCATCCATAAAACCAGGTCATCAAGAATACACACCTCCACTAGGTATGGTGGCACAAACTTATAATGCCAGGACATGGAAAGCTGAGGGGGATAAAAGGAAGGAAGGAAGGAAGGAAGGAAGGAAGGAAGGAAGGAAGGAAGGAAAGAAGGAAGGAAGAATGGAAGGAAGGAAGGAAGGAAGGAGGGAGGGAAGGAAGGAAGGGAGGAAAGAAGGAAGGAAGGAAGGAAGGAAAGAAGGAAGGGAGGAAAGAAGGAAGGAAGGGAGGGAAAAGAAAATTTGGCTTATGGAACTATTATATGGATTAAATGAAGCAATACATGAAGCATGCTTGAAGCTTCATCTGAAGTTTCTGGAATCATGGTAATCAGAGTTGTTCTCAGACTGAATACATTTATGATAAAGAGATCAGTCACCACAGAATCCCTAAGAGTCCCCAGAGCTCTAGGTGTGTTTATTATCCATTGTTGAATGTCAGATTGCTTCAAAATTTAGTGACTGAAATATGAATTGTGTGTCTCCTTACAGTTTCTTTGGACCATGGATTCAGGAGTGGTCTATCTTAAGATGGTTTCACATGGTAGTAATGCTAAGCCCTGACTAGAGGTGAGGGATCTGCTTCCAAGCTGGCCTATCACAGGGGCTAGCAAGTTGGTACTGGGGGTTGGCAGGAGGCCTCTGCCTTGAAATACAAATGTCACTATTGGATGCTTCAATGTCAGCTGCCTTCAGGGTAACTGATCCAAAAGGTCAGCCAAACTGGTAAAATATTTTCTCTGCTGAGTCTCCCAAGTCATACACCATCATTTCTACCTTGTACTGTTGGCTGTATAAAATAACCTGTTCTTCACAAGAACACTGTGGAAGCATACCACTGGAGAGCAGCAGTACAGGGAAGAAGAAACACTGGGCATGATCCAGAAGATGGCTACCACACTACTGTACCCTGAAATTGAACCCCAACTCCCTCTTTCTGAGGGGTTTAAAATTCATCCAACAAAAAGATACCAAAGAAACAAGTCTGAGGCATCTTAACATCTGGCTCTAAAACGTGGTACAGATTGTAATAAATAATACAACATGATACTAGCATCAAAGCAGGCCTAGAGACTAATGGAGCACTAAGGAGCTCAGAAATAAATCTATATATGTATAACTAGATGTCTAGAGGAACTGAAAGTCATACATTGGAGAAAGGACGCTTTCTTTAGTGAGCAGCGTTTGAGAAACTGGATATCTCTGTACAGAAGAGAGAAACTAGAACCCTATCTTTAACTATATAGAAAAATAAAATGAGGGGCTGGAGAGATGGCTCAGTGGTTAAAAGCACTGGCTGCTCTTGCAGAAGACCTGGGTTTGGTTCCTAGCACCCACATGGTGGCTAACAACCATCTGGAACGACAGTTCCAAGGGATCCAAAGCCCTGTTCTGGCTTCCATGGGCATTGCATGACACAGGTGCACTTACACGCAGACAAAATGCCCATACACATAAAATATAAATAAAATTTAAAAATACATAAAAATGAAAGGAACCAAAGGCTAAATACATGATCTGAAACTTTGGAACTACAAAAGAAGGCACAGGAGTAATGACACCTCGAGACATTGATATAAGCAATGATTTGGGAGGGGAAGCCCCCAAAGTATAACCAACATACATGAGATTACAGGTTATATCAAATGAAGAAATGTCTGCACAGAAAAATTCACAAAGTAAAGAGTGCTATGTGTGATGGTACTTTAGTCCCAGCACTCAGGAAGAAGAGGTGGGGGTTTCTGCTAGTTCAAGGCCAGGCAGAGCTGCTTAGTGAGCTTTTGTCTCAAAATAAAAAAGAGAACTACTGAAAGTGTCTGGAAACTATTCATCCTGCTAGACAGGGAGCGATATCCAGAATACATAAAGAATTCAAAAAACCCAACAACAGGAAGAATAAATTCCAGAAACAAATCTACTTTAAAGTGAGCAAATGATTTGAATAAATACTTCTCAAAAGAAGGTATACAAATAGCTGGGAGTTATATGAAAAAAATATCATTAATCATCAAGGAAACACAAATCTAAACCACAATTAGATTTTGTCTGACTCCACTTAAAAAGATATGATAATAATAATAATAAATAATAATATGATGATGATGATAGTATGCTGATGAGGATGTGGTGAAAGGGCTCTCTCTGTCTCATATTATTAGTGGAAATGTAAATTAGTGTACAGCCATTACAGGAAACAGCATAGCAGCATTTCAAACCTGAAATTAGATAAACCATGTGACCCACCTGTGCCTCTTGTGGGCATATATCCAAAGAAAATGAAGTCAGAAAAACAAAGAGATAGCTTCATGCCTATGTTTACTTCAGCACCGTCCACTGTTGATAAGGTATGGTATCAGCCTGGCGCCCACCAATATATACATATACAAATAAAATGTGACATTTATGGAGTGTTATTCAGCCATAGAGAAGAATGAAATTCTGTAATTTGCAGCAAAATGAATGGAACTAGGGACAGTAAGTTAAGCCAGTCACTAAAAGACAAGTAACTGCATGCTGTCTCTTGTAGAAGCTGAACATCTTCATCTGACAGCAGAAGAGTGATTACTGGAGATTGGGAAGGGTGTGGAGGAAAGACGGCTGCATTTAATCAGTGCCTACTGGATGCATGGACAGAAACATGGCACTGAACCTCACTAACATGCATAAGTACTATGTATAATACGAAAAATGAAATGGACAAGAAATAACACACCTTGCAAAATTACAACTAAAAACTGAAAATAAAATAACAAATAAAATATAACAAGTCTCATCTAATTTTTGCTGAGTGTGAAGTGAGAGTACAGAAATATGACTGTATCGTATCTTTAAAGAATGTTCTTCTTGAGTGTTTGGTGTGGAATATATTGAAAAAGTTACTAGTGGATAATTTGGTCAGAAGAGACCAGTAATCTTTGGACAGCCCTATAAGAAACTATACTTTTCTGTGGACTTTAAAATTATATATCTGATGGATTGCTTCCTTGATCAGTAACTTCTAGTCACATTCAAAGTCTTGATGTTGGCCTCTCCGGCCAGGGTCTCCAGCCTGTGGCCATCTCTTCATGGGTCATGCTCAATATGCCAGAGCCTGAAATTTCTCTGGAAGACTGTGAACTCCCGGACCTCAGAGCTCTTGCGTTTTGTATTTCCTCATTTAGAGCAAAGCCAAGGTCAGGTATTCACACTTTCTTCACGCCCATGTCTGCTCTAGTGCACACCTCAAAGCTGGCCTTTCCTGACCTCCATCCAAAATCTAGTCCTCGCTGTCTGCTTTCCTCCTCTGCCTCTTCATAGCTCTTCTGGCTCTCTGACCTAACACTGCATATCAATTAATCAGTAAATGAATGTGAACAGCGTGAGAGCAGCGACTTTCAGGTCATAGCTGGCACACAGTAGGCCTGAAATGAGTTCATGCTGACTTGAAATGTTTCATTGTGAACAGAGTGATGTAAGTGGAAATACCTTGATCCTCACACCGACCACTACCTGAGGGCTGCTTTGTTAGGATGAAAGTGTGTGAACACATTGGTCTGGGTATGATTTGTGAGGCTGAGAAGGTAGAATTGTCAGGAAGTGTTGAGCAAGGACTCATGGAACTTAAAGGAACTTAAATCATCTGCTGGCTCCACTGCTGAATATTGCTCACAGATAGGCCATGGTTGCCAAGGCCAACCTGATGGTGATGTTGGAGGGTGGGAAGTGCTGTCCTCTGGCTCCTCTGGAAGGGAAGTTCATTCCTGAAGAGTGCTCACACTCACCAGAATCAAAAGGCAGTCAGTTCTGACAATAATTGTCCTCAGTGTAGATATGTAAAACAAAAAGAAGAAGCAACGATTGTTCTCTCTTGAATTTTCCAGCATAAATTACAGCATGGATTTAACACTAAAATCTTAATGTTATCAGTTTGAAACCAGAGTATTTGTTAAGGGAAAGCGCATTGACCTCATTTTCCTTCTGTGTGTTCGTTGTTGCTCTGTTCTTTACTGACATAAAACTCGGTCACATTTGCTGGCAGTCTTTCTAATAAACCTCCGTTGAGTGAGGTGCTGTTCCTGTCTGCAAATTACTGTCAGGTTTCTCTTTAATAGTCTCATCGTGTCTGTAGGAAAAATGTATTTTGAATCTTTATGTCAGGAAGTAATAAGTTCCGCTCTGCTTTAATCCATCACAAAAACCACAGCAAGTGACTCCCAAAGTTTTTCCAAATTTACCTCCATCCTTGATCTGGTGATACTGGAGAATGCTTCTGAGGGTTCAAAACCAAAACAAAACAAAACCAAAAGACATTTCACATGAGGACTATCTGAAATAGTAGCTCTTGATTTTTAACATATACCAAATAAATTGTGCTTTCTCCATGGTTCAACCGGTTTTAATAGACTCTACATTTTTATAGGTGTTTTTCCTTGTTATACAGGGGTTCACTGTCAAAGAACAGTGTGAGCTGGAGAAAGTCCACAGTAACAGTGTCACATCCAGGAACACAGCCATTGGCTACAGCTTCCCCCTGTGCTCAGAGGCCACGGTGTGGCACTCAGTTGTCATAACCTGGCCCCACCATGTGGTGACTCTTCCGGAGGAGTCACCTGACTCAATAAAAGGCCACTTTCAAAAGGACCTAATCGTTTAACCATTATCACGTAGTCCCAGAGGGCAAAAGTAACTCTTCTTTTCTGTATCTTATCAGGTTAACCAGAGAGCCAAGTCCCCAGATATCTGTGAGAAGAAAGGCTACTCCTAGGGAACATTAAACACATTAGTTTGTTGTGGTTTGAATTTGAGGTGCCCTCCAGGGGTTCATGTATTGAAGGTTCATTCCCCAGCTAGTGGCACTAAGATCTAGGGCTTAGGGGGGACCATAGTGCCTTTCAGAGCTGAGACCTATCAGACAGGAGTGGTCACTTGGGGTAGGTCTGTGAAGATAATACCCATCCCTGGTTCCAGCTACAGCCTCTGCTTCCAGCTCTATCACAGTGTGAACAGATGCCACAGCACGCTGCTGTTCCCACGGTGAGTCACTCCTCCAGGCTGCCCTCCCCATGGTAGACTAAAATCTTGCAGAAACTTGAGCACGAAGCCTTCTTCATTTAAGTTATTTCTGTCTAGAGTTGTGTCACAGTGATATGAAAGCTAATTTGGAGCTACTTCAAGAAATTATATTCAGTTCATTGCCATCTGCTTCCTCTTCCAACTTAGCAGTGAGGGCACGAGACCAGGGTTGACAGTCACAAAAGAACCTTGATGGCAACGAAGCAAAATATGTTATATACAAGCTGTACTCCATATTAAATTGTTTCTTAGAGCCAGGTTTGACCATTTATGCCATTTATGCCAGGCTTGGTGGCACATGCCTTTGATCCCAGCACTCGAGAGGCAGAGGCAGACAGATCTCTGTGAGTTCGAGGCCAGCCTGGTATACATAGTGAGTTCCAGGACAGCTGGGGTTACAGGGAGACCCTGTCTTAAAAAGACTAAAAAAAAAAAAAAAATACTACAACATGTTGAGCTATGTTATATGAAATTTGTGCCAAACATCAAATTTATGCCTAAATATGGACAACATATACAGCAAAAATAAAGCATTTCATGTGTCTCCAAAGATATTTTAAGAACAGTGAATTTAGCAATGTCACCTACCAATTTCTTCATTCAATCATGCAAATTATTTGCTTATTTTAATATCATTTCTTTCATTTAGTCTGACATCTAAAATATCCTTTGCCCTTTTCTTTTTGTGTGCTGTGATATCTCACATTCAGGTAAAATTAGGGTCAATGTAGTAGCATGCACCTGGAAGTCTAGCACTTGAGAGGCAGAGGCAGAGACTGGCTGTAAGTTTGAGGTTAGCCTAGCCTACATAGCAAGTTTTAGGACAGCCAGAGCTACCTTAAGATATTTTATCACAATAACCAAAAAGAGACAAAAGAAAGAAAGAAAAAGAAAGAAAGAAAGAGAAAGAAAGAGAGAGAGAGAGAGAGAGAGGGAGGGAGGAAGAAAGAGAAAGGAAGGGAGGAAGGAGGGGAGGGGAAAAGAGGGAGGGGGGAAGGAGGGAGGGAGGAGGCTAGAATTATTTCTGATTCAACTTGGAGAAAGATTTCTTATAAATGATGGCTAAAATTCTAGTTTTTAGGCTATTTTAAATAGATGTAAGACACTGAAACTGAGTTTTTTTTCCCCAGGTTTTTTTTTTTAAGTTTCTGAACTTGTAATACAAGATACATGTAACAATCATTTTTCTACAGTTTTTTGTTTTTGTTTTTGCTTGGGTATCAAATCAACAATAGCCCTTTTCTTTTCTGCAAATGATGTATTTCACCAGAGACCCTCTGCTAACGATTCCTTTTGGAGCTTCAGCAAATATCCAGACAATTCGTAGTCTACTCTCCTTTCACTGGTAATTTTTCATTTCAGACAATATTTTTTGACCAGTAACTAAGCTCAGTGAGCTAGTTGGGCACATAGTCCAACATTTTTAACAAGGAATTCAGTGTTATTCTAAGCACTTTAAATGTATTGACTTAATACTCTCAAAAGCCCTATAATCAAATATTATTACCTCATTATCTGCATCCTACTGGCTCTAGTCTTGAGGTGCAGGGAGGAACAAGAAGCCAGGGTGAATCTAGTTTGACTCAAACCTGACATCATTCTTTCTCTGCTGATTTGTGGCAGCCTAGCCGGGTCCACAGAACCTATCTAGAAGGGAGCATTCAAAGTGCCGCATTTTAAAGGACTTTGGGATAAAAATAGTGATAGAACACATAACCATGTTTATTCACTCTTTACGAACTTGTTTATCACACAGGTGAATACTATTCAGTGTTAAACAGGAACCGATTTTCCCAGCAACCTGGAGAATCTCCTGGACATACTGCTGAGGAAAAGGAGCGTGTACGTCACGATTTTACCAACAGCAGGGCTTTTCACCTTCAGGTCTATTTTCACGTTGAGCCAGAAATGTTCAACATGGAGCATTGTCCTGCAGGGGTTGGATCTACTCCTGGCTTTCACCTACCACATGGCAACAGTCCTCCCAACCCCTCTGCTCACTGTGACAACCAAAAATGTTTCCAGATATTGTCAAATGTCTATCGGGGGCTAAAAATCACCTTCAGGTAAAAATCACTGATGTGTATGAAGATTAATAAAAACAAATAAATAACCAACCAAACAAACAAGACAAATAAAGTTGGTCTGTAGTACAGAGGCAAAAGCAGGGATAAGGGAGTCTTTGGGAAACGTTCCAGCCCTTGATTCCTACCATAGTTATATTTCAAAGCCATCGAACCAAGCACCCGAAATAGATACATTTTATTGTATTTAAATTATAAAACACTTTTTTTTAAAGTTAGTGATTGGCTTAGGGATGGAAGAAATAAAACAGACTTTGGGAACTTAAAAGAAGAAACAATTCCTGTGAGAGGAGAAATCTAAGAAGGGTTCTAGAAGAGCAAGGCCCTGGAGGGAAGGATCTAAGCAGCAAGCAGAGCTAGTGGGAGAGAGCAGAACACTCCAGGCACAGCGTTCACCAGGAACCAGTGGAAGAAAAGCCAAATCCTCGCTGGCTAAGGACTCTTCAGTGGGGGTGATTTCCTAGGACGATAACCAAAGGAAATCTAAATGTGCTATACTTTGGGACGGTGGCATCTGGGTCATTGTTGTGTTTGTGAGGATATGTGATCACCACATTTGGTAATGGCGAAGATTAAACCTTTGAAACCAAATAGATTAAAAATGTCACAGTACCTTTCAATTCATTACGTACCACTGCAGAATTGCCCACCATCCCCTATTTTTGTAATTTGTCTGGCCTCACTCCATTCTAGGTGGGTGATGCTTCCACCACACTTTTTTTTTTTTACACAGCTCCTGCAAATAAGAATAAAACTCTCTGGAGAAATTCCCTACTGTTTTTTCAGCCATCATTTTCTTTCAGGCTACTAATTACTATTAGTTGCATTATTCGTCATCATCCTTAATTGAGCATGAACAATGGCTCAATACTGTGAAGAAAATGTTAGAGGAGAGTCATTGTATTGAAGCCAGAGGAATTGGAGCTGACTCAAATACGAAGAATAATGAGAGATGCAAATTCTTGTATGCTAAGGTGGCCACTGTTCAGCTCTATGGATGCAGAACAGTCATTCTTTGTCATTCAGTCTGATGTACAGAAGAATTAAGAGGCAGGCATCTGACCAGGCACCACCTTGCTAATGAAGCGGGGGACATCACCCCCATGGAGGAGAACATAATGGACTTACTTCTTTGTGATATATTGTATTTTATACATAGAACTAAAACCAGTAGCCAGGCATGGTGGAACACACCTTTGACTCTGGCACTCGGGAGGTAGAAGCAGGCAGATCTCTGCGAATAAGGCCAGCCTGCTCTATATAGTGAATTCCAGGCCAACTGGGGCTACAGGGAGACACTGTTTCAAACAACAACAACTAAAACCAGTGAAGAGCCCAGAGATAAGGATTGTCCCCCTGTAAACTCCACAATTTTAAAGGATTCTAGAGTTCCTTTTCTAGAATAGCTGTTTGTTCTCTATGAGTACAATTGAGGTTTACTTAAATCAATACCTTGTCTTCACTGTTTCAAGTCCTCTGCATCTGTTAGGATAAGTTTGTAGCTACAATTAACTTTTAATTTAGGTAACAGAATACTCAATGAAGACTGGTTTAGGCATTATGAATATTCATTACCTCGCTTTGCTTATTAGGACGTCTACAGGTAGATGGCTCTGAGTTGGCAAGTGTCAACACTGTGGACAAGGATGTCTCTGCTCAGGCACCCTCAGGAAGTGCAGAAGAGGAGTTGGAACTGGAATAGATGGAGGGTGCTTTACAGCAAAGACATTCGCATAAAGGTAGAGGAAAGCCAGGGGAAATCTAAATAAAGGGTAATTAAGGTCAAACACAAAACCTCAGAGATGAAGTAACAGTGGCATGATAGAAAGCAACTGTGGCTGGAGGAGAATGTGGGAGGCAGGGCCACAATAATAAGAAATGAGGTCAGAGATGCAATGCATTGGCTCCAGATCTTGCAGGGCCTTCCAGCCTGATATGAGGACTAAGTACAAAGGAACTGTTGGAGTGACTTGATCTCATTTTTATTTTATAAGAATTCCTCTGCTTTGGTAGAAACCAGCTACACGTGGATAAAAGAAAAAGCAGAGCAGTGTCTGAGAAGATCAGTGTAATAACACAAGGAAGTGGTTGGGGTTAGTGATGGGGAAGTTTTGCTAGTGAATTTGGCATGAGATGTGAGAATCAAAAAGGATTTAAGTATATCTCTGGGCTTTGAATTGAAGATGGCCTCGAACTTATGATCCTCTGGTCTCCACCTCCCAAGTTATAGGATTACAGCTGTGTATCACCATGTCTGGTTTTATGTGGTACTGAGGATCACGCTGTGCAAGTACTCTACTGGCCCATCTATATCCTTTGCCTGTTTGTTTGTTAGTTTGTTTGGAGACAAGGTCTCACATAACCAGCCTGGCCTTGAACTTCCTCTCTAACTAAGAATGGCCTTTGGGCTTGGAGCTTGAGTAGATAAAAGAAGGAAAAAAGCAAAGGCATTCGGCTTTATTAACCTGCAACACTTACTAGATATCCAAATGGAGCCGTTGGGCTTAGAGCTGTATGTATGAACCTTGAGATCCTAAGCATATAGTACTAACAAGTAGTAAACATAAAAATGTAGCGTGTAAATGCATGATACTTCAAGTTATGAGGTTCAAAGAGATCAACAATGTATAAGACAAAATAGAGAAAGAGTGGTTTAAGGGCTGAGCCCTAGAATGCCCCAATGTTGTGACTTAAGTAAGGAAAGAAGATGGAGAAGGATTCCATGAGACAAGAAAATTCTTGAAGGGGCAAGGGACTCAGCAGTGATTCTGGCAGGCAGGAGCGATCACCTCTAAAAAGAATAGATCAAAACCTGAGTGGAAAACCTGCAGACCTCCCCTTGAGGAAGACAGTGAAGTGATCTCCAGTGTGCACAGACTAAACGCTCGTGAAATTTTGTTTCTATTTTATTGCCTCTGTCATGAATCACTCATGATTTCCTATAATTATCTTTTCTCTTGGTCATTCTAGTATTTTTACAGACATTTAGATTGCATTTAGTGATATTTTTATGCTTTGCTCTAATAAAATCTGATTTAGAAAATCTAATCAAATTAGATACTTTAAGCCACATCATTGACATTACAAATGGACTCTGGTTTTACAAAACAATGAACCATGAATGACAAGCCCACTGATTTAATTTACAAAAACGTTACTTATCTGTTGCTTATCAGGATCTATCTATGATATGAACCAAGGCACACTGGCCTTCCTAACAGATGACACTGAATTTCTAAGGGGAACTTCTGTAAAAGCAAACTCATCATGTCAAAGCATGTCTTACAATATTTCATTTTGTCACTGGTTACATTTTTCTAAGTTTTCCACAAGGCTCATGAAAGCCATAGGGTACCATTTTGCCTGAACTGAGAGCTTTATGTTTCCAAAGAAGAAAGAGAATGTCAAATCCCTGTTTCAATTTAATAATCTGTACATACTAATCTTTTGTTCCACTTTGTAGTTTTTCATATCTCATCATTACATTTCTCTTAAGACATTCAGAGTATGTGAAATAACTCTAAATATCACTTGTTAAAATTAAATTAATATTTTTTTATCACAATAAAAACCTAAGCATATGTATTAGGAAGGCATGTTCTGGGAACTATTTGAAGTTTTTTCTATTTTATGTTATCATTCTTTTTAAGTTTGGTGTCTGCTAAGTAGCTATTTTTCTTCTGCAGCTGGTATCACATTTATGTGTGTGGGGAAGAATTTCTAATTTTACTTTGCTGCTGTATAAATGTGTCATTTCATACAACTAGCTGTTTTTCTTTGTTGTAACTTCTTTCTCTCTGTTTTAGCCTGAGGCTCTCCTCTTTATTTGATCAGTAGAGTTTATATGATATTCGAGGCAGCACTTCTTCCCAAGAGAAAAACAGGGTTTCAAATTGCTGTTCATGATTCCTCATGCGAACTGAAAGCGCACTGCCTGAATTAATGTTTTCTTTCCTGTTTTCTGTGCTTATTGGTTTATCTCCATCAGCTGACGGATGCATTTATTTTCTATTTCTTAATTTTTTTTC
Source organism: Nannospalax galili (assembly GCF_000622305.1). Lineage (NCBI taxonomy): Eukaryota > Metazoa > Chordata > Mammalia > Rodentia > Spalacidae > Nannospalax > Nannospalax galili. The sequence goes on along the minus strand of NW_008342636.1, from coordinate 1,333,939 downwards.
TTGTGGATGTTAACTATTTTGGGTTGGCTTATTATTGTTGAGTAGTTAAGTCGTTAGATAGAAAAATAATCAAAGGAACTCTTGGTGGCAAAATTTGAATGAACGTCTCAATAATCAACTAAAAGATAGTTGGCATCTGCTGAGTTCACTGTCCCTACGGTCAGCTTCTCACATTGATTCTTCACTGAAAGAAAGACAGACTCTTGGATTCCATGTTTTCTACCACTATTTTCTGTGTACAGAATTGCTTTTATCATTAAAATTCAGTATCTATTTTTAAGAGTACTTCTGCACACAGCTGTCTAACAAAACAGCGCATTAGCTAGACTTAAAATATTTCTTACCCAGGTTCATCTCCAGATTTAAAAGAAAACATGTACGATTGCAGAAAGCAGTGGAAATATTCAAATACTTCTGGTAAGATAATAACTCCTCTTAGTAGGCAAAACTAAAGCAATATCTTGAATGTTTTCCCATAATAATAATTCCTCCAAAAGAAAGAGTTGTAAAAAGAAAATGTTAAGTTCTCCACAAGTCTCTATAAAGACTGAAAGAGAAAGAAGTAACGTGAAGGGCCAGGGTATGAGAGAGTGCTTGGTATGGTGCCTGCTCAGCATGCCCAGATTCTTGGATTCTATCCTCAATACCCCATGAACCAGACGAGGTGAGGTAGCACAGCATGGCCATAATCCCAGCACACTGAAGGTAAAAGCAGGAGGCTCAGAAGTTCAAGATCATCCTTGATTACATGGTAAGATTGAGGCCAACCTGGGATATCTATAACCTTGGGGGGGGGAGAGAGAGAGAGAGAGAGAGAGAGAGAGAGAGAGAGAGAGAGATCCGTAGTCAGATGTGCTCAAGAGCAAAGATGAAATGGGAGCAAGGATCCACTGGCCTTTTCACAAGACAGGCTGAAATCATTATTTCCTTGGGAAATCTATCATCTGCACACTCATTTACAGAACTAAAAGGAAGTTCTAGGTCCTTCTCATGCCCACCTTTGATGTTATCAGCTATAGTCAAAACCTTTTACCTTTTGCTACAAGTCTATCATTAATAGAAAGAATTTCAAAGTTCTCTCTGTTTCTGAAATGTTTCTGAAATATATTATCCCCAAATGTTAACTAAACCGTTAAAACTCAGTCAAGGCTTTTGGGTGGGGAAGGATGAGACACGGTCTCATCTAGCCTAGGCTGACCTCAAAGTCCCAAGTAGCTAAGGCTGGTTTCAAACTCCTGCTCTTCCTGTCCCCACTTTCTGGGTGTTGGGATTATGGAAGTGTACCACCACTCCCAGCTGGGTCTGTTACTTTTTATAGCCATTTGTTGCCAACATAATATAAGTATACCTCATTGTTGTGTTGAAATGCAACTCAAGCAGATAGAGCACGAGGTAAGCCTCATATTGGCCCATTTTGCAGCGTGGATTTGAATGTAACTTGTCTAAGAACTAAATACCACCCATCCACAGGTTAGAAGGCCAAATAGATACCTATTTCAAGAAAAGCATTTAACCCTACCACCTATAGCAATTTGAAGCTTAATTTAGATGATGGACGAATTGGTCTTAGCCTTTGCTCTTTAATACATCATAATTCATAACTACTCTGGTATGGGAATGCTTTTATTCTTCCTCAGTTGCCTTGACATGAAGCATATGGGAAGAGGAGTGCTATTGTTTCACTGATTCTAAATTAAAATAATAAAATTAATGTCAAATGTCATTCAGCATATACTTTATCACCATAGTAACCTGCAGGTAACTGAGTTGGTAAAATTGCAAATTATGTATTCAGCGATTTAAAGACATCAATGAACTAAAGTCATTTAATCAAGCTCCTTGCTTGTGCTGTGTAATCAAGACGACCCGATTAGCGTCAAAGTCAGGAAGCCACCATCTTCCCTCTCCTGCCTAGCATTTCTGCTGCTCGTGGCTGTGTGCGTGTGCTAGATTTGGGAATCATATTAATAGAGATTTGTTTCCTTGACAGGACGGGAGCATGATTCAAAAGTAATTTTATTCACAAACTCAAAAAGGAAGAAAAGGTCAAATTCTTTGCTTATCCTTCAAATACAAAATCTGCTCCTAATAAAGACTGTGACCCACAGGGCCTTTTGTCTTCCACACCTCCACACTGTCCAAGCCCTGCCCTTGGCATCTAATCCAAGCTATTCTACTCTGAGGGACCCAGATTAGAACTGACTTTCTGACTTCCGTGTTTCATTCTTTACAGGCTGAGTGTAGAGCAGTGAGGTCGTGAATGTCCTTCTGATGCTATAAAAAAATACCTGAGAAGAACAACAAAAAGGAGGAAAGCTTTGTTTGGTTTATTCTTTCACCGGTCTCAGTCCACGGTTGGTTGGCTTTATTTATATATGTGCAAGGTAAGACAGAAGCATCACTGTGGTGGGTGGATGTGGTGGCAGAGGCCACTCATGATGACCAAGAAGGGTTGGGGAAAGAGAGAGAGAGAGAGAGAGAGAGAGAGAGAGAGAGAGGAGAGAGAGAGAGAGAGAGAGAGAGAGAGAGAGAGAGAGAGAGAGAGAAGCCCAGAGACAAGATACAAACTTTGAAGGCAATTTCCATGACCTACTTCCTCCAAGTAGCCCTCACCTCTAGTCCATTTACCAATGAACTGATTCATTGATTAAGTTAATACCTCCACAATCATATCATCCATCAATAGCACAACCAGCTAAAGACTATTCTTCATAGGAGTCTTTGGGGATATTTTATATGTGAACCAAAACCCATATTCTTCCATCCCACTTTGAGGTCATTTCCTATTGCCACTCCCAGCATCTTCTTGGTGCCTGCCAAACACGATGTCATTTTCCCCAAATATTAGTCTATATCTGTCTATATACAACCAAGCATATCTCTCAGTTTCTAAAGTGTCCATATCCCTCTAGCTATCTTCAATGGCCACTAAACCAAACCAGATTTTGACTTCCAGAGGACACAGAGCAAGTAAAGTGATTTAACTTATTTTTTTTTTTGAGAGCTGAGCTGTGATAAGGCAAGGACAGAAAGAAGGAGAATTCTGTATTGGCAACGCAGAAACACAAGCCACAGAATTACTGTTTGCCTGGGAGATTTACATGAGTGATGCTTATTAATGTGATCTTAATAAGAAACAAATTGACATAAGGCCTCTCTCTTATCCCCAAGTAGTTTCACCAGCAGATGGAAAGAGCTCTCCAGTCACTCCTGAAACACCTTGAAAAGCCACAGGCATTGTTGCCCTGGCAACATTCTATGAGAACAAATCTTGACCCAGATGAGAGGGCAAAGCAGGTAATGTGGAATTTTCGCAGCGGAATGAAGCCTTTTCAGAAAAAGACAGCTCAACTGTACTCGAGTGTTAGACCCCTCATTTCTCACTCTCAGCAATACTTAAGGTAATTTCTAAATCCCAGGCTGACTTGCCAGGCCATTTTCATATGTTTGAACCTCCTCCACACTCTCTCCCTAGCCATATATATATATAACCCAGTGCAGCAAGATTTCCAGTATGGCAGAGAGCAGGTTCCTGGCTCCAGAAGGTGTATGCGCTAAGGACCAGGGAACCAGAGCTAGTGATGCTCAGGCAGTAATGACCTGGAAATGCTGCCTGGGACCCAGCACCTCAGAGATCAATGCCAGGAGAGCGAAGTCATACCAGCAAGGACCCAGAGGTCCCTTCCTCTAGTTCACGAGCTCATGGGCATCATACAGGGGCCACCTGGTTGCAGAAAAGTAAGAGGAAAAGTCTGAACTAAGAGTCTGAACCCAACTTGAGTCAAAAGAGAGATGGAGTGATCCAAAGAGAGTAATGTTTGTGGGAAATCAGACTTATTTATCTGACTAAACTAATATTCACAAGCATTGAATATGTTTTCAGGGGAAGACCAAATCTGTTAGAAAAAATAAGTGTACATTTTTCTGAGTGATCGGAATATATATATGTATGTATAAGGATTTTTCTCTACATGCTTCTGTGTGCCTATCAGCATTACACATGTGTGCATGGATGCATATACCCATTTACCTAAGGGCTGGGAAGAACAGCTAGAACACCAAAAATGGAGATGACTGTGGGTAACAGATTTATGGGAATTTTTTTCCTTTTTGCTCATTCACAGTTTCTAACCATAGTATAATAAATCTATTTCAATTACATGTACTTTATCTATAAAGTGAATTATTTTAAGCATAAAATATCACCTCCACAGGAGGTACCCGTCTTTAGATTCTAAACAGTCATCTGGCCTTTCTGGTATATTCTATAAAGCTCTAATACAAAAGGCTGATTTGACTGATCTGCCTGGGCCCCTGACCAGAGAGGAATGTGGACATGTCCTTGGCGATGAAAATGAAGATTTGAAACTATTACTACATGCTACAAGAGTGGGAATTGGGGTGAAGAGATGGCTCACCCATTATGAACCCATGCTGCTCTTGGAGAGGACCAGAGTTTAGTTTCCAGAATCCGCATCTGTGGCTTGTAACAGCCTGTAATTCCAACTCCAGGGTGATCTGAAGCCTCTGGCTTCTTAGACAACCTGTACGTGCTCACACACAGACACATAATTAAAAATAAATAAATAAATTTAAGAGTGATTCTGGCATAGATCTCTATTAATCTTGCTGAAGATTGTTCTTCCCCAAACTATCAAGCTCTGTCTAGGTAGTCTCCCACTTGGCGCTATGTGGCCATATATCTTTATAATTTCCTTTTCTGAAAGTATCCTGGGAGGGATGACTGAGCGCCCTCAAAAGACTCCAGGAGACACTACAGGCCCAAGTGCTAATAACCCCAAACATGCTACGGCAGTCTTAGGCCCATGTCAGAGCTCAAAGCCAGTCAAACCATTTTGAACTGTATCTGCCACATTGTATGGTCTGGTGCTTTACCAAACACCTGTGTTTTCTCAGATGCAGCCTTAAAATATGACCAGCTGAGAGAGTAAAGATGCTGTATTTCTAACCTTCGTAACTACATGTGTAAGACATAATTGAAATTATTAAAATATAAGAGACTTCATTCCAAAAGAAAGTTTAGACAAAGCATTATGGAACAACGAACCTAGATTTTATTCTTATAGTGTTCCTTTTACCTAGTCTATAAAGAGGGCCACAAGCCAACAGATTCCAGAAAATATGTGTCGGAGACCAAATTTGAGTCAAGTGTTATGAATTCTTAAACACACAAACACTTTGAAAAATAACATACAGCGCTTCATTACAAGCAATTAAAGACTCTTGGAACCTGCCTTGATTCCAGCAATGGAGAATCCAATCCTTTTATCTGACAGGTTAATGAAGATTTGAAATGAATACTATTACTAATGAGAAATTAGTTTGGAAATTAATCATATCATACTTTTATTAACAACTGCAAAGGCTAAACTTCCAGAGATTAGATTACACAGGATAATTTTGAAATATGAACAAACCAATATTAAAGCAACAGAAGGTTATTTTCAAGTGGGAATAAGAAAACAAGGTGCACAATAAAAATTTCACATGGATAAGATAATTAAGATGTTCCCTCATTTAAATGTCTCTCTAAGTATTTGAGAATACAGCATTTTATTTGCTGGTAGACTATGGTCTTGTTTGTATGTGTGTATGCCTGCCTGTTAAGTATGTTCTTGTTTTTATGTTTTATCTTAAGCACTACACAAAAGGCGGCATTAATGAATACTGGTTGAATATTTTGCTGCTGTGAAAATGAGTTATAAAACAGCACAGTTCTTAGAGAGCTGGAGATTTTTATGGTTTTCTTTCTTTGGGGACAAGCTGTCCTCAAACTTGGTACACGGCCAAGAATGACACTGAACTTCCAACATGCCTTCCTTCACCCCTAGAGGGCAGGGACTGCAGGCAGGTGTCAGCACACCAGCTTTCTGTGGTGCTGGGGACTGAACCCAGGGCTTCATATATGCCGAGCTACAGGCACAGCCCCATCAATTGGAAACTTTTACTCCATCATATCAACAACTGTCATTGTAGGGCTTGGCGAGATGTCTCAGCAGTTAAGAGCACTGACTGCTCTTGCAGAGGACCCGGGTTCAAGTCTCAGTACCCACATGGTGGGTAACAACTGTCTTTAACTCCAGTTACAGGGAATCAGATACTTTCTTCTGACCTCCGTGGACATTGCATGACACAGGTGCACTTACATGCAGATAATGCATTCATCCACATAAAATAGAAATAATAAACAAAATGCCATAAAAAGTTATTGTGGTTATTCAGCTGTTTACTTTTTCATAAACTGTATCTAGATTATGAATGGTATTCTAGAAGTTCTCAAATGAACAGCACCCATATGGCCACCACCCCTATCCTACAAGTGAGTGGTGGATGGGCCAAGTGATCAAGGACCAATACTTAGACTGCACCTACTATTGTCCTACAGGCCTTATGAAATGCTCCCTCTTTCAGCAAGGAACACAGGGATGGGATCCTCTTTCATTATTTGGAAGCACCAAATTAACAACAAGTGTGGATCTGGCATTGTTTAGAATAGTCAAACTACAGAGGGTGATTAAAACAGACACAGACCCTAAGCTCACGAAAGCAAAATTCTAGGAATGGAAACAGATATTATCTAAGCAACAAAATAAATTTCAGTGAACAGGAAGAAGGCAAGAGTGGCAAAGAATAATGTTTTAGGTGTAGGGCAGGGCCAGACTGTTTTTAAAAAGACCCATGTCTTTCTGGAAAGAAGCAAGGGGGTCAAAACAGAAAGATCATGAAGAAAATTATAACAGTGCTTTAGCAAGGACTCCTCAGTACTCGGGTTCAATCGAGAGGTAACAATGATAAGAAAACATAAACAATTCAAGAATTTTTAAGAAGGACAGGTAACAAGCCAAATGTAGAGAAATGTGATCTTTAATATCCACTCTCAGAAAGAATCCTCAGAACAGGGTGGTAAGCCTGGCAAGACTGCCAGCATTTTACAGGTAAGAAAGCAAAGGTTCAGAAAAGCATACGTGGTTCAAAAACCAAATGTCCAGTTCAGCTCTGTCTGGCTCCAAAGCTGTATAGGCCTTTATATAGGTGTGTGTGTGTGTGTGTGTGTGTGTGTGTAATTTTTCTTTTTTGGTCCTTTTGAGACAGGGTCTCCCTGTAGACCCAGCTGTCCTGGAACTCACTATGTAGACCAGGCTGGCCTTGAACTCACAGAGGTCTGCCTGCCTCTGCCTCCTGAGTGCTGGGATTAAAGGTGTGCGCCGCCACGCCCAGCCATGAGAGATATTTTATGTGAAGCAGAGCATGGGTTTTGTGACTGCCACACACGTTTATGAACATTCTTTTGCTGTACCATCCTGTTTCTCTGTTGCCAGCTTTTCCCCACAGAACTAACCCTTACTATCATACATACTGCTCCACTAGGCAGCATAAATCCCATGACATGTATTCCCACCCACCTGCTGTTTTCAAACAGTTTCCTTCATTCACTGCGTGTAAAGGATGATCAGGAATGTTTCTCCCACTGGATGCTCCCACCATGTCCTCTGTTAGCCGAACAAGATTCCTTTTCGGTAGCACCTGTCCCTGGATTTGCTTTTTATACACTAGTGAAAATGGACTTCCTCTTGACTCCCTTGCCTTGTGCTCTGTGGCTTTCCCTACCCTTCTGTTAAATATGTCAACAATTCACTCCAGTTCTTTGAGGTATTTTAGAGACAAACACAATGCAAAGGCAGCAAGCTACGTTAGGAGGCTGTGCCCATCTTCCTTCTCCTCTCATTTCTCGCTCCCACATCCCAAAGCTTTATTTCTCTCGTTTCTTGATCAGTAATGTCTGTCACACGTAATACTTTCTTGTCTCTCTGAAATTTATGATTTAGTCAAATTTCTTCAGCAATTGGGGTGACTTTTTGAAGTGATGAAGTCCATTTACTACTGCGTATAGAGCTGTGGTAGCTGTTCTTAGGTCACCAAACACAGCCAAATGACCCTTTGGACGTTCGTCCATCTTCCAGGACCAAGCTGACACATTATATGCATGAGGGTCAGTGAAGGAGGCATGGCAGTTTAGAGGACGGATTAAACTATGCCCTGGCCCTCAGAGTCTGTTCACTTAATAGACCAGTTTATCTCAGACCTGGCCACATATTTTTTAGATTTTTTAGAAAGCAAATACATTAAAAGGCCATTTTCTACATTTTCATTTTGCATAATTGTTTCATGAGCTCTTAACTGGCAAAAGGGATCCCCTCTTATATAACCATGTGGCTTGTTTCCCTAGGCAGTCAGCTCCTGCCCCTTTGAAGGTTATGGTGACAACTTCTTCCTTCGAAGTCCTCTAGCATTTACTTTCTAGATGAAGGCTTCTCAAACTTTAACCTGCATTTGGATTATCTGGTATCTTATTTAAATGCAGATCCTGATTTAGCAAGGCTAGGTTGGGTTGATGTTCTCTAGCAGTAGCCAGTTCTTAGGGGATGCTAATGTAGCTGGTCTAAGGGACACATGTTGAGTGGCCAAATACACTATGTACAGATTCTATGCTGCCACACAAAAAACAAGGAAAACCCGTTTTCCTGTGTGTGGCAACACCACATAGTAGACATCTGCTCATTCCCACCATTAATAGCTACATGATCACAAGTTACATAATCTCACTTCCTCAACTTTCCTCATCTGTAGTCTCAAAATTACGTACTAGATAGATTTTTATGATGAATAAATGAACCTATTTAATCTTCATATGAAGGGTATACCATGATGCCTGGCATATAACAAGTTCTCAATAAATGCTAATTCTTATCACCATCTTTGTAACTCAATTCTATATTCACTAAGTCAGAGATTGTGTTTCATAGCTTATTGGATCCTCAAAATTCGCTGTGCAATATCTCTTTATAGTGAAAATAAGATATGAATACTGTTGAGTGATTATAGCATGTATCTTTTTTAAAATTTATTTTTAATGATGTATAGGTGTTTCTGTGGCTAAGTGCATGGGAGTGCTCATGCTCAAGTAGGCCAGAGATGTTGGATCCCCTGAGCTGTAGTTGTAGGTGGTTGTAAGACTTCTAATGTAAGTATTGGGAACTGAACTCAGGTTCTCTGTAAGAGTAGCAAGCACTCTTAACTACTGAGCCATCTCTCCAGCCCCATATCTCTTAATTTACTCACAATATTTTTCATAGAATTTCTCAATAGTTATTTGCCTGTTTATGAGACCTCTTTTCTCTACCTATTTCAGGAAGTGTAGAATATTGTGAATGAGTGTATATTATTGTAAGCAAATTATGATTTATTTCTTTATATTAGTCAAAACTATATAGGGCAGTGGTGGGTAGTAACCTCAGTGATTAAAGATAAATTGGGGTCTGTCCTAGTTTGTTTCTTCATTGCTGTGACAAAACACTCTGACCACTATCAACTTGGGGAGGAAAGGGTTTATTCAGCTTACATCTCCTGGGTCACAGCTCATCTGGGGGCCCAAGGTAGGAACTCAGGACAGGAACCTGGAGGCAGGGCTGGAGCACAGGCCATGGAGGAACTTTGCTAACTGGCTTGCTCCCCTGGCCCATGCTCAGCCTGCTTTCTTATGCAACACAGGCCCACCTGCCCAGGGGTGGCACCACCCACAGTGGCCTGGGCCCTCCCACATCACTCAACAATCAAGAAGGTGCCCCATGGACATGGCCACAGGCCAGCCCAATGAAGGCAATTCCCCAATTGAGGCTCCCTCAACCCAGGTGTGTCAAGTGTCAAGTTGACACCAAAGCTGTCCAGCACAGGGTCAGAAACAGCACTCAGAAAAAAACCTGTTTGCATTGCTAAGTTTAACTCTCTACAGAGCTTGAGCATGAAGAGAAAGGTGGGATGACCCAGGACCAGAAGAAGGACTCCACTGTGGACAGAACACTTGACAGAAGAAGCAGTCCAGTCTGATAGGAATCTTTTCATTCTTCACGACACCAAGTCACCCCACTTTCATAGGCCACCACAGAACCATTCACTCATCTGCTCATGGGTCTCGTTTCAGTTGTCTATCACTGCACAATGAATCATCTAAAATTCTGCGGCCTGAACAATCTGTTATTATCTCTTGCAGTTCTAGAATTGACGGGCTCTGTGGAATGGCTTTCTCACTTAGATTTGCTCCTGCAGTTGCAATCAGGTGACATCGGGGGCTGGCGTCATCTATGTACAAGGCATAGCTTGCCAGCCAAAGTAGCTTTATTGCTTCTGCTTGGTGCCTCAGCTCAGTGGCACAGCAGTGGATTTGCTCAGTGATAACAAGGTATTTCTCTCTCCATGCATCCTTGCCATGTGGCTACTTTGCACTTCCTCACAAAGAAGGGTCTCTGGGCAGTTCCAATTCTTGGGTTGAGCTGGCTCCCCCTAGACAAAGCATCCCAAGAGATCAGGCAAGATCAGTTTGGATTCTTAATGTACTCCAAAGTCAGGCAGCAACTCTTCTGTCTCTCTCCAGCCTAGACACAAGGGGGGCAGTTAACACAGGTCACATTTCACTGCACCTCAGTCTTTGAGGCAATAACTACCATAAGCCCAAACTTCTCAGGTAAGTCATGTCCCTCGTGCTTATAGGAGACCCTGGTACCGACCTTCCAATTTTCGCCAAAACCCTCTCCTGCAAGGCCAGAGAGGAAATGGAATAACCCCAAATATAAAAGAAGAAAGTTAAAAGATTTCTAGCTGGTTTTGGAGGGTCACAACTGAAAAAAAGACAGTCTAATGCCAGATAAGTGATTAAATAATATGAAAAGTAAGATGTTAGAAGACTCTCACCTACACTTTCCCAGTCTTAAACAGGGTCTGTCTACCATAATATTCATTTCTTCTGAAATGTTTTCTCTTAAATCAATGTTCAGGTGAAAAATATTATAAGAAAACATGTCTGTTTCCTACGTAATGAAGTAAAACCAAAATTTAAGTCCAGTGGCAGCTGATTCTCTCTCGCCAAAAGTGCCATTAAAATAAAAAAAGAATTAAAAAGAGGGCTCTTCTTCTAACCTCTGGATTCCTTTCCACTTCCTGGAGGAAGAATAAACCAAGAGCCACAGGTTTTCACGAGCATGCCCAAGGGTCCACAAGTTAGTGCTTGAACAGAATTTGGCCTAAGTCACAATGCCCAGCCAGATGTTTTCTTCTACAGAGATGTTTGCATCTCTTATCTTTCTCTTCCATTCATAAACAGGATAATTAAAATGGATTGCCCATCCACTGAACCTGAGGTAATACATTCAGTGTTCTTTCCAAATTCTCTTATCTTCATTTTGCCATAAAGCAGAGACTACACGTACACAGTTGTTTCAATGGTATTTATCTACAGACCACAGACAAGTGTTAAAGGCAGTTGGAAAGGTCACAAACATGCTCAGTATAAACTGCTCACAGGTTCCCTCAGCCTCACACACACTTGGCCTTCATGTTTCATTTCTACATGCACTGACAGAATATTTCTGAAAACTGTTTAGAACATGCAAAGTATAAATCATGTACTTAATTCCTCTTTCACAGAGCTCAATTTTAAGCTTCAAAAACTGTGCTTTTCAAATTTCATAAAACTATCTCTACTTCCCCGGGAAAAGGATATGATCCAAGAAAATCACAGAGGGCATTCCATCTCCTCACTAAAGAGAAGGATGCCACAGAACCAAGGCAGGAAGAGAGTGGTACATGCTCACCATCTATGTGTTTGGTGAGGTGAGGACAGTTCTCTCTCGAGGGAGGTGCACGTTGGGAGTTCCCAGGGGCATTTCTGACAAATGACAGAGAGGGAAATCAAGTTGAGATCTGGGTGGAAAGAGGTATTGTCTTGGACCATCATTCAAATTTCTGGCTAAGCTCCTTAAAACTGTCTAAAAGCTCCTACACCACTACGCCACTGAAAGTTTTAGTTACAAGGGTTAATAAATCGCCCTTCTTTCCTTTGAAAGACTGGACCTCTGTCATTTGTTGCTGTAAAGGTCTTCTTGTATACAGTTGCTTTAAAGCCAACTAAAGCAAAGCATTCCACCTACATAATGAAACAAGCCAAGAATTTGAAAGATTCATCATTTTGTCAGTCATAGAATGAGTTTGACAAAACTTTACAGTCCACAGAAATATGGAATATTTCAGACACTATGTGACTAAACTGAACTGGGTATTTGGGAACCCTGTCTACCTACTATATTAGTCAGGACCCAACAAACACATTTTAATAAAATGCTTACTTGCAGATGTGTGGGCAGGATTAAGAGGGGGTAAGTCCCGAGGAGAGCATCAGTGAGAAACTTTTACTACCCTGTGCCCCAGTGTTCAGAGCTAGAACCCAAGAAGGCCCAGGGCTTGGCAGGCACTGGGGACACTGATGGATTCATGCCAGACACGTAGTACCAAGGCAGGAAGGGAGCAAGGAAGAAACCACTCAACTCCTTTCTTCTGTCCTCTGATCTCCAGCCAGTGCCTCCCATTAGCCAAGCCAAACTGAAAGCCAGCTGGCAAAGGAGCCCAATGGTGCAGGCATAAAACAGTTAGCCCCCTGGGATAGGAGGCTTTGCAGAGGAAGAATCAGGATTAGCAGACAAAACAGAATAACTGGGACGCCTACCTGCCCCGTGTTTGGTTTTTTGTTTTTTGTTTTTTTTTTAATCATATAATACTATAAAAGAAACATTAGGAGAAGAAAGGGAAAGCTCTTTGATTCTGATCCTTCATTCCTTGATTCCACAATCCTCATTTTCCAGGTTTGCCTTTGTTCATAGGCATCTACCCTCTCTTCTGAGCTGATTTTAAAACTTCTTTCTTGTATCGTTATCTCCTAAGCTGTTTCGCTCTGTATTTCCTCACTTGCTCCCTAGACAGCCTTATACCTCTGGAGATACAGAAGGAAACTGAAAGGACAGGAGAAATGACAGGCTCAAGGATGACAAAGAAAGTGTTTGATGTTCCTCACACTCTTTGAAGAACAAATGTGCCCAGTGCATGGTCTTTAACAAGATTAATGCGCACACTAGGATGCTTGCTTTGTTTTTATTGTTGTTGTTGTTGTTGTTTGCATTCTGAACACAAATCTTCAGGCAGACATTTCCCTTTCATACTTACTGTATGTGGGGAAATTGGCTTTTTTTGGCTATAAAGATGCATTAACTGCTCCAGAGGAGCAATTACACCATGTATTATAAATGCACATTAAGACTAATACACCATACTTATCTAAACCTCAATGAATTCAGAACTGTGGTGTCACAAGTCCAAAGGTGATACAGATTAGTTCAAGATATAAAGCCTCAGGGGGAGAGGGCTTTCCTCTGTTGTGTCAATTACAATGACACAGGTATAAAGCAAGAACTGATCCCATTTTGTTGCTTTTTGAGGAAGCTTCATCACCAGCACAGAGGATGAGGCTGCACACACAAAGGAGTATTTATGCCAGAACATTCCCATGGTGAATTTCCGAAAGCTCTGTGACGCAGTTAGCCCCTTGCTTTCAGAAGGCATTGTGTCTCCTGCAGACAGCATGTCAATTACTGAGGCTATATGCCTGGTTTAGAATAGACTTTATTTATTCTCCTTGTTATGGCCAGGATATAGAGTGCCCTAACCATAATATATGAAATCAGAATCTGCACTGTCGCATTGCAAATTTCATTCAACCCAGTGGATTTGCTTTATTTTTGGTTCATTCCAGATTAACAGGAAGGGAAATAAGGATTTTTTTTTATCCCATCCATATAAACATTGAATACTTATTAGAGACTTGTTTCTGATGTTTATGGGCTTCTCTTAGCACATACTGCCTATGGAAAATTGTTTTTAAGCAATAAACAATAATTGTATTGGGGGGACACAGAGGTGCTAGTGCCGTGTTGCATTCAGCCTGCTGATAAATTTCTCTGACCTCTTTTTTTTTCTTATGTAGACATAAAAACACAAAGACAAACAATAAATTTTCCTTCCTGCGTTGCAATCCTCTCTGCTTCCACTTTATTTTCACTACATCTCTCGTTTGATATTACCTGGTCCAAATTGCTAAATATAAATATTCCACAATGAATGTCTGTAATTAGGTTGTCTGCTCCCTTTCAAGGACTTGTTAGGAAGAGAAAGGGCTTTAATCTAAAGCAAACTAACAGAGCTAGAAGTTAATTAGAAATTAGCCATATATCCTGGGTAAATTATTTATGCTAAGCCATGTGTTACTGTAAAAATAATATACATTTATACTGACTACTGTAAACATAAAATAATTAACAATAAAAGGGAAGATATTATCCCTTAATAGAATCCTTTTTGCTAAGACCAATTTAATTTTCTCCCTCGTAATACTGAATGATAACCCAGAGTGTCTGCTTTGTGTAGAAAGCGCCAAGGCTCCTTTACAGCCTTCCTGAGTCTGCTTCTCCTCTCCTGTCCCTCTGTTCCTCTTGTGTATGTATACTTACTATCTGATTTATTACCATATAGGATGCCTTTTTCTTCTGTTTTTGTTATTTCTAGCTTTCCCTCTTTTTCCAAGTTTTCTTTTTCACTAACAATGGCTGAGACCCCAAACAGAAGGCAGCCTTCTCTCCCCATTCTTTCTGTGTCCTTTTCCTCTCATTCTTTCTTTCCTCTATGTGGTCTTCTTATGAAATGTTTACTGTTTGAGCTACTCAAGAAGAAAGAAAAAAAAAGCCACAAGGGGTTGCCATAAAACGCAGTGCATTTTAATTCTGTCTCCCTTTCCTTCCATATTCTATTAACAAAGACATAAAGATCAAAATGGATCAGCCCTGGAAAGCCGCTCAACCCATTCAGGAGCCTTTAGATTTCACCCAAATACTGAAATATGTTGGGCTCCCATGGCGAGCACATAAGTGCAGCCAAATCTCACAGTATCCCCTTGGGGAACAGGGCATTTGTATTCATATACTCCTGTATGTATAATCATTATTAAATACAATCTAATGAAGTGTCTTTGTGTCTAAAGCGTAGTTAGTTACCTGAGGACTCTCCTTACAAAACATTCATTGAATTTTTTCTCCATTCATGTCTGGCAGGGACAAATATGGTGCAGCTTTTACATGGTTAGTGTAGGTGTTGTTAATGTACTTTCCCCATCCATTTAAATGCTAATCTTCATGCAAATAATCCTTTGAAGAGGGGAAAAAAGAGAATGTGTTTAGCAGAAGACAAAGCTAGAAGAATAATGGAAAGCTTGGATAGGGTGTCAGTGGAGGACTGCACAATAAAACCCTCCTCTACTCAAAAATGAAAACACATTAACGACAGCACAGAGGATTTCTCAATAGGTTCTTACAGTATTGTTGTATGTAAACATGATTCCCAGCAGGTGAAACAAAATGAATGAATTTGGAAGAAATTTACACATCTGCAGGAGAAGTAAAAGGTTGAGGCAGTTGTACAGAATAGGCACTTGATCAATGTGCAAAAGACCAACTACGGGCAAATATTTATGCTTCTTTCAAAAATCCGAAATCCAGAACCGAATAGCTCATTGTCCTAATGACTCGATTGTCAAATAATGCTATGGAGAGAGTCTTTTAGTGGAAAAGCAGGAAATGAGCTGGGGCTGAATAAATATCACTATACCAGAGAGTGGCAACTTTGAGGCTGAATTTGGCTCTGGGGAGGGCTAGATTGAGATCCTGGGGAAACTTCCAATTTGCACTGTTTGCAAAGAAAATGTTACACCAACAAAGGTTAAGTGCTAGCCTTAAGAAAATCAAATCATTTCTGAGTTTCCTAGGTTTTTTCTATCTTAAGTGCCTCTCCAAGTCTCCCTTGGATATGATCAAGGGAGTTGACAAGAAAACAAGAAAGTTGCAAAATAACAAGGCTGGCTGATCACAGTGTATGAAGGGGAAAAACTGACCTGTTGACGTCACAAACTTCCAAGTGGAGAAACCCATTTGTGGCACGTGTTGCTACTATATTTGACAAGAACTCTTTGGCATTCCTGCAGACTCTATGATCTGCAGATGCTCCATTTGACAACACCAACAGAGCAACAGGATGCGGATGACTTCATTTGGACACGTTCTGGAAGGATTTCAGTAGACACAGGCAGTATTATTATATGTTCTTAACTTGGAGCAATTTCACATTTCTTGGAGCATGTAACTGGTTAGAATGATCACTTTAGATTCCCTTGGCTGCATGTCTTCTAACAACCTTCCCACCCCCACTACCATCTTGCCAAAAGAAAAAAGAAAGGAAAGATGAAAAAGAAAAAAAAAACAAAAAAAAAACTTCACAATAATTAACTGAATGGAGTTTCCTTTTCCGAAAAGGAAAATAGTTTGTCTTTTAAATGAATTTTTCTGTTTTTCTTTAAAGAGAGAAGGGATTTATTTTGGCTCATGGTTTCAGAGGGATTTCTGTACATTTTAAGTAGGGAAGGGAGAACAGGGCTAATGGTGGTGAAAGCATATCGTGGTGGAGGCTCTTCAGTACTGGCAAATGGAAAGGAGAACGAGCTTAGGGCTCAACTAGAAGCAGAGATTACCAGAGGCAGAATTCTTTTCTTTGGCTTGCCACATTTAGCAAGAATCCTACATCTTAAATGAATATTTCTTTTTGGAAAGTTTTTGCCCTCCTTCCCTCCCTCCCTCCCTCCCTTTCCTCTCCCTCCCTCCCCCTTTCTTTCCTATACTTTGAGATGTCAATAAATATCCTGAAACCCTTCTCTTCTTCCCCACTCATCTAAAACATTCTATATTTGCGTGTGTTGTGGTTTTAATGAGAGTTCTCCATAAGCCCCAAGTATTTGGCATTTCGTCCCCAGTTGGTGGTGCTGTTTTGGGAAGTTTTAGGAGGTGTGACTGTGTTGGAAGAAACCCATTCTTGGAGGCAGGTTTTGATAGTTCTTATGCCTTGCTGAATTTCCAACCTCTCTCTTCCTGTGCCTGCTTGAGGAAGCAAGTGCTTGGCTTTCTGCTCTGGCCACCTCTTGTTACCATGCCTCCCCTGTCATTATGGACATTTACCCCTGGAAACTTAAGCTGAAATACTCTCCCTTTTATAAGTTACCTTGGTCACTGTGTTTATCACAGCAACAGAAAGGTAAGTAATACAGTTGCTTTGTACCCTTAGCCTGTCATCAGAGTTGACTGAGTCTATGACACCAGGTAGCTTTGAAAACAGTGGGAGGGTTTCTTTACCCAGTACATAGAAATGGTTACGTTGGAGAAAGAAAACTGAGAGACAATTTGTACTTTGAATAGACTTAGGTTTCCATGTAGTATACGAATCAATGGAATAAATATTACATAGATACATTTCTTCTATATATTTTGGGCTAGAGGTAGCCCGGAACCCACTATGTAGTCCAAGCTGACCTCAAACTCACAATCCTCATGCCTACATATAGGTATGTACCCACCACCCCTGGCTGCTCAGATTCACTTACACTGATGTTTACATTTAAATTACTGATTTATGGTGCTGGAGAGATGACTCAGTGGTTAAGAATACTGGCTGTTCTTGCAGAGGACCCAGGTTTAATTCCCAGCACCCACATGGCAGCTAAAACCATCCAAAACTCCAGTTCCAGGGGATCTGACACCCTCCAACCTCCATGGGCATTGCACGACATGGGTGCACTTACATACATGCAACTCTCATACACATAAAATAAAAATAATAAATAATTTTTAAAGTTTTAAATTAATGAATATTTTTGTTATTATATCTATACTTTGGATTATATGCCCTTTTTATTTTAAGACTAGGCCAAGATGAAGGCTCATTCATCAGAGTAAGCAAAATAATGCTATAACAGGGAAACCCAACATCCCCAGTGATAGAAGGCAGAAAACACTTATTCTTCACTCATTATCGAGTGTGGGTCCAGGGGAATTTGGAGGGCAGTTAATAACCATGTACTGACTCTGTCCTGACGTTCATAGGAGGTCCATGATCTTGTAACTAGACCCTCTAAGGCTGGTGTCACCACAATGAGAGAGAAGGCTTATTTCTCTTATTTTTCCATGACACAAGAATCAGCAAGTTCTAAGTAAATAAATTAGACCAAATACCTAAGACTCACAGGGATATAGTCTTGAGTGCAATATTCTTCTGCATTGTTTTGTAGAAACGAAGGTCACTAAACCCTCCCTTCCCATAAATGGCAGCATCCAGCCTATTTATGGGGTAAATAGTGACCCAGAGCTGGCCAATAGTGCTCCTGTCTAGAGTCAAAGCACTAGGACCTCCTGAATGGATTGACCCTGGCAGCTGTAATGGGAACAATTTCATTCATTGTGGAGGGGACAGAGGGGGAAGAAAAGATGTGGCAGAGGCCCTGTCCTCTAGTCCTAGAGCAACAATGTTTTGGTCAGACTACTTCTGCCAAAACCTGGCTGTACTATCTCATGACTGCAGACTCTATGGGCTGCATGCCATTTTCCCAAGGCCAGCCCTTTCATCTCCTATCAATTCCGAAGCCTCTGAAAGCTTTGCAGTAATTTAATCTTTTTTCTTAATTCCACAAGAGACCTCTTTTGTTCCTTTATAACCAAAAGACTCTTAACTGATTTAGAGGGTTTGGCTGACAATAAGACAACGTCCCATAATATCCAGAAAAATATTTTCTAATAGTGGTTTCCTGTTTTGACCACAAATGTGCCGAAAGTGTGTAGCTGTCTATGCATTGCCAACAATATAATGCCTCAGTTGGTGCTTCTGTTCATCCTAGAAGGGCTCAAAATACCAGAATTTAAATATGCTCAATTTATGGATGCAAATTTAAGATTCTAAGAGAGTCATTGATTTGATCAAAGTCAATCTAATATTAAGAGGTCAGAATTCATAATGAGCACTGATCCCTCCATACCGACACCTTTTTGACTTTACCACCCTGTCCTTCAAAAGAGTTGCTTTAATTACAACAACCCATCATAGAAGGTCATTTTTTTTCCATGCATCAGGCAAACATTCCTGACATTTCTCCCAAAGGACCAGCCCCTTGCTGGCACCTGTGTAAGTTAACACAAGCTTTATTTAATCCCACTTTTGCCACAGTGTCACCACTCAGTCCCACGGGTTCTGTGGCATGGTAAATAAGCTCTCAGAAGAAAACAGGTTGATGACCACAAACCAGTCTATAGCACACAGAGTCCTAAAAACCAAATGACCGTGCTAATTTTGACTCCTTAGAAGGTATAAAACTTCCTCCTTAGCTCCTCAGCCTGTAAACTTTCCTCTTTTTTATTTTTCATCATGTATTGTGTGTGTGTGTGTGTGTGTGTGTGTGTGTGTGTGTGTGTGCCTGTTCATGTGTGTGTAACTGCAGGTACAGATGCACTATGGTGTGCATGCAGAGATCAGAGGACAACAGTGGCTGGTGTCTGTCCTCACCTTCCGGGTTGGGACAGGATCTCTTCTTGTGTCACTGCTGTGGTCTCTAGCTGGCCTGTGAGCTTCCAGAGACTCTCCTGTCTCTGCTTCTTGTCTCCCCAAAGAGCACTGGGATTACAAAGCCACAATATCCTGTCCACCTTTGTAAATTTCTAGGGAATCTGAACTCAGTCCTCATGCTGCAGGGTAAGTGCTCTACCCTGTGTGCCATCTACCCAGTTCATTTCTTCCTCTTGACACTGCTGGATCTCCTCCCTTTTCTTCGCTGTTTTCATTGTTTTCTCCTTTGGATCTAGATGGAGTGTGAATTCTTGCAGTAAAAGCCTCTCAAACTGAAATCAAAGAGCCTTAATATGTTTTCTAAATTTATTTCCACCTGTCTAAAGTCTGCTGTGCGCAGTCTTTCATTTTAAACACCTGTTTGGAGCTTTATTTCTTAAAAGAATGAGCATGCCTCGAAAATGATGCGTTGGCAAACAGAGTCTAGATTAAAAAGTGACCTGACTACATGCTCTGATGAACCAATTCCAGGCCAGTGCCCTGAATACAAACATCCTGTGAAGGGAGGATTCTACTCAGGCATGAGGAGTTGGTTAAGCTAGCTTCAGGAATGGATTAAAAACACTGTGGTTATGAGGTGGGATGTGGAGATAGGAATGCAACAGTGACACCAGCGTGAGTGGCACATCCCCATGTCTCTTGCACAAGTCTCTCATACACAGCTGAGTCACTAAAATTTGAAAGCATCAATGTGATACCCAGACTACACCCATTTGAAGGAGAAATCTTGAAGAAAGCCATATCTGGAGCTTAAGGAAGACACAGCAGCTATAGACAAGGAACAACCAGTGAAGGAATTCTGGACCTCTGCCACCCACTGGGATTTAGGAGCAGCCCAATTCTCTTTTCTGTCATGGAGAACAAGAACCTCCAAATGGGATTGGGTGAGGGGGTTAAGGAGATGTAAATATTCATATCCTTTTCTTAAAGGTACTGCTATAAACATTAAATAGCATAAAAATTAAAAGATGGACACAGCTAGAAATAGAAAGGTTTTTAACTACAATTCTGGGAACCAGCAGTAAAAACAGAAGAAACACTAAAGGAGACAACCCAGGGTGACACTTCAAGAAGACTGCCATGGGTCTTGAGAGATGGCTCAGTCAGTAAAGTGCTTGTAACACAAGCGTGAGCCTGAGTTCAACTCTCCAACACCCACATAAAAGCTGGGCATAGGAGTGCATACCTGCAATCTCAGAACTAGAGAGAGGGAAACAGAAGGATCCTGGGGATTGCTGGTACTGGACAGCCAGTCTAGCCAAATTGGTAAGTTACATGTTCAATAAGAGTTCCTGTGTCAAAAATGAGAGCGGGAGTGGTTGAGAAAGATGGCTGACATCAACCTTTGGCCTCCAAACACATATACACATATGTATCCACATGCACATGTGCACATACAAGAACACATTCTTTCTCTCTCCCTCTTTCACACACACACACACACATAGAAACAGTGAGAGAGAGAGAGAACTGCCACCCTGATTTTGCAAAGATATCGACTGTCAACCAGTATTGTTTGTTGCAGACAACAAAATCCACTATAGATAATACAAAGAAAAAAAGCTAACATACAACTTACATAGCACACAAACTAACTGATCATCTGAAAGGACAAACTCTAAAACCAGTTTTCAGAACAGCCTCAAAACTACACCAGAGTCCAGGCCTGTCAAAGGCTTGTTCCCAGCAGGGGCCTTTTCTGCATTAGGAAATGCTGAGTAAAGAAGCTCCTTCCAGACCACGAGCCGAGAATCACACTGCTCCTTCCTATTTGCCAGAAGGTTAAATCCTGCCTAGGGACACAGCTTCCTCTCTTGCTTTTTTTTTTTTTTCCGTCCTCCTGAATGTCAAGTAGATGACATCAATAGAATGGTGCTGAGAGGCACCTCAGCCTGCCAAGGACTCTGTCCCATGTAGTCGACAGCCTTCCAGGCCAGCCTGCCAGGAGATTTTTCAGGAAGGAAGAGGTCTTGGCGGGGCCTGCCACCACACCAACCTTCTGTTACGTGCTCACTGGCCTCTGTACCGAAGGCAGGGCTGCCAGGGTATTTGCTTGTCATAAAGTCATGTGTTTGTTCTTGGGAAATTGCAACCAAGATTTCATCTTAAATGCATAAATCAGCCTTCCATTGGAGCTCCCTTCCTCTGCAGGCGAAGGCCATCAGCAAAACTGGCCAGAGAAATAGTTTCTGGAAGAAAACAGGAAGGCTTGCCCAGGAAGTGCCCTTCCCACATTTTCTAAAAGTGAGTTGGCATTAAAAATCTCTCCAGTTTGTTAAACAAAAGTTCTGCAAAATATTTAAGGCATAAGGAAAGCCTTGATGTCAGGGGCAGGACTTTTAACTTGAGGATCTGAGTGTTCAGTAACAAAGCCACCTGATTGGAAAGATTCCTTTTAAGTCCCTTAAAAAATGTGGAATGGCCCAGAATTGCAAATGACAGGAAAGCCTGCTGTCAGGAGAATAGGTGGGCTGTGAGGGACAGAGTGGAGATAGTACTTTCTTCTTAGCTACACCCAGCTATTTGGCTTCTCCTGTGTGCACTCTTCTTGAGTAAGAACATTGCTGCACTGTAAGATATAACACACAGCTAACAGGTTATTGGACCTGTGTTCTGCCATCTCCCTTGCTCCAGTTTTCCTGTGATTAACAAGACATAAATAATAAATGAAAAATTTCTTCCCACCCAAAGCTTCAAGCGTTATTTATTTGCTTCTTCCTTTAGTTCCATCAGCAAAGATAGGAGCCACAGGATTAATTCTAATGAAAATTCATAACAACTTCACGTATTGTTATCTCGAAAGAGATACACAGGATCCTGGAGTTGCCCTGCCCTTCAAATACAGTTGACCCTCTGCTAATCGTGCTTATTAGCCATCGAACCAGGGTTACCACATAGTAACATGCTTATTAATTGGAAATTAGATTCAAAATCGAAAGCTGACTTCATCTTTAAAACCATGAGGCTCGGGTAGAAACCCTACCTCCACTGGAAGCTGTCACGTGAAACTCAAAATGACATCACCCTCCAGAAAATTCTTTCTTTCACTCAGTTTACTTTCACTCAGAATGATCAGAGGAATTTATTTCCTGTTTGAGAGGGTAAATTCTCCTGCTCATCTGAAGATTCCGGGAACACCACTGTGATTTGAAAATGAGAAACTGTAGCAACTACTGTTGGGAGGGGCTGGAGAGATGGCTCTGTAGGAAGAGCACTGCCTGTGCAGGCAAGAGGATCTGAATTCGAATCCTAAGCACCTATGTTATAAAGCCAGGTATGGTCACTTGAGCCCATAAACCCAGTCAACTGATGGAGGCCAGAAACAGACATTCTAGGAGCTAGCTGGCCAGCCAGCCTAGCCACACTGAACTTCAGGTTCACTGGGAGACCCTGTGTCATAAAATAAGGGGGAGGGCAATAGGGCAAAGATATCCAACTGTATGTCTTTCTCTGGTCTCTGCATGCAAATGCATGAGCACATGCACCCTCATTATGTGTATGTGTATGCAACACATACACACACACACATACACACACACACACACACACACACACAGAGCTATGAGCTAGATGCTCGGCTCATCCACAGCTTTTGACTGTTGAGATGCATCTCTGAGAATATTATCCATTTAAAAATTAAGTACCAGAAACCAATTAGCTAGTACATTTGGGTCCCCAGAGGGCTGTCTTGATGTACTTGTCTTCTCTGCTTTGAACCTCAATTTGATTGCTTTGTTTTAGAAAAGAACATCTGGACTTTAGCATGGGCTAAGGAAGAAACACACCCTTCCTCTGAGGTGGTATATGCCTTGTCCTCATGACAGGGAATGTTATTCAGATTAGAGGAGCACAGACCCCACTGAGTTTCACCTGTGCCATTTCCCTTGTGTCATGCCTCCTTATACTAGAGGTGACATAGGCATCATGGGTGCACCAAACCCTTTACAGGCCTTGCTCTGTCCTAACTGGGACAGAGACATCCACTGCCAGGGCCAGCTTGGCCTCCTTCCCCAGGTCTCCCGCTTTGTGTGTAAACTGTGCATTCACTTTACCTCCTTTGTCTTTCCTCTTCAGTCCGTTTGATCTCCATACTGCTGAGATGCAGTGGCCACCTGCATTTCTTTGACATCTGCTTCCTTCTAATACGGAGCTACTGGACTCTTCTCAGAATCTGGTCTATATTCTGAACCCTGTCAATTGATTCCCTTATCTACTCCCCAGGATCCAGGCCCTCCAGTTCTACTTTGACTATTCCAATGCTTCCCCTCTTTCTTTCCAGCCTGCACCTGAGTATTCCTCCATTAGGCCAACCCTCCAGCTCCTCCCATTCCAGTACATCAAGCCTTGCTCTCTCCATAAGAATTACAATCCCTCTCTTCAATATTTCTACAGTTGGCTTTTCATTTGGCTTCACACCTACATTTCCACCAACTCAAATACATAATCATACCTTAAAAAGAACTCACACTATTCTGTACTGAACACCTGGTGATAAATATAAGTAAAATCAAATATAGCTATGAGCTGGATGCTTACCACATTCAGTTCACACATGCTGTGAGCTTTGGCTAGGAAAGATGCATCTCTGAGAATACGGTGCTCTGGTGATGCGATGATTCAGGGAGGTGATGTGGTTTCAGGTGGATTTCCCTCTTTATGTTCCTGCCAAAATCAAATGAAAATGTTCTGAAGTCTGGGCATGAGAGTGGAAATGACTGTATACTTTCACGTCATCTGGGCCACCTTGTTGCAACAGCAGCTGGGAAAGGGAATGGGTCTTGGCAGCCACTGCCCAGCTTCCATTAACTATGAAAAAGCAGGAAGGTGGTTTGGGTGGGCAGCTAGGAATCTTCACCATGGCTTGTTTGCTAGTTGGCACCAAACATGTCAGTAGTTCTGATTCCACCATGAGCTATTTTTTTATAGAAAGGAAAGTTCTTTGTATGAAATTGCCTCCCCCATTTTTTTCCTTTCTCTCATTGCATTTTCCAGTGGAGTTTGAAGATCCTATTTGACCCCATGTTTTCTAGTCTATTGAAATCTGCCTTTCAAAACTAATGAAATTTAAAGGCGGCCAATGGGCAATAAAGATGTTTTGAAATGCCTCCACTCCATTTTGGCACATAAGAAACAGAGTTACAAGATGGCAGCCCAAATTCATTGAAGCAGTAACGATGACTCCATTCCATATCCAAAGGTCTTCAAGGTTCATCATTTCCCTATGGACTTGAGCCTGTTTTACCCTTCGCTCCAAAAATAAAGTCTTTTGAAAGAAAATGTGGAGATCTGGGAAAGTTTCCCCCCCCACACTCCATGTTTTATGGGATCCCGTGTGCTAACTCAGCTGTACAAGTATTGGAACAAGCTAAGGATTAAGAGGTCAGGTTGGCAGCAATCTGCATCACCATGCAATATTTACTGCCAGGCAGCTTATATCAAATGTGCCAGGGAGAAAAGAGCACATCTATCATAACAAACAGCTCCTGCAAGAGAGATGGGTGAGGAGGGCAGGGTAGAAATGGAGACTTTGAAATATTTTAAATAGCTCTGTGTGATACACAATGCTTTCTCACCAACAGAATCAGGAGAAAATCGATGGCGAAAGTGGCAGTGCTCACCAGAAAGGAAGAAACTGCAGGGGAAACCTGGCCTCAGACCCTTTAGTAAAGACCACAAGTGCCTGCATGTTCCAGAGGTTCTCATCATTCAATAGGGAAAGTCTGCAGCCCTCCCAGGGGAACGTGAGTGACGTCTGCTCTAAGCTCTCTGCAGGCCTTTCCTGAGATGAGACAGCTTTGGAGATGTGCACCATTCTTAATCCCAGAAAGTGTCAGAAACAATGAGATGTTAGAGAATATTTTATTTTAACATGCAATTTCTCAGACAGGAGAAACCACCTACAAACTGGACTATACCAATTGATCTGCTAAGCTCAGAGTCCTGGATCTTTCTGGTGATCCTTGGACCAGGATGGTATTGGAGTTCTAGTATTGGACAGTAATCTATTTTCTACTCTTCCAATGACCTAACACTTCTGAGATGAATCTTACCAACTTAGGAAAGCAAGATCATTTGACATTTTTTTTTTACTTTTGCATTTTGTAGTAACTGTTCGAATAGGTGATTTCTTTTTTTAATTTCTTTTTATTAAATTTTGTCTTATTTCTTACAGAATATCTCATATAATCTAAATCATTTTTATAGCTCCATGCCCATCAGCACCCTCCCATAGCACCCCCCCCCCACACTGGAACCCATATACTCTGTCCTGGGTGTTAAGGCCCACTGTGTCAAGTTGGTGTCCCAGACATTCCCCAGTGAAGTCCATTCACTTGCAGTTTAGTGAGATCCTTCTCATCTATCTATCCAAACACCTATCATTTTCTTTCTTTCTTTTTTTTTTTAACAGAGCATAAGGTGGGGGTTTATTTACAGAGGAGTGGGCTCCTCCCATTTACAGCTGTATTGTAAAACCCACACTCAAACATAGGTCCTGTGACTTCCCAATAACCTCAGAAAATGGTGAGAGAGGTGCCTCCTGGTGTTCTCGGCTTATATATCCTTAGCCCCTCCCCAACACGCAGCTAAGGTCAACTGATTGGGTGGGGGGGGGTAACTGACTCCCCCCTTGACTCCTTGATGAGTGTGGGAAGGAAGTGTGACTACAGCTTGCCAGTATAGTGGTTGGAGTATACTTCCAGTTAACACTCCACCCCTTCCTCTGGCTCTTACATTCTTTCCACCAACCTCTTCCTCAAAACCCCTGAGCCTTGGAGGGGCTGGTAGGTATGGGACGATCTTCCTTCTATTGTGGCAAGGCACTGAACTTTCAGGTCTCTCCATTGTTAGTTTTCCATGGACTGTTGGCCCATTTCAGTGGGATTCCATCTACTATAAAACACAAACAGCAAGAAGCAAGAACATCTAAACAGAGGCTCCTATAATAACATAAACTATGGGTGTAACACAAATGCTTGGACAGTACTTTAGCAGGTGCATCACATCCATCTAACAAAACAATGGCAGTGGCTTCCCACTGGGGCCTATATCCTCCCCTGCCACAGGGAGTAAGCCTAGTCTACAGTACCAGATGTATGTTCCACCCTTAGGAATAGGCATTTTATCCAGTTGAAAATTTGCTGGTTGTACATACAATAGATGCTCCACTATTGCACCAGCAGGAACATCTTGTTTGGTATGTTGATAGTGCAACACGTGGGGCCCATCGTCGAGCAGAATTATAGGGGACAATTCTCCCCCAGTCATCTGCCCAAGCTTGATTTCTCCCTCTCCTGTGCTCACATCAAGCAGCGTCTTCAGTAATAGTGCCCATCCATCCACTTCCAGCATACAATCAACATTATTGGCAATGGCCTTTATTGTTTTGGGGACCTCCAGGGCCCTTCGGGCCAACAGCTCATAGGGGGGCAACCAGCCCCTGGTGCTGAGATTTTCATTTAACAATCATATTGCTTCTGGAAGAGCTTTCTTCCATCCCCATAGGGCTCCATCTGTGCTTAAGGGTTTTTTTTGTTTGTTTGTTTGTTTTGTTTTGTTTTTTCTGTGTATCTGGAGAATTCTTTTGTCTTTATTCCCATAGTTCTTTGTATAGCCCTCCTTCCCCGCCATTAACTGCCCCCTTTTTACATATTTCTCCCTTAGTAACGCCCTTATCCTATTATGCTTTTCTCTTGGGTTCCTTCTTTCCCTTTACTTCCCTGTTTCCCTTCCATATTCTTGGTCCCTACATTTGCATCAGGATATGCACTCACTTATAAGGATTTGGTGCTAGGATCCACAAATGAGGGAGGACATACGTCTTTTGTTTTTCTGAGTCTCTGTTATTTCACTTAGTATAACAGTTTCTAGATCCATCTATTTACCTGCAATTTTCACTACTTCATCTTTCTTTACTACTGAATAGAACTCCATTGTGTAACTGTATCACATTTTTGTTAACCACTCTTCAGTTGAGGGACCCTTAGGTTGCTTCCATCTCTTAGCTATTGTGAAAAGAGCGGCAACAAACATGTTTGCACAAGTGTCTCTGCAATCGGATGAGTCCTTTGGGTATATGACAAGGAATGATATAACCAGGTCATATAGTAGGTTTATTTTTAGTTTTTTAAGAGCTCTCCACAGTTTTCCATAGGGGTTGCACGAGTTTGCAAACCCACCAGCAGTGAATGAGCATTCCCCTTTCTTCACATTCTCACCAACATTTGGTATCATTTATTCTCCTGACCCTAGCCAGTCTGACTGGGGTAAGGTGAAACCTTAAGGTGGTTTTAATTTGCATTTCCCTAAGTACTAATGATGTTGAACATTTTTTTCTTTTTTGTCAGCATATGAAGATTTATTGCTGTGTTTCCATCATTAACATTTAGGATCTTGGTCTTTCCTTCCTGACTTTGTACAGGGCCATAGAGAGGCACTGGCTACTTTAACGACCTTAAAGCACACTCCAGGAGTCAACTGTATGACCATTGCGACCAAATTCAGCAGCCAGAACCTCAGTGAAGCTCAGGCAACCATCAGCGGGCACAAAGGCTGTGATCTTCTTGCCATTCTTGTTGAGCTGGACCCTGACACACTTCCTGATAGCTGAATTTGGCTGTTTAGCTTCAACCCCTCCTTTTTCCAGCACAATTCCCTTGGCATGAGAAGCACTCCAAATGGGTTGGCTTTCAGGGCTGTGCCCAAATGGGCTTTCTTGTACTGTTTATCATTCCATTTCTGGTCCCATCAGTGACTATGGAGCTTCCCGGCAGTACGCAGACCACGACGCTTGCCCATGCTGCCGTCACCTCAGACCCGAGAGAAAAGCGACGTTGAACACTTTTTAAGATGATTCTTAGCTATCTTTATTTCTTCCATTGAAAACTCTCTGTTTATGTCTTTAGCTCATCTTTTAATTGGGTCATTTGCTTTCTTGCTTCTTTGTTTTTTGAGTTCTTTATATATTCTGGATGTTAAACCTTTGTCAGATGTGTCACTGGTGAAGATTCGCTCCCACTCTGTGGGTTTTCTCTCCACTTTTTTGACATTTCTTATACCTTCATTTCAGAAATAAGCCATGAGCTGGCCAGATGATTCAGCAGGTAAAGGGTACCTGTCAACCTGTCACTAAGCCTGACAAGTTGAATCTTCTACATGGTAGAAGGAAAGAGCTGATTCCCACAAGTTTTCCTCTGACCTCCATATCTCATACACACACACACACACACACACACACACACACACACACACACACTAAATAGATAAGTGAAAATAAAATAGAAACGTCATATCTGCAGTATAAGGTAAACAATGAAATATCAGTGATGTCTTTATGAGCTCACTGTGCTTTGCATTTGTAGAACACTTATACATTTTCAGAATGATCAAAGTAATCTCCCCACATGATGATAGGTCAGAGAATTTGCCTGTGTTCACTGAGCCAGATAGGAGCAGGATTATAGTTAGCCCAAGAACATCCATTCATCTCAGTGATCAAGTCCAACATGTAAAACACACCCAAATGAGTAGCATTGCCAACAGCAGTACCAATTCCAGATGGTAACCTGTGGAAGATGCGGGGTTCCTAGTCATCTCCCCTCATCTTCACCAGTGGTTTTTTTTTTTTTTTTTTTCCAGTGTCCTGAAGAGCCTTGGCATTCAGCTGGGGAAGGTAGGGCAGTTTGGGGGCTGCACTATGCCTTGTCATCCAGGGTAGCAAAAGTATCTCTCTGCTTGTCTAAAATGGGCTCTGAGCACACCAGGTGCTTTCACTTGAAACATAAGTAGAAAGTACTTTTAGAGACTGTTGATATCTCCTCAACTCCCCTCCTCAAATTGTTAATATTCTTCTACTCATTCCTGGTGGCTTATAGTACGATAAATGAAGTCACTAGACAGCCATTTCTGAGCCTGCCATGCACACGTGTTCACACTAAGTGGTGTCAATACATTTGACTCAACTCATTTCATTTTTACTTGCGGTTACATTTAGATTCCCATTCTCATTGCGTATCCAAATGTCAAACAGTAACAAGGATTTCATCCACGATGAAATATTGTTGATTGGAAAATCCATAAGATGCTTTGACAGCAGGAGAGTGAAGCTTACACCCAATTTAGGGAGAGTCTAATGTGTTATATACATTTATCTATAGTGTGTACGTGAGCTTTGAAAAGAAGAAAATCCCATCTGGTTGTTGAACAGAGATTGGGGGAGATAAATTTAAATGTTGGTTTTCACATTTTTCATTTAATAAGCAAGAATAAGACATTGGCAGCATATGAGGTATTTTTCTACAGGAAGTACAAGTTAAATGCTCTGTCTCTGTTGCTACACTGCACTCTGCTTTCAGAAAGTCATGAAAGAAATTTATTAAAATACAGTTGTCTTTTGGGTCTAGAGTTTGTTTCTTTTTTGCCAGAAATATAAGCCTATTCTGTAAGGCCTGATCCATGCAGGAAGTGGAGAAGGAAGTTCTTAAAAGCTCCATTTATGGAAGACTGAGATTAATGTTTTCTCAGAGGTAAAGGAAAGTGAGCAACTGCTTCAACTCTAGCACTAGCTGGGAGCCTGGACTGTGTCCTGGAAATGGGCAGCTCTTTCCCAGACACATTTGCCTCAGGACTGTGGGAGATGCCCAAGGAACAGACGTTTCCAAAGCTCTCTAAAGCTTATATGGTTCAAGGTTGCTTTCTCACTTACCCTGAACTTGACAAACAGCTGCTTCTGGCTCTCAGTTTCTCAGGCTATGAAACTCAGCATTCATGCCTTACACGCTTCTCTCTCACCACTACCTGTGTCCAGCTTCAGCTCTGAAGTTCCCCCCACATCGCTTTATACCCCCCTTCTCTTGTTCTCAGACCACTGCCCTTATGGAGGCTCTCATGCATTAAATGGGCCATTGGGTCAGCTCCTGTTCTAGTTAGCTTTCTATTGCTGTGATAAAGCACTCTGACCAAAACGAGCTTGAGGAGGAAAAGGTTTATTTATCTTACAGCTCACAGTCAAAGGAAGCTCAGGCGGGAACTTGGGGCAAAAGCTTGGATGTGGGAACTGAAACACAGACCACAGAGAATTGCTGCTTACTGGCTTGCTTCTCTGGCCTGTGCTCAGCCTGCTTTCTTATAGAACCCAGGACCACTTGCCCAGGGTTGACACAATCCACAGTGGACTGAGCCCTCCTACATCACTCAATAATGTAGAAAATGCCTCAGGGACATGCCTACAGGTCAATCAATGAGGAAATTCCAAATTGAGATTCCCTCTTCCCAGGTGTGTCAAGCTGACCACCGAAACCGTTCAGCATGGCTCCTAGTCACCTTCCACCTTAGCATCCCCTCTCCATACCACCATTCTCCATATTTAACATTATTTAACATTTCTAAGTCACAAACCCAGTTAGGCGTCTGCTTATCTCTTGCCCAGGCTTTCCCTTGCCTTCAGGTACCGTTGCTTCACACAGTCATCTGACCCATGCGGACCTTTCTCACCTCTTGCTATGGCCAACCAGGCTCTCAGCTCTGAGGTTATACCTCACTTCTGTGGAACTCTCACTCCTCTCTTTTAGGAGAGGCCTCTGTTTTGACACTATGGCAAACTTAACCTCTAAGTCACACTTCAAACACATTTTCCCTACAAAATCCCTTCATATCCCGTCATTTACCTCTTGTCCCCAGAGATATTTTTTGATGTCTGTTTTCTCACTACTCCATGATTCCCTCCAAACATGGGCAGAAATGAGATGAGTACACTTTGCACAGTGTCTGTCCTGAAATAAAAGCCCATTGAATGCTTTTGTATTAGTGGTTTCGTTGTAGACATGTTTACTAGACTTGGAGAAAAGAACTCAAGCTCCTCTGTGTTAAAACACTCCAACCAACCTCCTAAAAATGAAGGCTGGCCTGGAACTCACTGTGTAGCAGAGGATGACCTTGAATTTCTGATCTTCTTGCCTCCACTGCCCAGGTGCTGGGAGCATAGGCCTGCACCACCACACCCAGTTTATGCACAGGATTTCACGTGTGCTAGTCAGGCACTCTACCAACTGACTTACATCCCCAGCCTGAGGCCTAGAATCTCTAGAAATAAAACTATAAGAATGAGTGAACAACAGGGGTCTGGGTTTCTTTCCAGGTTCATAATAAAATTCTACACTTCTGTGGTGTCTAGGACTGTGGTGATGGCCTCCTCTCAATTCAATAAAGACATTTGAAATTCTAAAAACCATAGCACAATTTGGCTAGTGCCACCCAGTCTCCGTGCTTCCTTATATGCCCAATATTTATACATACTTACACCTACTCATCGTAACAAAGCAACAATTACATCTAAATTCTGGAATGAGTCAATAGAATTTTTGTTTTGGTAATAGTCCAAAAGATTATACGTTAATGATATTTTCATTTAACAGGTTCCATGTTACTGATAGAAGAACAAAATGTCCTTGGAAGTGTGTGTTTCCGGACTTACTGCTCTCAATGGGACAGAGGGAAGTTCGCTGAGCTCCCCTAGAGCTGGTAGTGGAATGTGTGTTAAGAAAGCAATGATAGCAGGGAGTGTTGCAGGGAGTCAGTTCTACAGGAGACACATGACTTTCAAAGACACACCCATGCTTTGCCACAGGCAAAAAGGGGAGTGCGACAACAGAGTGGTACAAGTGCTTTATAGTTGTTCCCTCCGACAGACCAATTAGTTCGCAGCCTTGAAAAGGATAGTTACATAACTTTTTGGCAAGAAAACACTGTCAAACTTTGCACATTAAAAAAAAACAAAAACAGGTAGCAGTTAATAAGCCACTGTGTGACAGTTTTCGTTCTCTCTGACAAGAATGCTGGCCTCCTTCAGAGTGGCCCGGAAAGCTTAGTTCCATGTTCCTCTCTTCAGAGTATAACCCTGAGTGTGCACTGTCCTGCAGGGTTGCTGCTAAAAATAACAACCCGGGCACCAGGGGCTAGCACAAAGTCATGCATCGCTGGTGGGTTTATCTGCACCTTTCTAGTTGTAAAAGCAGTAAGTTCCAGCTCACACTGGCTTAAGGCAATGGGAAATTCATGATTCAAGGGTGTCCAGAGGGCTAGGGAGATAGTTCAGTTGGTAAAGTGCTTGTTTTGCAAGCATGAAGACCTGAATTCAATCCCCAGAAACAACATAAAAAAAGCTGAGTGTGGTAGTAAACACTTGTAATCCAGTGCTCCGGAGGCAGAGACATAAGGATGCCCAGGGTTTGCTAGTCAATCTGTTTAACCTACTTGGTGAGTTCCAGCTTCATGAGAAGCCGTATCTCTAAAAAGAAAGAGTGAGCACCAGAGTTAAATCCTCAGAACCGGTATAAAATTAGATGCATAACAAGCATCTAAAATCCCAGCATACCTATGAGAGGCAGAGACAGGAGAATCCCTGGAAGTTTGTAGGCCAGCTAGTGGGTCACATGCAGTGGTGAACAAGAGACACTGTCTACAAGGAAAGGGTAGAAGGTGAGCACCAACAGCCAACTTGCCCTCCACATGCCTCCACATGCCTGACCTCCACATGCCTACCATGATACACATTCACATCTTCATACATGTACCAGCACTTTTATACATATGAATATTCTCACACACAAATAGGTACACATATATAGCACGCACACAAACACATACTTTAAAAGATGGGCAGTGCCTGAGAAATGATGCTCTAGGTTGTCCTCTGACCTCTTCACAGAATCACACACATGCAAGTGCACTGACACACACACAAACAAACATACAAACACAGAGATATCATATCATGAACCCTCCTGTTCATCTCTCCCATGTAAGATTGTCAATGTTCTTTCCTAGGTCACATGACTGTCACCAAAATGGTCATTGTAGCCAGGGAGAAGCAAAGGTAAGCAACACACTGCTCACAATAAATCCTGGGACAAATCTACCATCCTTGAAATTATACCACAAATTATGTCATCATATTCCCACCCTAACCTGACACCTGTCCTGGAGTCTCTGTGTTACTATGTGTTGTTGTTTTCCTTCTATACACATCAAAATAGCTGGCTCCCACCACTGCTAATACTACCCATCACCTAGTCATCGCAAAGTCCTACCAATTCTTCCTCTTAACTGGATCGCTCCTCAAGGATGTCTCCTCTGTCTGTCCCATGGTCAGGACTCTCCTCTATTCCTACTTAGAGTCCTGGTGATTCCTAAATGCTTTCCTGGACTGCTTTTTCTGCATCTGCTGCTCTTCTGGGTAGTAGCCCAGTGATCCTTTCTCAAATGTGACTACATCACTCCCCACTCAACAACTGTCATGGCTTTCGCACACCTACTTCTGTCGTTTGCCTAGGAAACGTGATAAAGAAGCTCCAGGCATTTGTTTCTAAGGGTTGCCGTGACACATTATCCCAAACATGGTGCAAAGAACAAGAGGAATTTGCTCTTTTGAAGTTTTGGAGGCCAGAAGTTCAAATTGAAGGTGTTGGCAGGACTGACTGAGAAGGCTCTGAGCAGCGTCTTACCCAGGCACCTTTCCTAGTTTCAGCAACACCTGGTGTCCTTGCAGACACAAGGCTGTGTTCCTGCTTTCTCCCTGTTTCCCCGCAGGTGACTCAGCTCTCACTTTCCTTTCTCTTAGAAGGACATCAGTCATTTGATTTGGATCCAGTTATTTCCCTCAATCAATCCCAAATGATCTTATCCTGATATCCTTAATTACATTGCACAGACCCGGTCTCCAAATGAGATCACAGTACAAGGAATTAGGATTTGGGAGTGTGTTTGGGGAATGTACCCTGGGAATAATTGTGCAATAGTGACTGCAAAATAAATACCTAGGTCTTGAACTTTTGCAAGTCTTGTCCCTGTGGTTCTTATGACCTGGCCCCATCCTCCTTTGCTTCCGGCTCCCCCTACTGCCTGGATCGTCACTGCCTCCATAGTCCCCGGACACCAAACCCCTGCTGGGCTCCATTCCTCCCCAAGGCCATTCCCTGCCTCCCTGTCTTTGGTCTTTGCTGAGACTGGTTCTTCCACAGAGGATGCTGTTCAGTCCTGACTTCTACCTCACTTGTCATCTGCCAAGGCAACTCTCTAGTCACAAGTAGAGCTTTGTACCTCAGTTTTCTTTGGCTTTTGCACAGTGAAGGAAAAAAAAAATCAATTGTCAATTTTAAGTTTTTCAAATTTATTGATCTATTTCTTGAGAATTCCTACATATGTACAATGTATTTTGATCAGATCTACCTCTCCTACCCACTTCCAACTTCTCCAGATACCCTCTCAAATCTTCCTTCCAACTTCATATCCTGGGTTTTTTTTTCTTCATAATCCACTGAGTTTAGTTTGCGCTCCCCATGTGTATATGGGTGTGGTACCCACTGGTGCATGGGAAACCTGAGAAGCCATACCCTTGAAGAACACAAACTCTCCTTCCCTCAGCAACCATCAACTGTGAAAAGTTCTCAGCTAGGAGTGGGGACTCAGGAACCCCTCTCCACCCATGATGAATTTTGACTGGCTTGATCTATGCAGGTCTTATACAAGCAACCCTAGCTGCTGTGAGGTATGAGGGTAATACCCCTGACATCCAGAAGATACTATTTCACAACAGTCCTCCCTGACATCTGGCTCTTATACTCTTTCTGCCCCCTCTTCCATGATGTTCCCTGAACCTCTCCCTTCGGGAGAAGGGTGAAATAGCTGTTCCACATAGAGATTGAGCACTTCATAGTCACTTCCTCTGTGGACTTTCACTAGCCCCAAAGATGATTCTTTGTAAAGAGTTGGCTTGAGTGACTCACTAGCCTAAGCGCTGTGCTCCTAATATATCTATAGCATTTAAGGTATTTATGATATAAATTATCAACTAACTGCAGGAGTAGATGGTTGAAATAATGAATTACAGTGAAATGAGAACAGATGGCAGCATTTGGTGAAGTCCAACTTTCTTCACCAAGTGTCTCTGACCTTGAAGTCACCAAGCTGGATGGAACACGGCATGGAAGTATGGAAGTATGCAGGCTTGGACAAGAAACTTCATTCCTTCTTCCTCTATTTTACTATACTGCTGTGTAGACCAAGTGGTTTTCAAGTGTGACATAATTAGGACAAGTGCTAGCATTGATAAATAGGGACTCTTTCTGGGGGAAGGTTGCTCTGCTCCTAGGAGAGGAAACAGTCTTAATGATCAGCCTCCAAAGCTGAGCTGTTACAGGGACCACACAGTGAATGAACTGAAGAAAATATAGACCCATCTTAAGGGGCAGCTGGGATTAAGCTTGAGCTTGAGTGAAATCCCTGGAAGGCCTTATCACCCACTGTTTCTAAACAATGAGAAAATTCAGTTTTATGAGAAATGTCTTATCTAAAACATTGCCAGTTAATCTAACGTATTCACCATATTGCCCAGTCAAAACAGGTATGAACCATCACTGCTTGTCTTTTGTCTAAAGGGAAAGGATACCATCTCTTGCTAATGTTTTCCCCAGAAGTCCACTCATCAGCACCCTGCCTCCATAGTGACTCATCCATCTATCAGTCTACCCATTGTTCACTTTCTCCTTAAATTGCTAAAAAAGATTGAAACCAGCAACCAGCCACCTAAGCCAAATTTAATTAAAAGGGTAAATTGCTACAATTACTCCTTTGCCTTCCCTGAAAACATGTCCTTTAGAAATATAAGAAGCATGCAAATTCTGTCCAGGATTTTCTCCAGTGCTAAAGCTCTGGGCTGAAGGAGACCTACCTTTGCCATGCCCATGGCAGTGTTGAAAGCCCATGCTGACCCCATCTGGCTTCCTAGCTTCCAAACTTACCCCTTTATCTTCCACTGTTTTAGAACAATCAAGTTGCCCTCTTTTCTGAGAATACTCTCCATTTTTTCCCAAAATAAGCCATACTTATTTATGGAATGTGCCACTGCCAATTCTGACCAAAGTAGTCCTGATAGTCAAATATACAAGAGAGAATCATTGGGAAACCACCTAGTGCCTTGTGATTAAGAAAATGGTGGGATTTAACCATGAAACCATGCCTGTCTAAACAATGTCCTATTATTTCATTCCTTCACAGTTCACACATCTGTTCCTTAGATAACTAAGCAGTGCTTTTACACCTAGACTGTACTCTGTAATAACCTGAGGGTGTGACTTCGTGCTTTTATTTTCCTTTGAGGCACATGGCTTGCAGTTTTGCAACAACTGAAACAACTCGGCGTCTCAGACATTTGAGAAGCGGCTGGTCTTTGAAGCTTGGGTTTTAAGGGGTTTGAATTAGGAGAAAAACATTTGTTTTACTTACTGTGGTTAAAAGACTATTACATTTGCTTGTAAATCAGTCACAATTTGAGATAGGATAGTTTCTTTACTGCTTCAGAAAATGGCCTACTTACTGCTGACATATTTTCCATGTTGGTTCAATAATAAAATAATGTTCAGTAAATGAAAGACCTTGGGATTGGCTTGGATTTCTTTTTTGAACTTTTCATACAAAACACTTCTGTTCTATTAGTATAATCCTATTTGACTTGCTTCTCTTAGTCAAAGAAAAGGAAAAAAAAAAAACTATTATGAGAGAGCCAGGAACAAAGGATTTCCCACCCCTTGTCGGGCTTTTGATCCCAGCCTGATCATAACAGGCCTCCGACAACAGCCAATAACTTCCGGCTTCAAAGGAAGAGAAACAGGCTTAAAGTGAATGTGCCTCCCAGTGACGACATGAGGCCTGTGGCTGCTCTCCTGACCCCGGTGCACAATCACTTTCCGCCCTCTGTGATGGATACAATTACCGTTTTACCTACAGAGAAAACCGCCACTACTATTTTACAGCCAGTGAATTTGCCTTCCCATACACAGTCATGGTGTTGAACTCTACCATTTCACACCATGTGTGTGTTAAGATAATCAAAGAATGTGAAGCACTGAGAACCTTTTGATCCATGAAGAAAAAAAAAAACAAACCAAAAAAAACCCCCCACCAAAATAGAAGCCAATAGATTTTCAAACAATTCGCCATAGCAAGGCTTTTATACACGAACCTTTTTGCTGATGTAGCAATTGTTTCAAACAGAAAAATAAAAATTTGATACTGTCCTGGAACTTCACAAACAAGAAAAAATAGTCATAATTTGGGGACTTTTTCTAGTTCAGCAACTCCATCAATGTTCAATTAACCTCAGAAGCCAGAACATTAGTGCTAGCAGATTAGCTGGAGAACCTGCTGAGACCCTTTATTTTTTATACACCAGACTTTTCCCAATTTTAGTTATCTCTTCTCTCCCTTCCATTCCATTCCACACACTCTGCCTCCTCCCTCTTCTGTTACACCTACTGCATCTCAGTAGTGAGGGCTGACAGAAGCCCTCCCCTGCCCTGATATCAGGAGGAACCAAATGCTTACTTAAGTTAGGCAGAGACGAGTGCCCATGAAGCATGAGCATGTGCTCCATCTTTCCCATGTCATCCTTGCTCTTCTCTCTCATGAGTCCTTCAGACATGTCTTTCCTCAGCTTTCTTCCAAATGTTAGTTCATACCATTTACTCTTTAGAAAATGCCTTCCAGAGTCTATGCATGCAGGTCTGCCCTTCATCTCAAAAGGCTGCTATATTCTTGCCCTTGTTTTGGGCACTTAGTAACCGAAAGAGCAGACCATGAACTGTCCTGCCTTGAATTCATGTAACAGTCGCTGTCCAGGGCAAGATTTGTTCATGTAACAGAGTTCCTTTGAGTATCTGCTATATCCTCGACATAATGCTAAGCCCTGCACTGTAGGAGATTTTTTTTTAATGAATAAAATTTACTCCAGGAAGAAGAGAAGCTGACACACGGCACAGTATCTGTATGACAATGTAGAATGTGATGAGTGTCATGAGAGATATATAAACTAATTTTATAATTCAAAAGAAGAGACAGATGACTTCTCTCCTAGGGAATTGCTTCAAGGATTTTCTTATTGTGCTAGCCTAGAAGGAATGCCAATCTCCATCACATTAGCGTCTGTGGCCCTGGAGTCATCTGTCTGCCTTTTACCACTTGTTGACTTTGCATTGTTCACCCACATCTTCAGATGTTTCTATCCTGACACTCTAACTAGATTATAGGCTTGAAATGGACTGGAATCGTCATATTTTAAGCATTTCCTTCACTGCTTCCTACATGACAGTCATGCAATAAATATTTGTTTTATCTAACAAATTCTTATTTAACCCTTAGCACTTTCCAGGTTCTGTGGTGAATGCAGGGTAGTAACACAAACAAAAGTAATCATAAAATTGATTGCCTGCCTCAGTGAGGTCTGCAGTCTAGTATTGAGACATTTCCCCAATACAGTGTGTGACATACAAACATAGAGACATCTGGAGGATCAAGGGAATGGCAGCCAACTTCTGCAGAAAGGGAGCATGCAGACTAGCACCCCCTTGTAAAGGGGAAGCCCCAGCAGAGCTTTGTAGGGAAGTGGAGATCTAATTGACAAGGAGATAGATAGCTCTGATTTAAGAAGGAAATGTGCAGAAGCCTGAAACACCAAAGGAAACAGAAATTGGGGTGGGACATGTCTTTATTTGCCACACCAATTTCATAACGCCTATATCATATTGTATATGAACAATGCAGAATTATATATACAATAAGCCCCAGCAGAGCTTTGTAGGGAAGTGGAGATCTAATTGACAAGGAGATAGATAGCTCTGATTTAAGAAGGAAATGTGCAGAAGCCTGAAACACCAAAGGAAACAGAAATTGGGGTGGGACATGTCTTTATTTGCCACACCAATTTCATAACGCCTATATCATATTGTATATGAACAATGCAGAATTATATATATAACATATATATATATAAGAATTAATTAAATCAGCTTACAACAAAATAGTAACAACAGTTGTCTTGCATCTTAGAGGCTGAGAATCCAGTAGATGTTCAGCCTACTGGGCTGGTGTGTCAGCAGTCCCAATCTGGCACCAAGGACCCAGGGTGTTCTTGGAGAACCACTGGTCCTCAGTCAATGAT
Organism: Nannospalax galili; assembly: GCF_000622305.1. NCBI lineage: Eukaryota > Metazoa > Chordata > Mammalia > Rodentia > Spalacidae > Nannospalax > Nannospalax galili. The sequence continues at coordinate 1,294,566 of NW_008342636.1, read as the reverse complement.
AGAAGCCTGGGAACACTGGCTCTGATATCAGCAAAAAGTCAGCAGCAACAGGGTAATTTAACTTGGTGGCAAGAGGGGTGGTCAGGCAATAAAATTTATTTGCATAAAAATAAATTTATGCAAATTATTGCATAAAGGAAATAATCTTCCTCTATGCCCTTTGTTATGTGGGCTGCTACCACAAGGTGCTACCCACATCTGTGGGGGCTGGGATGCATCTTCCCACCTCAATTGAGGCAAAGAAGATAATTCTTCAACCAAGGCTTTCTGTTCAGGTGATTTGAAATTGTGGTAAGCTGACATTTAATACCAACCATCACAAGTCTTAAGTATATCTTCACATGATATGTAATATTATAAATTGTAAAACAAGATTCCTAAAAACCATGGTTTAGGGTCATGATTTTCCCTTTCTTTCAGCCTCATAAGACCTTCTGAATATTCCCTAAAATAAGCAACTTAGTCAATTATTCCATACTAGGGCCAGGACTGCTTCAGACTGTTAAGGAAGAATTTATTTTAAAACACAAGTAATTTCTCATCATATGTAATTTGATCACTTACTAAGGAAGTATTCCAAATATGGTTCCTTCAGAGCAACCCTGCAAATTAGCATTAGACTTAAAACTGTGGTAAGTTGAGAAGCCTTTCTTGTAAGTGTTCTAGCCAATGGCCACTTCCATGTGCTTTCCTGAGACTTCCCAGGATTCCAGCAGGAAACAAGTAGACTGACAATATTTTGGGGGAACAGCCCTCTCCTTAGTTGGAGTCCACTGTCACTGGCCACCACTTCTCTATTGCTACCCTTCCTGCAAAATCAAAAGCAACATGCTTCCCCCACAGCCTTCTAGAGATTCTTCTCCTGTGGGATATAAAAATGTGCACTGTTAGACCATTGGACACAGTACTTTTAATCCCCCTCCACTGCTAGAACAATTCTAAAGGTAGCTACTCAGCAAACATTTTCGTATTCTTGTTGAGTATATAATTTGGATATGGGCAAGTAGCTAAATGACTAGAAATAAATGTCAATTTCATTCTCAGCTAATAAAATTAAGAAACAAATTGTGTAGGAGTCCAGTCAAAGAGAAGAATAGCAATTCATTTCAAGGGACTCTCTTAGGTACTCGAGGGATATTGATGATGTTCACAGGAAGTAAAAAAAAATAATAAATGTAACATGCAGCAAGGCAGGGTAAGGGTCAGGTGTTCACAGCATAGATTTCTATGTGTCATTTTCACTAGCAGCAGTGTGTTTCAAGTTCCTTCATAACAAGGAGTTTTCTCTGGGGTAGTAATGACCATGTTTTCACAAGTTCCAAAATAATCCAACTTGATTGTATCCTCCAAGCTGGGAATTGGATTCTACAATCCAAGCTGGAAAGTATCTGGTCCTAATTACAATTCTGTACTCTTTATCTCTCCTAGGAGCTCTGCCAGGCTTCAGTGACAAAACAGAATCAACAGATGTAGTTCAGACTATCTTTTCTAGCAAAATCTGACATCTTTCTATACTACCATGTCTTCAAAGGCAATCGTTGTGCCATGAAGACCTACAAAGCCCCCATTATTTCTTACTTTGCTCTCCCTGAACAGTCCCTCTGGTCCTCCATTTTACTTCCAAGTCCTCCTGTGTATTACAACAGCTTGACACTATTCTCAACAACTCTGCGTGGCAATTTCCCACCCACACAGCTCTCCTTCCTCATCTCTTTCCTTTCTCATTGCACCTGTCCTCGGCATCCACTTGCATCAACTATCACAGAGTGGATCTGCTCTGTGCTGACTATATGAAGAAGAAATGAAGTAGGAATAAATATATCTCAAGGCTAGTAGAAGACAGAAAGATAGCAACATAACTGTCCTCTTTTGACATCATAAGAACACGGGGAAAGGGAAATCAGTGGGCTGAGTCAGTCATCCTTGACACCAGCCTTGAAGTTACTGCTCTTCCAAAGCCAAAGAAACAATATTTATTTATTCCATCAATAAAAAAGGGTGAGATCAAGGATCAACCTTGCCAGCATGACAAGTTCAGCTAGCAGAATGGGTTTTACCATTGATCTTGAAGATACTGTATGACCATGCTGTTGGCAGCTTGTTCACTCTCAGAGCTGATCATCAGTGTCTGACCTATTTTCAGAGGAATGAGATGAATGGAAGTAGCAGGACGGCCCATTGGTCAAACCAATGGATTTATGCTGGAACTGAAAACTGAAGTATGAAGAACTCTTCCTCAGTTCCCACAGCCCAACACGTAAAGAGGGCAAGAGGCATCACAAGGGCTCTTCATAGGATCCTTTGGCCTCATTCCTTCTGAATTTGGGTGAAAAGGTCCTCTTAGGAGAAGGGTCTAAGCAGCCTTGGATGGTAATGGACTTTGTTCCTCAGTGTTCCCTCCTCCTCATCCTCATAACTCCATAAGTGGTCCACCAACATCTCTGTCATCTAATTCTTCAAATTCAAGCCATCTTTGGGCCTTAGTCTCCATGACTAGTATCTCCACTCAATCAATCATAAAATTCTATCAGACCACCTCTAAAATACCATTTGACTCTCTAGTTTTCCCTTTGCCTATATCTCACATTTAGGCTAGGACACAGTCATCTCTAATTCATTCTCTACAAGTTCAAAGAGAGTGATTTTAACAGTATGCAATCTTGTTACCTGCTCCCCAATTAAAACCCGTCAATGTTATCTCATTGATCACCACTAGAGTACATCTTTCTGTACTTCCAGACACATCTCATTTTAGTGTAAACACCTAACTCTGATCAGCCACTGGGTTTTCATGGTTCATCTCCTAGCATCCTATCCAACCTTGCCTCCTTATCTTGGGTATTTCCTCCCTCTGCACCTCAGACCACTCTCTCCCTAACAGACGTTGATTCTGTCATATTGAACACTCAGCTCTTTTGATAAGCCACACTCATTATTCCCTATCATTGAAATAGTCTTCCTCTTTTTCTGTCAGTACTTACCTTATAAATCAGTTCCTCTAGGAAGCTGTGAGTGCTCATATTTGGGGCTACCATTAATACCCACTGCAGTTTATCAATGTACCAGTAGGAAGATTCACTTCTAGTAGATGCGGGGCAAGAACAGGTTACATGTGGTCGCTGGCTATGGCTGCTCTCCTCTGGCTATGGTCACTCTCCTGCTCTCTCAGTTCTTCCGACAGCCATCCAGTCTGGACCCCAGGGCTGGTGAGGAGTCTGCGCCAGCGTAGCTGCATTCAGATGCAGGAAACCAGGTTCAGTGACACAGATCTGCTTTATTGCAGGAAGTATGGGCTTATATAGGGGTAATAGTCCAATCATAACACAGCATATGGGATCCCTTATTAGCATGGCAGACTAGTATCCTATTACAATCTAGCAGGCCAGATGCCCTATTAGCATGATAAGTCTCAGTTTCTCTAAGTTTTGGATTCCTGGAAACCATGGGACTTACATAGTTTTCTCTCTGATAAGAAACAGAAAGCACTGCATTCCATCATGATAGGTATGTAAGGCAAAAGGCAAAGTCAGTCACAAGATTTTCCACAACAGTTACAAATAGACCTCAGGGCTGTGCTTTGCTCTTCTCTCTTTCCCCATCACATGTCCATCATGCACGGAGAGGAGTCAAGCAGTCATGTGATCACTGCAGCTACACAACCATGTTCTGCATACAGCCCTTCTTTTGGAAGACTTTTGGAGATAATGTCTCCAGCCAATCCACATGCATGGAAGAGGTGACAGCATTAATACTGTGTGTTCTGGAAATCTGGGTCTTGAAAGAAGCCGATTTGTATCTAGAAGTTACTGAAAAATGTGAAGGCAAGAAATTCAGTGAACACCTGGAGTAGGGGTGGGAGCAGTGTCCTTTACATGGGAGTTTTCCCACTGGCCTCGGGACTTCTTTCTCATGGCCAGAATAGAACCTCTAATAGTACAATGCCTAGCTGGAGGCAGCTGGCTTCAATCAGGGACAATGCTGCCTTCCCAATACATACATTTAAACTCTAAATGAAATGTACCCTTCCTGGCTTGATCACCACATGTTACACAGCCCTTAGCACAGCATATAGCAGCTGTTCAATAAATATTGGTTAAATATATTAAGTACATTACAGATTTAGGGAGACCAAGCAGGGGTTCTAGGAGAATTGATTAAAGTATGTTAAGTTCAGAAAACATTTATTGATCCTTCATGAGCGAGACACTGAAAACGATTTAAAATAAACTAGTTGTGGCCCTGCACTTAACTGGGTATAGTTTAGTAAACATGATGATATGAATAATCTAAATTATGGAAGCTTGTGGTGAGTACATTCATTACTCATGACATATATGTGTGTCTACATATGAGTATGTGCACATGTGAGTGCAGGCGCCCACAGAGTCCAGAAGAGGGCCTTAGATTCCCCTGGAGCTGGAGTTACAGCTGCCTGCCATGGGTGCTAGGAATTGAACCCCTCTATAAGAGCAGAACTCACTCTTAACCACTGAGCCATTTCTCTAGTCCTTGGCATTTATTTCTTAAAGAAAAATATTTGCATAACAATAGTGATCCAGAGGACGTTAATATATCTTCATAGCAATTAGAGATGTTTGGTGCAAAATTCAATTATGGTGGCTAATACATCCACAAAAGACTTTCTGGAGTTTTAGCAGCATTTGATTTTAGCAGCTCCCCATTTCTGCATATGTGCCTGGTCAGTGAGCAGTGTAAAGACATTTTTTCTTATCCTTTCTGTCCTAATATGAAAAACCACCTTAAATAATCCTACTTTCCTGGGTAAAATAGTGCCCAATAAACTATTACTGTGCAAACTGGAACACTTTTTAGGGAGAGGGTGGTAACTGATTGTGCATTGTGTTCTGACACAAAGCTTATTACTATTCTTTGTACAAAACATTTGATTGACTCAGATTGTAGAGCAGAAAGGATGTGTACTTACTGGCCTCTGTTTACAAAGGGAGCAATGCATTCACTGCTGGAGGATCATAATTGCACGTTCTCAAGCTGGAAGATTTCACCATTCCAAATTTTTGTTATTATTTTTTTTTAAAGCTTCTTTGGTAAACATGCTCTATGGACCTGAGGTCCTCCCTAGCTGGCTCCATTTGATTACAATTGTTTGTCTTCATTAGGGACTTCACCTATAATTGAGTGTATTCAAGGGAAAGCTTGGTGGGTGTTTCAATACAACATGTAGTTGTTTCCACGTTTCAAATCAGAGAGCTTATCCTGTCGATTTTGCTCATGTCTATGTTGTTTCTTTGATTTGGCTACTTAAGTAAATTGTTAGACTTGGATTCCTTCTAAGTGGAAGGAAGCCCAGTATCTAAGGTTTAATTTGACTAATATCCTAAGACTTTAACAGTCTCCTTTTATCTTCCTCCATTTCAGTGTTACAATTTCTATCTTAGCAAACCTCAAAGTCTTCGAAGTAACTTCAGTATACTCTAACTTTTCATATTTCCAGAAACAAATGGATGATTCAGTGAGGTTTGGAAATTATTTACTCTGTTAAGTCTCAGAGATTGAGTATTAAGTTGAATATTAAGCTCTTTTGGAACAGACAATGGACACATGCTCAGTTACTTCTAAAATGTCCTGTATTTGTGATCACTTTTTTTTTACTGGAATTCTTTTTTTCCCTTTTCTTTAGTATGTTATCAATTTCCCACCTATCTTATTCCCTACCTTCTATTACTTCATTCAAGTAGCTAGGCTTAGCATTCACTGACCCAAGAGAACAGTTGCTGAAATATAAAAACAAAGACAATGTAAATCTCTGACATTACTTAAAAAAAATACCTGACACAGGCTACTTACCAAGTAAAAAGATGATTATTTTGGCTAACTGTTCTGGAAGATAAAATCCAAGATCCAGTGGCCCCTTTAATTTGGGGCTATGGTGAGGGCAGCCTTTATGGCAGGAATATGTGTCAGTGTGAAGACTCACATCCTCAGCCAGGAAACCTAGACAGTGAGCTGGTGGGCTTCTAAATCTTTTTCAGGGGCACAACTATCAACAACCTAAGAAATTTCCACTAGGCCCTGCCCCTTAAAGGCCTATAATACCTCCCCAAAGGATTACTTCAGCCTACAGCCCATAGAAATTGATCAACCTCTGCAGACAGTCCACTTGCCACCCCTAAGCAATACATGTACCTGTTCCAAAGAGCTGTGATCTTTCCTTCTTACACTCACAACGAAAACAGCATATCACTGGGAAGACCCTGACAGAGCACATCTCTGGGCTGATGATGCCAATCTGGCCCTAGATTATTAGGCCAATCCCAACTAATTTTAACTAACTAACTAGCTAGTTAACTAGTTAACTAACTCCACTTTCAATAAACTCCAACACTTTAACCTTCAAGGGACTGGGACTTGGATCTTTCATAGGGGGCAGATAATACAGAAAGATAGTTCCTTCAACTATATTTGGATACAACTGGGCTTGAGCTTCTTCACTCCCTACCCCCTTCAGCCTCTGAGCCCAGCTGAAATGACAACACTATCATAATAATTCACAAGAAAGTCAGGAATAAAGGCAATCATCCCAATTCAGCCCAACCAAGTCTCACAGAAACTAGACTATCAATCAAGACATAATCCATCAAGACCAGCCAACAGACCATCTTGTCTTCTTGGTGGCCAACTTCTGCTGTACCCTGTTCTGGGACTCTGTGTGAGTGGCGGATGCAATTACTGTTCCTATAGGTGACCCCCTGGATGGTCTCTGACTTTTTCGATAACTAAGTCTGAGTGTCTAGAGTTGGATACACTCAAATAGCAAGTCCAATTTGTCAGATAATGTTGAGTTACTGAACTAAGCTCCTAGGTCAGATCCCTTGCAGGTTATAGGTTAGCCCATTGGAGAGTACACCAGTCACTAGCCAGGTCCAGCAATGCCAGAACTGTGGGCATCATTATTATCCTGAGACTTCATACACAGGGGCAGGGAACTAGCAGGTGCTTGACAGAGAGGATCGGGGTAATACTAGGGTAAGCTTTTGGTAATGATGTTGAGATTCTTTTTCAGTTTCTGGAAACCCAGTGCCAAAGGTGAAGCAGACTAACCAGTGTCACACAACTCATTAATGTCTGAGTTGGAGCTAGAATCTGGATCTCTTCATATTATTGTAGAACTCAAAATATAAATACAAATTAAGAGGTATGCATACAGCTTTCAAAGTTTTTCACAATTTCTTAGTTACTTTTCTGTTTTGATAAAACACCGTAACCAAGGGAACTTAAAAAAGGAAGAGTTTATTTGTTCACAGTTCCAAAGGGGCAAGAGTCCATCATGGTAAGGAGCCATGGCAGCAGAGGTGGCTGGAGCAGAAGCTAAGTGCTCACAACTTCAAGCAGGCACAGGAAGTGGAGAGTGACTGGAGATCCGGCAAGGTTTAAAAAGTCTCTAAGCCTGCCCCCATGACGTGCTCCCTTCAGCATGACCACACCTTCGAAGACCTCCCAAAACAGTGCCACCGACATGGGACAAAATGTTCAAATACTTGGAGCCTGTGGGGGACACTCTCATTCAAACCACCACACACAACTACAATAGCAGTTTTTTTGATATGTCTAGACAGAAACATGGTGGCATTAACTCTGCAACAGGCACACCACCTGACAGGTTGACCTTATCTCAAATGCAATGGCACATGCATTGAGAAACAAAGATCAACTCTCCTAACTGGAAGATTCTTCAGTCACTTCAGCCATCAGTCTCTCTCCAACAGGTCAGGGAGGAGAACAGACAGATCACAACTGGAAGCCCAAACCCCTTAATATTTGTGTAAACACCTCTGTGGGATGTGCTGAATGCTAGAGGCCTTTCGGCTTTGTAGAACATCTCTCTCAACCTCTATGCAGTGACACCTTGAGTTGCTTTTCCTGTGGCTGTGAACAATTGGCATTATTTATGGTACTATCTATGGTATTATCTATGATTATGCCCAAGAATATCAACTTAAACTATTTAAGATACTGAACAGATATTTCTACCACAATTTCATAGACACATACCCCAAATCCTCACATTCTGTCAAAGTACATGCCAGTAATAATAGGACTTGGAGGAAAAATAGTGTTAGAGGGATGAAACAAAATCTATGACTTTCTCACTAAAGCCTTAACAAAAATACAAATGCAGCCTTGTGTGTGTGCTGGGACACACCTATAATCTCAGCTTCTTGGGGGGTTAAGCAGGTAGTTCAAAGCTCGTCTGAGGAACTTAGCTAGACCTCATCTCAAAATAAAATTTAAAAGGACCAAAGATGTAGCTCAGTAGTAAAATGTTTGCTAAGTGCATGTGGGACCCTAGGTTCAGTTCTCAGTACCTAAGTAATTAAGTAACAAGTATCATAAATAGATAGGCAATTAGCTTTCTACTGGCATTATTATCTAGCACTGCAATCAGGCCATCATTTACAGTCTTAAACCTGAAGATCCTGCTTGCTCTTTCATAATAATTGATATGTCTTTGAAGGTATGTGCTTCAAATAGAGTCCACGTTCATAGAAACTAGAAACCAGAGCCTCTGTGGTAATACGGGAATAAATGTCTTTTTTGCTTCCTCATTGCACCTCTCACCTCTTCAGATAGCTCAACACATTGAAATATGTAGCTATTCCTAAAGCCCCTAACCACCCATTTCTGACACTAAAGAGAACCACTTCCATGGGATTGTCAGCCTTTCTCTTGAGTTCTTTATATATGGCCATATTCTTCTTTTTCATTGTGAGAAATCTTGATTATAATTACTTCAACACATTTATGGACCAGGGGAAATCTTGTGCAAATTAACACAACTTCTGCATTCTACTGACATCCTTCCCTATTTATGAATTGTGCATTAGCTAGTACACATTAAGTACACATGTGTTGTAGCAGAAGGGAACTACAGCTATAAAGCTGTGATTTTTCTGTTCTAGGACAGAGAAAGCTATTAGAACACCATTTTACTGTCATGTTGAATTTCTGCTATCAGTTAGAAGTGGAACCGTATATTATAGGTATAGTGAACAGCAGCAGAAAAGTCTATTTAAAATATTAAAGTTCACCTGGGCTTTCTGGGAGCTGATCTTGGCATTACTAAGCTTACTGCTTCCACTAAAGTAAAAGCAATAGAGCAAGACTGTATCAAGCTTATCCCTCTGTGCTTTCCCTCTGGACATGCTTTAAGTCTCTCAAATGAGAACTAGAACAGAAAGCCTTCCAAGCTAGCAGTCAGGGATTCAGCTAAAATTCAGATAAGCAATAATCATACTTAGAGGGTCTTTCCATTAAAATTAAGTACACAGGAAGAAGGTAGGAGATAATAATTGGTGATAATAATCACCTGGATTCTCATAGGCACCTAAACACTGAGAATCAGGTGAGGTGAGAATTTTCACAACATCCACACCATAAACTCAATGATACAGTGTTGTCCCTTGTTTTCACAAAATCATTTCCAAAGCCTCCACGGTACACAGCCCACCATGGAACTGCTACTCTAGACTCACCAGAGAGGCACAGTTAGTAACCCCTATGAGGCTCATGGGGTCAGTGTCATCTCAGCACCACGGAGAGCTCCGAGCCAATTGCAAACAGGCAAAGCTGTTTTTCCTTTGCAGTGGAAAGAAGTCTAGTCCACCTGCTGTTTCAGCTTTGGGTGTGTGCACGCTCTGGGTGGAATTGAGTTCCCACAAGTATGCTACTCCTTTTCTGTGTCTGACAGGCCTGTCTCACTACATCTGGAGCAGGAGTCTGATGCAGAATTAAATTTAGAGGAACAACAACTGAAAATGGGACATTAGTGTTCCACAGATGTGCTAAGTGTGACAGCGTTGTGTATGAGACTGTGTGTGTGTTGTGTGTGTGTGTGTGTGAAGTCAATTCTCCACTCATGAAATTCATTTTACAAAAACAAAAATCAATCTGCCTCTGTCCAACAAATTTTGAAAGTGAGAGAATATTAAATATGCAGCAAACAGAGTTCTCGTCGGTCGAAAATATGAACATGGTAATGATAACACAAGCAAGCTCACATCAGCCCTCATTTCAGTTCTATCTGACTCTGTTGCCATTTTCCCAGGAGACTTAACCTCTCCCCCAGGAAAAGGGGAACTTGAAGTAACAATAAGAGCTTAAGAAAAAAATGAGCTATGACTCAGACTGCCTTTTCTTCTTTTATTTTAAAAGAATAATCTGGAAGAAGGAATACTTTTGCAAGGTAAAACAGATGATCCTGTAAGTGGACTGCACATTGTGTGAGTATTATTGATTTTTTTCTTCTGAAGTCATTTCAGCGATACAATCTTGAGCCGAGTGACCATCAATGGTAAATGATTTCCAGCCAGACACTCAATCCTCAGACCCGCTTCTCTCACAGGGTTAGCACTTCTGGTGAAAATACAGACAGGATTTCTGGGCAGAAGTAGTGCAATACGAGACATAAACTCCAGAGGACTTTTACTTATGATAATAAACCCCATACCTTGTATTACAGAGGTAAGAAAGAGAAAGGAAATAAACTTCCCGCTACTTTTTCTTTATATGCTTTTATTCAAGTGTCCAGAAATTACAATAAGTAACTAACTATATTGCTCCCTAAGCCCTAAACCTGAAGGGGACAATATTAAACCATCCAGGATCAGATTTCTCATATCAAAGAGTACATGATAAAAATGTCAATATCTCAAGTAACAACAATACCACCCCGAAAGAACATGAGATAGCATGTCAGACGTGCAGTGGGGTAAATGGAATATTTCCTCAGTTCCTAGTAAGCCCCCTGAAGCACCAACTCAGCCCATATTCAACACCATACTCTTCTTGAATTTTGCAAAATGCCAAGTGACCAGCAAATTCAAAGTCTCTCCTCTCTCTCTCTCTCTCTCTCTCTCTCTCTCTTTCTCTCTCTCTGTGTGTGTGTGTGTGTGTGTGTGTGTGTACCTGTGTGCCCTTGTGTAGATATGGGTGTATGTGCACAAGTATGTGTTTATGGAGGCCAGAGGTCAGTATCAGGTGTCTTTCTCAATCACTCTCTATCTTACTTTATGAGAAGGGTCTCTCACTGAAGCTGGAGTTCACTGATTCAGCTAGGTTGGCTGGCCAGTGAACTCCAAATATCCTCCTGTCTCTCTTCCCAGTGCTGAGATTACAGGTGTACACTACCATACCCGGCTTTTTTTTTTTTTGTTGTTGTACCTGGCTTTTTAATGTAGGTGCTGGGCATCTGACCCCAGGTCATCATACTTGGACAGCAAGTGATTTACCAGTTGAGGTACCTCCCCAACCCTGCAAACTCAAATTTCAACACAGTTCTTAGGAACACAGTAATAAGCGTCCAAAGTCGTTGAGATTAAATTAATAATTTCCCATCCATACATACTGTCTTTAGGACTCCTTAGGGCCAATGTAAGTTCTTGGAAAAAATCATAGCGCCAATGAGTTACACTGGATCTGTCTAATGAAAAAGAACATAGCTGAGATTTTTTTAAAGGAGGGATTCTATTAGAAAAGAACTTAAGGTTATAGCAGGTTCTCCCAAGATAGACTGTGCAAAAAGCAGCATTTAAATATTTTGTTAATGCAGCAAAAATTTAGCAGGAAAGGGAGAGAACTGGGCAAGATGTACCTCCAACGTGTGAAAAGCCCACCGTGCTAAGATTTGTCGTTTGTGCAGAGAGCAGTTCCACAGGCTCATGGCTTCATAAATTTGGCCAGCCAGGTGGCTAGAGTTTATCTTTGTTTACTGAAAGGCAAGTCTGCTCAACAAGTAGATATTCATTAGATTTGCCGGTTCCAAACAGCTCATCATCTGATATCCAGCTGATCAGTTTAAATTACCACTAACTTCACTATAATTGCGTCTCTAATTATAATGATTCTAAGAGACTTGGAAAATTATCTAGGCTTCTTCAGCTTACTATAGCTTTAAACTCCAAAGTCTCAATTATGGGAATCTGCCCCCTCTCCCCCTCAAAAAAAAAAAAAAAAAGCTCTTTGAAAAAAAGAGAGAGGTAGAAACAATGAAATGAGATGAGTTTTCCAAACCCAAGGATGGATTTTGTTTGGAAAGACTGTTTTTCTCTTGCCTCAAATGTAAGAGAACCAAGAACAGCCAATTCATTATAAGATGGAGGGTTTAGGAATTGACATAGTGTGTGCATGTGATGATGCACACATGGAGGGGTGCTCAGGGACCAATCAATACATCTCTCACCACCCCTAATGGCACACACTAGTTACTCACCTTTGAACTATAATCCTCAAGGTGTTTTGATTTTGGCTTTGAGGGTGTTTCTGCTGTTATTTTTGTTGTTTTGTTTTGTTTTGTTTTGTTTGAAACAGTAGATCTTTTCAGCCCCAGCTGTCCTGGAATGTATTATGTAGACCAGGCTAGCCTCCATCTCACAGAGATCTGCCTGCCTCTGCCTCCCATGTGCTGGGATTAAAGGCGTGCACCACCATTCCAGCTCTTAAGTTTTAAATGTAAACAATAAAGTATCTTTCAAATGATTTCACTTTTCTGTCTCCAATCTCTCAAAATTGAATCTGCTTCCACTTGACATGGAGCAGAAGCTCAGAGGGAGAGGGCCTGTGTAGACCTTGGGAATCACCTCTGAGCTGAACTTCCATCAGTGACGTATACAAGTGGGTAAAAGGACCTAGGGAGTGGCGTGGACACAGCCCGCTCACCCTGAAGCCAGGTCTACTCTGACCTAACTTTATGTCTACCCCCATCTCCTCCTACATCAAGGCCTGTGGCAGAAGCAGTATTGGCCATTCAAAGTAAGTTTCCCAGAGTTTGGAGCTGAGGTTCTTTTCAATAGCCTAAGGGCCCCAGAAATAAATGCTGCAGCAGCAAGGCCCTTCATGTTGTTCTGATGCAAAGTAAGAGCGGGTCTTTCAATCCACTGCAACATTCCCATTTATTCCTTTGTATATCATTCGGAGCCATTAATCACTCCAGCAGCCATTGCTTCTCACAGGCGATGTGAGGAAACGATAATGGTTTATGTGAGTAATTAATCCTGTGGCAGATGTGGAGTTTCCAAGGCTACAACCATTAGCACATTGACAGGCTCCCAAACACATACTCCAGCACTGGTTAGTAATGATTTTAATATGCTAATATTGTTACTCATAAACAAGAAACATTCAGGCCTTAAGTTTTATATAAGTGCTATTATTTGCTAGGGCTTTTCAGAGAAAACTAGTGATGAGGTTTTTATATTCTTAATGTTGCTGTTGAGTAAACAGTGTCCAATTAACATACCAGCTGGAAGTAACCGTTCCTCAGGTCTATTTCTTCCTACACTATTCAACATTTTGTACAGTGAATAAAAAAATTCAGAATGAAACAATAGCCATTTGGAGAAGCTCTTTAGTAGATTGTTTTTATAACAGTGTAGTGTGGCTCTTAGTTTTGAAAATTGCAGAATTAACAAATAGAGGGAGAGAAAGAAGTACAGAAAAAATACTGACTGCATCTAACAATTTTTAAAAAGTTCTCAAAAATTCAAAGTTGGTCTATGCACCATCCTAGACTTGCCTGGAGCTGTGGGGTAGGGGTAGCTTTGTCAGAATAAAGTCTCATTCTTAGCTTATTTATTATCCAATCCAAAAAAAATTATTGAGCTTCTATAGTCTCATACAACAATTCTCAACCAAATCCAGACCCCCTCCCCATCCATGCCTCTCCCATCCTCCCACCAGACCCCACCCCATGCACTCTGCCACACATGATAAGTCCTATCAAGTAAAGTATTTGCACCCAGATGCCCTTCAGTGCAAGTTCATCCTCTGGAGTCCAGTCAGTCCATCCAGAGATTGTGTGCAAGGCATACTCTCCCCCACCCAGCAGCAACCAGCCTCCAATAGCTCTCAGTCTAGGGACAGCCTACCATCCATCTCTCTCCTCCCCTCTGGACACTTGTTCAACTTAGTTGGCATGGGTCCTGTGCTCAATGCCACCATTGCCACAAGTTCACATGTGCAAGCTTCCAGTGGTCTGAAAGCCTCTGCTTCCCTGTATTCAAACCAGCCCTGACTCTTATCTTTTTGCCCGTTCTTCTGCAATGGTCCCTGAGCCGTGGGTGGATGAAGTTCAATGCAGGAGTCCTGTTCAGTAACACACACTCTGTAGTCTCTTATTCTTTAAAACTTGGGACGTTGTGGCCTTCTGTGTGCATCACTCTCTGTTGTACAAGGACGCTTTGCTGGTGAGAGATGAGGAATGCATCAGTTTTCTCTCTATGTTCTGCTATGTTCCATGAGCCTTAGTTGTAGAGGTTCAACTGTAGATGTGTCACCTAGTACTGGGCATCTCTCAGATGTATATTCTCTGTGTCTGACCAGTTGTGCAATTCTGCAATCTCCTCCATCTGTTTCAAAAAGAAGCTTCTTTGATGAGTGGTGTATGGTATGTTTGTCTGTAAATATAAAGATCTATATTTATCATATAGTAAGAAATTTCATTTTTCTAGATATGTGAAAGAGATAGGATTTTCTCTAAGATCTTTGTCCTCTCCTGCCATGTGTGCTTGACTGAGTTTACAGTGCCTCCCATTAGTTCACGCCCACCAAGGGGGCTTCAAGTCCAATTAGATAGTTGCTGATTGCTACCCCCCTCCCGGATAACAGTGTCACTACTGCATCCATAGAGGTAGTTTGCCTTGCCAGTCCTTATGGTTATTAGACTTTAGGGCTGGGTTGGACCATTGATTGGTTTTCTCCCTTGGCCTTTTGCATATTATCATCTAGCATTATGATAGCCAAACTTTGGTTAGAAGGCTTCCAGGTCAATTCCTGCTCCATTGCTTCAAGTCCTGCATATAAAGTATGTTCTGTCTTCTGCAGTAGAGTCTCATCTACTAGTCCTTGGAGACAACCAAGAGGTTTGGCAATAACCTGTGTGAAACTTGCTTTTTTTAAAATTTCTCCCTAGTTTCAGTTAGGCAATAATCCCCAGATAGTCAAAGTACCTGCTGTCTCCCTTTCTTTTTCTCACAATTCCTCCTTAAATATGTTTCAGTATAATAATAAATTGCTATTCATGGTAAACATGCTTCATCATAATTTTGTTTCCTGCTGGATTTGTAAAATGGCCACAGTAGTTGACAGACAGTCTGTAAAGCTAATGGCAACAGTATCCTTATGAGTTAGATCTCTCAAGGTCAAACCCCTCGTTTGGAAAGGATAAAACACTGCCTCTTGGAGACTATTGTTTCTTATTTTTTAGTGTTTAGAGTGTTAAGAAAAAATATACTCCATTTATAAGAAAGACTTTTTAGAATGGAGATTTGTTATTAAAAAATACCTTGCACAACAAATTGGGCAATACTTCTTGTAAGGAGTGTTGGGGCATAGTTTGGAGAATTGCACACAAAGTTAGACAATGAATGGGTTTAGAGAGGATGGGAGTCTTCCCACATCTGTACACATCACCTCTTCTACATTCCGTATGTCCCACCATTGTTTTGTTTTGTTCAGGCAGCTGTGCTACATTCCACGAACCAGGTGATCTCTCTGAAACATCACACAGTCCTGTCACATATAGACAGCACGACCAGGCTTCACCAGTACAGATGTTACAGTGGTAAGGGAGACACTAGCAGCTGGTGTCGCTCAGGAAGGCACCACCTACAGTGCCTAGGACTCTCTTTCTCTTCCCATTACTTCCTTTGTCTTTTGGTGCAGGGACAGGGCATTAACAGTTGATTAGCATCCATGAGGACATTCCATTCCCAGAATGCTCAAAACAACCTTGAGAGACCAGAGCCATTTTCTCCGTTACGTATGAGCCACAGTATGTGTAATTAAGTTACTGCAGGCCCAGAGATTCAAATTCAGTTTTGTCTGGCTCCAAATTCTCCTTTCATTATTTCCTCTTCTCATCTTTCCAATACCAGCCATATTCCCTGGAAATTATTACTGAAACTATAGCAGGGTAAAATTACCCCTGCTTTAGAGAAAGCCAAAACTTAGCTAAGAATTTGGAAATGTAGCTGTTATATTACCAGATATTTTCCTCCTTATAGAATATCTGCTAAAAAATCCACTGGATTTACATTGAAATTTTTCACTGAAATAAAAACAAAATTCAAAACTAAAGTTGACTCCAAGCTGGCAAGATTGCTCAGCAAACAAAGGTGCTTGCTGCCAAGCCTGAGGAACTGAGTTTGATCCCTGGAGCCTACATGATGGAAGGAGATAACTGATTCTTGCAAGTTGTCTTTTGACTTACACACACACACACACACACACACACACACACACTATATATATA
>NW_008342636.1:1246248-1278267 GCF_000622305.1 Nannospalax galili | reverse complement strand
TATATACACATATATATACAAATATAATAACACGGTTATTTCAAAAACTAAAGCTGACTTAAAAGTTTGGATAGTTTTACTCTTAATTTTGATGTCTTCTTTTGAACAAACTAACATGCCAGTTTAATGAAATTATCAGATGCCTTACCATAAACAGTTATAAACCTTCTGGTCAAATTCATCAGTTTTAGTGATGTAATTATAACTATACCTCAAAGTCTGAACATTGTTATATGTTATACATCTAAAAGGAAATAAGATACCCATTGTGTTGACGAATCAGAATGACATTAGACATTATACTGTTAGTGCATGCCTTTACAGCCTTCTTCCATCTGATCCCATAGATTTTTGTGGCATCTACAGACTATGTGTGATCTATAATACTCTTCCTTTATCAGTCTATAAAAGCAAAAATATTCAGGTTTTAGTGCTATGGCTATGGGAAATGTTTAATTATGACCTCATGATAATATATATTCTTTTATTCATTATTGCCATAGAAAATTTGAAGTTCTTTAATATATTGCCTCAAAGAGTCAACAAATCATTATTTCCTACCCACAATGTGTCAGGCAATGTGCAAAGTGCAGTGATAAAGCAGCTGGCGATCTCCAGCTTAGCTGGTAAAGCACCTGCCTTGCAAGCAGAAGGACCTGATTTGATCTCTAAAATTCCAGGTTTTAAAAAAATCGGTAAACATAGTGGCATGTCCTTGTAATCGCAGTGCAGAAACTGGCAGCTCACTGGGGTTCACTGGCCAATCAACCTAGCCTACTTGTCAAGTTCAAAGCCAATGAGAGATGTTGTCTCAATAAAATAAGGTAGATGGTGCCTGAGGAACAACACTTGTGGTTCTCCTCTGGTCTTCACATGCAAGAGCACACATGTGCATGTGCACCCGTGTATACACACACACACACACACACACACACACACATAGAGCTCACAAGAAGCTGGGCACAGTGGCTCACACCTGTGATATCAGAACTCAAGAGCCCAAGGCAGGAGGACCGAAGATCACTATGAGTTCAGGGCCAGCCTGCTGTAGAGTGAGATCTTGTCTCACAAAACAAAGCAGAAAATAAGTTGATAGGTCCTTCTGCACCTCACGCTCTATATCAAGTTTTGTTTTAGACCTTGTGGGCCACATGTTCTCCAGTGCAACTACATACCTAATTTTACTCCTGTAAGCCAAAAGCAGCTATAGAAAGTAAATTAATGAGCATGGCTGCATTCTAATAAAAGTTATTTACAAAAGCAGGCAGTGGAATGAACCTGGCTATAGGCCATCATTTTCTGAACCTGGCTCTATTAGATGGCATGTTGCTACAGGCCTAGATTTTTATTGTGTATATTGTCCAAGGAAACCCAATATAGTTTTAATTAAACTGTTTATTTTGATGCAATTGTAGGCTCACATGAAGTTAGAAAAAGTATTGTAGAAAAAGCCTGTGCATCTTCCTTCTGAATGAATTACCTTCAGCTAGAGCATCTCCAAAGCTAGAGCAAAGTGTCACAAGTAACCTGTCAGTGGGAATCCTTCATGTTGCCCACCTGTTGGTATGCCTTCTTCCTTGACTCCTACCTCCCTGGCAATCCCTTAATCTGCTCTCCATTCCCTCCTCACCTCCTTAGCTTTAGAAGGGGAAGCAGAACATTTTCTGGCCTCATAGTTGTTATTAACACAGCACAGAGTGATTCTAAACCTAGTAATGTAAAAATATTAAGTGGTGAATAATCATATTTATTTTGTTGTTAGAAAATAACTACTTTGAAGCTAGAGAGATGGCTCAGCAGTTAAGAGAACTGGTTGCTCTTGCAGAGAACCCGGACTCAGTTCCCAACGCCCGCGTGGTGGCTTACAACCATCTGTAACTCTCATTCTAGAGATCCAAAGCCTTCTTTTGGCCTCCTTGGGTACCAGCTATGCACATGGTTCATGTACATACATGTAGACACATACACATAAAATTTTTAAAAAACTTTTAAAAAATGGAGCTAGAGAGATGATTCAATGTTTAAGAGCACTGGTTGCTCTTGCAGAGGACCTGGGTTTAAATCCTGGCACCCACATGGTGCCTAACAACCATCCATAACTCCAGTTCCAGGGGATCCAACGCCTTCTTCTGACCTCTGCAGACGTTGCACAAGATGTGGATGTATTGACACACATGCAGGCAATGTGTTCATACGCACAAAATAAAAGTAATAAAATAGTTTTGTAAAAAGAAAAGAACTACTTTATAGATACTCACAGCAAGTCACTATAAATTTAGAAGAACTGATGCTTCCTTCAGTGATAGACCAGACCGCTTTGTCTCTGTCCCAGTACTTGCAGCAGGCATTGACTGATATTCAGACTGTATATCTTTTCATGGGCTTTTCTGACCCTTGCTGCCTCCCTTTTGTGCTTTAATACAGCTAAATATTGCTTACTCTTATGTACGTGAATTTTTCTGCTTGTCATTAGAGCTTTCACACCATGCCTCGCTGTTTTGGTAGAGCTCATCTAACTTAGAAACAAAAAAGGTGCTGCCTGCTCTAGGCTGGTTCCCTCCATGGCAGTTGACTTCAGCTAGCCAGAATCTTAGAACTGCATCTGTTATCAGAAAGAATAAAACTACCCTTTCCTACAGCAGACATTTTTATCCACCTTTGTTATTGTAAAATTTGGCATACCACATAAAGCACTGCATTCAAAATGGGATTTTTTTTTTTGTATATTACATAGACAAATAGGTTTGATTTTTTTTTCTTTTTTAAATCGCTCATGCAGTACAGAATACAAACATCTATAGAAAGAATTGATTCCAATACTAAGAACTTTGTTGTCTTTTGCCTTTCAAAGACCTTGGTTAATGTCAAACAAATCAGTGAGAGAAAAAAAAGAAAAGAAAAAAGGCAGGCATTATTCAAAGGGAGCTCTTTGGTATTCCAAGTTTTTACCCAGAGGGAATTTTCACAGTGGCTTTATAGCTCTCTTAAGAACAGGTTATAATAGGGAAACTAGCACGCAAATGGTCGTAACTTCAGAAGTCCCCTTTAATAACACGATAAGCATTAGTTATTTTTTCCTGGTAGATATTTGAAATACCTAAAGGTTTTCACCTTTTCTTGGCCATGCACCTTCTAAATAATTTCCCAGTACAGGTGGAGGCTTGTAATAGAAAAGCAGCATGAGCTGTCTAGAATGTTCCCTCAGATTTCTGCAGTAAGCTGTGCCCTTCACATCAGTCAATCTTAACATGAAAGGGACTTCTTTTAACTTCTGCCCAGCTGTATACCCGTGGACTGTTATGAAATGAAAGCTTATATGCAGTGCAAAGTCTGGTTCCCCAAGTCTCAGCAGATCTCCTGGCTTCCCTTCTAGCCTTTGCATGCACTGTGGCTGTAGCTCGATTTTAACACACATTTCAGACTGACTTCTAGGATTATTTCTCATGTACGTGTTCCATCTGTCCAACTAGGTCCCAAGTTCTCATGAGCAAGAGCACCATTCTGCATAGTGTCTGGCACAGAGCCTGGCACATTGTAGGTGCTCAAAAAGCATGTGTGAAGGAGCTGGAGAGATGGCTCAGTGGTTAAGAGCACTGGCTGCTCTTACAGAGGACCCTGGTTCAATTCCCAGCACTCATATGGCAGCTAAATGCCACCAGAAACCCTAGTTCCAGAAAATCCAATTCCCTCTTCTGGCCTCCATGAGCATCAGACATGCATGAAGTGTACATATATACATGCAGGCAAAACGCTCATACATATACATTTTTAAAAATTTTAAGTATGTGAGAATAAAGACCTTGAGAGATAGGCTCATGGTTGCTAGTGAAGGGGGGTCTGAGACACCAGCTTTTAGCAACACAGAGGACTTACAGACACATTGATCTGGACGGGCTACAACAACTTTTTAATATAGGGTATGGAATATGGAAAAGAGAAATTTTATAAGGGAGACAAAAGGTAATAAGAAAACATAATGACCTGAAGGCCAAACTGAGAAACCATAACAACATCAAATTTGGAGTTATCATCAGAGTGTCAGGGGTGGGTGCTGGTCCCAGGATTCATTCCCCAGCATCCCCCAAACTATCTGGAGGTACATTCCAGGACTGATGCAGGCCTTGATTGGCTAAATCTTGTGACTGGCCCAGTTAGAGAACCGAACTTGAGAAATGCACATCGGCCTGGAACCACCAAAGAAACACTCGGTTCTTGGGTTTCATCGTTTTACCCCAAGCTCCAGGAAAAGCAAACTCAAAGTATTGCCAGTGCAGGCTCACCTCCTTCCTGGACACTGAGCCAAAGAAGCGCTCCCAACAGCAGCAGCAGCAGGAGTTACCAATCACACAGCAAATAGGCAGCTAACAACGAATTCAACCAAATGAAAAATGTGGAGATTCAGTGTCATGATGATTTCAATACCGTCCCTTAAAAATTTGTCACTTTTCTGGGCGTAGTGGAAACATGTAATCCCATGACTTGGGACACAGAGAAAGAGAAGCAGTAGGTCAACGCTAGCTTCAGTTACATAGGCAGTTTGAAGCCAATCTAGGCTACATGAGGCTGTGTCTCAAAGGAAAAAAAAAAAAAAAAAAGCTCTGCTCCAAGCAACTCTGCCCCCTTTGACCAAGTCCGTCATTCCCAGTGGAAGTACTGCCAGTATGTCTGATAAACTGCCCTGCAAAGTTGCTGACATTGGCCTGGCCATCTGAGGACGAAAGGCCCTGGATATTGCTGAGAATTATTTGCCAGGTTTGATGTACATGCAGGAAATGTACTTGGCCTTCAAGCCTGGAGGCCTGCACGTGACTGTGGAGACTGCTGTCTTCACTGAGACTCTCATGGCTCTGGGTGCTGAGGTAGGATGGCCCAGTTGCAACGTCTTCTCTACTCAGGACCATGTAGCAGCCATTGCCAAGACCAGCATTCCAGCATGTGCCTGGAAAGGTGAAACAGATGAGGAGTGTGTATAATGCATTGAGCAAACACTTTACTTCAAGGATGGACCCCTGAACATGATTCTGGACACTGGTGATGACCTTACCAACCTCATCCACACCAAGTGCCCACAGCTTCTTTCAGACATCTGAGGCATCTCTGAGGAGACCAAGATCAGTGTTCACAACCTCTACAAGACTATGGCTGATGGGATACTGAAGGTGCCTGCCATTAGTGTCAACAATTCTATCAGAAGAGCAAGTATGACAATCTTTACGACAGCCAGAAATCCCCCATAGATGGCATCAAATGGGCCACAGACATGATTGCTGGCAAAGTGGAGGTGGTAGCAGGCTATGGTGACATGGGCAAGGGCTGTGCTCAGGTCCTGAGGGGCTACATGGCCCGAGTCATCATCAGTGAGATTGATCCAATAAATGTACTACAGGCTGCCATGGAGGGCTATAAGGTGACCACCATCGACAAGGGCTGTAAAGAGGGCAACATACTTGTCACCACCACAGGCTGTATAAACAGATGGCAGGCACTCTGAACAGATGAATGATGTTATTTGTGTAACACTGAACACTTTGATATGGAGATTGATGTGAAGTGACTCAACGAGAACACTGTGGCGAAGGTGAACGTCAAGCCCCAGACTAAAGAATGGGTGCTACATCACCCTGCCGGCTTAGGACCAGCTGGTCAAGCTGGGTTGTGCCATGGACCACCCAGCTTCTCAATGAGCAACTCCTTCACCAACCAAGTGATGACACAGATTGAGCTGTGAACCCACCTGGACAAATACCCCATTGGGGTTCACTTCCTGCCTAAGAAGCTGGATGAGGCAGTGACTGAAGCACGTCCAGGCAAGCTGAATGTGAGGCTGACCAAGGTGACTGAGAAGCAGGCCCAGTACCTGGGCATGTCCCAAGATAACCCCTTCAAGCCTGATCACTAGCACTACTGAGAGTCAGGACTGCCTTTCACCTTCCCACTCTCATCCTTGTTCCAGGTCCCACCTCTTTTCCCAAGAGCAAATGGCACCTACTTTTCAATTATTTGTTAGTGTCCTCCCCTAGGCACTGGTCACTCAGTCTTTGGCCTCTGATGTGTCCTCCATACTGTTGCAAGTGCGGCAAGGGGGCTTGAGAGACCCCAGTCAAGATGGATATACAAGGGAGCCATCCACAGGGAACAGTTAACTCAGGTGTCTTAGAAGTCCTTGGGCTGGAAGTTGCTAGTGGTGGTCATAAGCCCATGCATTTTACCATCCAAGTCCTCACTTTGTTGTTAGACCCATGTGCTTGGTTTACAGGTACACTGATTTCTCAGCCTGTGACATGAGAAGGAGCTCTATAAAGCTCTATAAAGGGCAAAAAACCATTGGAATTTGAATGTTTCTGTGAGCCTTCTTTTTTTTTTTCTTTTTTTTTTTTTTTCTTTTTTTTTTTTTTTCTTTTTTTTTTTTTTTCTTTTTTTTGGTCTTTTTGAGACAGGGTCTCCCTGTAGCCCCAGCTGTCCTGGAACTCACTATGTAAACCAGGCTGACCTTCTTTTAAACCTTAGAATACTGAGGTTGGTACTTTCCATCCCTAATTCACAGAGGTTAGAATAGATTGTTAAAAGATAACCAAGAAAAGATAAGAAAAGCGACAGCCAGAGGTTGAGAATGGCCAGGAAAACAGAATAGGCAAAATTCACCACCATTTTGTAGTGTAGCAGCAGTTCCTAGCACAAGTCTGGGTTACTAAGAGATTAATTTTGGTTTATTTATTATATAATGTTGAGAATGTTAAATAAAGGAAGGTAGATAAATAACATTTCTGGTGCCTAAGGAAAAAAATAGGTAAAAAGTCATTTTTAAAATAAATTTATTTTGTATTTAGTTATTTATTTGGCTGTTTTATTTTGTTTTGGAGACAAAAATGGGATCTCCATGTAGCCCCAACTGGCCTGAAACTTTCTACGTAGACCAGACTGGTCTTGGTTTCACAGAGATCCACCTGCTTCTGCCTCCTGAGCTCTGGAATAAAAAAGGTATGTGTCACTATGCCCAGTGCTAAATTTATTTTTAACTGATATGTAAAAGCATAAACACTGTGCATGCTAACAGTTAGGGCACTACATGATATCTTGATACATCTATCTTGTGTGGTACATAAATTAGGTCAGACACAGCCATCTCTTCGTTTATCATCTCTCTGTGGTAAACAGTTTCCCTCTTTCCATGCAGGTTTGGACTACACAGTGCATCTGTGTCACCTGTTGTCTCCACTGCTGTGCAATAGCTGACTTGATCTTCTTGCTCACGTGTACCTGAAGCTTTGTACTCATTGCGCAACCTTTCCCTTCCCACCCTCCCCCAAGACTATGTGATTTTTACAAAATGATCAAGCAACAAAAGAAAAGGTTTTTTTTTATACTGTAGGGCCCAGTGTTTCTTGAGAATTGCCCTCTTTGTTCTCTTTTTTTAATGTGTATGCATGTATTGCCTGCATGTAGGTAAGTGCACCCGTGTCGTGCAATGCCCACAGAGAACAGAAGAGGCTGTCGGATCCCCTGGGACTGGAGTTACGGACAATTGTTAGCTGCCATGTTGGTGCAGGGATTCTAACTTGGGTCTCCTTCAAGAACAGCCAGGATTCTTAATCGCTGGGCCATCTCTCCAGCCCTCTTTTGAAAGTTCTTGTCAGTTAGCTTTCCCGTGAGTGATCTAGTCCCTTAGTAAGTATCTTACATGCAGTTTATATACCTGGACAGCATCTTCACCTGTGGGAATTTCTAGCATGCATATCTATTTGACTATAAGAGTGCTGAGGTAGAAGACTTTGTAGCTTCTTCTGTCCATCCAAGAATTTCACTGTAAATATTTGAAAACAAATATAGATTTGGCAAAATATTGCTTCACATAGACTTGATTACTAGAGACTTTTCAACTTCACGTATTTTCAAGTGCTGGGTGAAATGTTCTTAAGTTGATAAGTATTCATCAATTTTCTAGGCATCATTTAGCCAAACCTGTTTTTCTTTCAAGGCGTCATGAATTTCCTCTGGAGAGACACAGCCTTTTGGAAGGAAGTTCTGTTTCCCTGCTGATGTGCAAATGCTATTCACAAAGCAGTAACTTCTCAACAGCACTTTGGCACATGGACTTACAACTGGGTACAGATCCATGGTGTGTTGCAGTCTGATTCAAGATGGGGACAGCAGTAGTGGAGAAATGAAAGAGGGCAGGTAGGGAAGAGTGTCCCTAGATGTAGAAGGAAGTGAGTTGCCCTAGGAGAGAGACTCACTGGAGGTATCTGTGAGGAGAAAGGAGATAAGCAAGGCTCGCCTTCCCCACATCACAGTATTTAAGGAGTTGACTCCACTGCTTGTTTGTCTATGGTGGGAGGAGAACAAGACAGCTTTGCTGTAGAGCATCAGAACAGAATCTTCCATGAGCTCTAAGAGGGAGCCATATGGAGATGATTCCTCATTGGTCCTCAAGACAAGTCTAGACTCCCTGAGACAATTCCATTTACATCCTGAGATTCAAGCTGGGGCATGTTTTAATATGTATGCATCCTAATTAAAAAGATAGTGCATTTTCATTGTGAAAAATAGAGAAATTAGAAATGGCCTTAAATATCCTTTCTTATTTATTAGGAGAACATTGAAAATCTGATAATATCAAGTTGCTGCACCAAACGCAGAAGGATAAGATCCATTCTCTACTGGCTAGAAAGTGTTCATCTTCAAACAACCACTTTGGGAAGATCTAGTAAAGTTAAGGGTGCATGTACTATGTAATCTGTTGGTTCTACCACTAAGAATCCACCCTAGAAGTATTCACATTTTGAGACACGAAACTTGTAAAAAGATGTCTGCATGGTACTTTTCAATAAGATAAGAAGTCCTTAGTAGAAACAGACAAAGATTGTGGAACAGCATGCAGCAACCAAAGTTAAAAGATTATGTTTATTGATATCAACACGAAGAAATATCAAAAACATCTTGCATTTTTAAAAGTACATTTTAAAAGAGTGCACAGTATGATACCATTTAGTTATAAAAATAAGTTGTAAAATAGATATTGTTTGGGAAATATGTGTAGTTTAAAAAAGAATGTTTCAGTCTGATGATTAATTTTGGGTACCAGTGATAAAAAAAAATTGGAAATGATTGTGGCTTAAACACATTAGAGTTCATTTCTGTTAGCCAATGTAGTATAAGGTTGAAAAGGTGTGACATATCAACTCCAAAGACATGTAAAACATGGTTTTCCTGTCTTACAACTCCACCACCCTTAATACCTTCTACATGGAGGGCCCAGCCCATTCCCATCATGAGAGCCCCACTCTAGCCATCATGAAAGAAAGGGCTAAAGAAGGAGCCCTTTTCCTTCCAAGAATCTTCCATGGTATTCTATAGACAACTCTTATTTTAATTCTACTTGCAGAATTTAGTCATATGGCAATGCAATGTTTAGTTCAAGCAAACATATACTAGTTGGGTTGGGGAGCTGGCTCAGCAGATAAAGACACTTGCTGTCAAGCCTGACAACTTGAGCTCTATGGGGACTCACATGGTGGAAGGAGAGAGCAGATTCCTGCAAGTTGTCCTCTGAACCACGTACACAAGCCCATGCAAAATAAATAAACATAATAAAAAATTATACCAATTAAAGATCAGGGATTGCTTCTTTGTGTGTGTGTGTGTGTGTGTGTGTGTGTGTGTGTGTATGTGTGTGTGTGCAGTATACATGTGTTTATATGTGTGTGTGCATGTGTGTGTGTGTGTGCTGTATACACATGTTTATGTGTCTGTAGGCGTATGTGTGCATATGGTAGTCAGAGGTAAACATCTGTCATCTGGTGTCTTCCACTATCATTCTCCACTTATCTTTTGAGACAGGTTCTCACACTGAATTTGGCACTCATTTATTGGCTAAATTGACTGGTCATTGAGCTCTGGGAATCCACTCATGTTCATGGATATGGCTGTCTCTGACTTCTCCACTCCAACCTCGCCCATAAACCCTCCTCTCTGCTTGCACTAGGGTTACAGATGTGTGCAGCCACACCCAGTTTGTTTTTTAATGGGTGCTATAGACATGAATTCAGGTCCTCGGACTTATGCAGCAGGTATGTTACCAGCTAAGCCACCTCCCCGGGCCCAGGGATTCCCTCTGAGTGGGGGTTTAGGAGTGGGGCCAAAGCTTTTCTTGAAATTTAGACTATCTGGTACATTTTGAGGAGAGATCCAAAACAGATATACCATAAGTTAGAATCAATTTAATCTTTGTAGTGATAAAATTTTTTTTGTCAAGAAACCTATGCCCACTGAGCCTCACATCTCTTCCCCATGTCTCCCAGTCTCTGACAAATATTAATCAGCTTTATTTTTTATGGATTTGCCTCTCCTGGACATTTGGTATAAATGGGTTCATACCATAATTTTTTAACAAGCAAAGTACAGAAATACAACAAGGAGGAAAAACTCTGGCTGTGATAGACCCCCGTGCGCCACATTTACACTTCAAAATATCAGCCCTGGAAGTTTGGTAAACAATCCTTCAATCTTTCTTTTGTATATTTTTTAGCAGTTATTTATTTAATTTTTTTGTCTCTTTTTGAGACAGGATCTTATTGTGATGCCCAGGCTGGCCTTGAACTGACAGTAGTCCTCCAGCCTCAATCACTCAAGTGCTGGAATTGCAGATATATGACATCATATCCAACTTATAATTGAGTATTTAATATTTATACTTTTTGCAACTTTCTTTTCTACAGCTTTAAAAGTTCTTCTAAAACTGAGTATTTAATATTCTTTAAAGACATAATGGAAGATATATCACAATTTAATCCTTTATTGTTGAATATAACAAGTTTAAGAAATTTTAAATGATTTCATATTTGTGGATTCTAATTGTACATATTTTATGTTGTATTGCTTGGTTTCAAGATAGTCAAGCAGAAATAATTACTGAAGTCTCATTCATTTAGTCATGATTCAGAAGCCATTTTTCTTTGTTAAGTGATTGTCATTTCCTCATTTTAAATATTGGTCCATGACAGCCCTTGAACCAAATTTCTGAGCATCAACTGAATCCCTAGTTCTCCCTGTGCATTGTTCTGACTCCCTTGGAACTTCTACTGATTTCATGCAGGTGTCACAGTATAAGAAGATCTTTCAAAGATCACAGAGCATACATAAACAAACTCAGAAATAGTGACCCTTGGAAACAGTGAGACACACACACACACACACACACACACACACACACACACACAGAATGCTCCAGATTCCATCTCTATGGACCAGAGCTTCTATATTGGAGTCACCACTCTCCATGACACCACTGCCACATGCAAGAGGGACTGAGAAAGCAATATTTGAGCACGTAGAATGAGTATCAGCAAGGTGTCCTTTATTTTCAAATGCTAAGTTCAACTCCATGGGTGAGAAGAATGAGCACCTGTGTCAAAGTTCCTTACTCTCTTGTGCACTTAGTAACTTTCTATTTAAACAAAGCACAAACATTTTCTTTCTTTAGCTCCTTTCATGGATCAAGGTCTGGCATACATGCATCCAAACACACTAGAATGCTGCCCATCACTATCATCATGAACCAGAATTGAATGACTCATTTTCAATATGATTAAAAAAGTGACCATTTCTCTCCCTACTGGCTAGCTGTGAACACTACAATATCAACCTGCCAGGCAAGATGTGTCCATTGGTACACTAGTGGCATGACTGTCATGGAGGTAACCAAATATGCTGGATTGGTGGCCCACTCCACAGGAGGGAATTCATATCTGATACTATAAGCTTTATCAAAAGCCCATGCTGAGGAAGACATAGAAACTGGGGGAAGTTACTATTGTTCTTTTGCTAATCTGACATGGTATTAAACTCTCTTCTAAATACCTGTTTTTAGACCCATTGATATATTGTACTCTAGGACTTAATCAGAGAAACCTCTCTTTGCTGTGAATGGTAGTGAGTACAGAGACTAACAGATACTCAAGATGCTGAGAATAAGTGAGTGTTTAGGGCGCAGCTGTAAACAGGACATTTATACAAACCTGTCGGAAGGCTCACAGAACATCAGAGGAGAGAGGGTAGAATGAGAGAGGGTAGAATGAATGTAAGATCTGGATGATCAGTAGAAGACTGTGAAATGCTATCATCAAGACACATCCATTGCCATTGTGAATTCACCGCTTCTGTAATTGCCTGCATTGGGCCTTGTAGCCTGAAGGCTCGCTCCTCTGAAAAGCTAGAGCTGATCCAGGGCAAGCATGGGTGAGGCAGAGCACACTGGGAAAAAGGGGTGGAGCTGCCACCATGTAGGCGAAGTGAGGGAAGATAGGGGCAGGAGACAGATGACCATGCATTTCAACTATGGAAAAGGAAAAGTCTGTAAGAATCCGTGTTTTTGTAAGTCACCCCCTCCCCAATGTCATATAAACTATCTAATATCCAGATAGGATGGCTTATGTCAGTTTGTCAGGCCTGGAGCCTCAGAGGGCGCAGGTGTGTGAGTCTCACAAGGAGGGAAAAGGGAAAAATTTGGTGAAATAGGCCTGAACAAGGCAGCCTGTCAACAGTCCATCGTGGAACATGGAGGAGCTCATGAACACTACCCTTCTCTGTGGAACAACTGGCTGTTGATCGGTGCTGGGGAGGGGATTCATTGTCTTTCATTGTGTAGCCACAGGTGAACCCACTAGCCTCCAATGGACAGTCCCTCACCTATAGTCATGTGGATCGCCCTGGTTAAATTTAGTTGATTACAAAACAAAATGAAGGTGGGAAAGGAACTTGCAGGGAGGAGGGCCATTGACAGAGTGAAAGAGATAAGCAATGGCAACAAATGAGGGTAATCAAATGTATTACACATGTGTATGCAACTGCCAAAGAATAAATTGGATTAATTTTTTTATAAAGGTTATTATAGTGCAACTTCTGAAAGTACTTATTTGAGAAAAATCTTTCCAAAGAACTCCAAAGTGATTCACTCACTCATTCAACACATATTTATCAAGCACAGCTAGACCCCATTGCTGGTACTCCAGAAATAGAGACTAAATATTGGTGGTAGATATATAAGAACACAATGAAGATAACGTGACAGCTAAGGAAGGTAAGAAGAAGGTACTGACAATAACATCTTGGAAATGTGTGTGCCTGCGTGTGAAACAAAGACCTCCTTTTTCCTTTAATACAAAAATTGTTCAAGTCCACTGAGACAACACTCAGACTCCTAGCCCAATGATGGTTCAGGAGCTGGATCCCTTTCCAGAGCCTCCCACCTAGCAGGTCTTTGCCCACCTATGCACAGCTCTTCTTCCATCTTTGTCATCACCTCTGCTCAGGTGGACTCTGACTATGTGTCTCTTACCTCATTCTTGGATGGTTCATTTCAATGAGCCCTTCATTTACAAACATGTAGCATCCTAGATCTTCCCTGTCCTTTTACCTCTGCAGCTCCAGCACAGTGGCTTCCAGACAGATTCTACATTGAGACGCACATAGAATAAATTGGATCAAATCTTGGATCATGCTTGAATTATCTTTAGACAGGTTTTCAAAAATGGACATGGTAAATGAAACCAGTGGTAAAGACCCAATAAATATTTGTTGAGTGAAAGAAAGAATAAATCAATTATGGTACTTCTAGCTTCCCCTTAGCAGAGTGCTGAGCACAGAGCTTTCAATAAATTGATTTCCCTCCGTGGTGTGAAATTATGGATATATCAACAGAATTTTTAAAACTAGATGTTCCTTTTTCTAGTGATGTCACTTGATGCTTTGCATAAAATATAAGCTGAATTAGATTGGGAATGCCTGGGAACACCTCTTCAGAGTTTGTTGTTAGCTCCTCTTCCTAATTCTGAGATAATAGATGTAAAGCTTTATTTACCAGAATCTCCACCATAGTATAATTACCTGAGGAGGCTCAGACAGGCTAGAACCCACCTACTGGTACCCAGTCCATCTGAAAAATGTGTAAAAGTCTTCGCACATGTCATCTGATAGCCCTTCTCTTTAGACAGAGATGCAGCGCATTATATGGAATCCAGAAGATAACATTCCCCAAACTGCATCCATACAGAAATCTACAATGAGATATTCTTTTCTTCCTCTCCATACAGCCTGAACAGTGTTCTCCAAACATCTCACATGTTGAAGTCCCAATCCAATGCTTCACAATGTAACTATCTAAAGATAAGAACTTAGGGGAAATAATATGTTACGATGAGGTCACCAGGGTAGGCCCTATTCCAGTATGATTGATGCCTTCATTGAATATGAAAATTTGGTTATGAAATAAGACTATAAAGACACAAGAGCAGAGGAACATTAACAAACCAAGAGGAGAGAATTTTCCAGAAGTCAACCCTGCTACTTCCTTCATATTAGACTTCTCATCCTCCAGAAGAGTGAGAGAATAAATAAGATAAGTGAGAGAATAAATAAGATACCCAGTCTGTGGCACTTTGTTATGGCAGATCTAACAATTAGTACATTTCCTGTCGAGACTCCATGGGAGCACCATGTAACTTACCTCATTGTCAGTATTTTAATAAGAAACTATCAGAGAGCTTCAAATGAGTTTTAAAGATACACTAGTAACCTGAAAATCTGCCTGATCAACTGAATCGCCCCTTTCTTGTATACCGCATCACCGAAGAGCATTTTTCCCTTTATTCTGTCATACCGTGTTACTATGTTTGTCACTCCCAGCATGAACTGTGACCTATAATTATCTTGCTCACTGCCTGTCTTCCTAACAGGGTTGTGAGCTGCATGAAGGCGGAGATCATTACTAATGTGTCCATGCCTGTATCCCAAATGCCCAGCACTGTTCTGGGCCTAGAGTAATACATGGTTATTGAATGAGTTCACTATTTTTTGTTTGTTTGGTCTTTTTTTTTTTTTTGGAAAGGGTCTCCCTGTAGCCCCAGCTGTCCTGGAACTCACTATGTAGACCAGGCTGGCCTCGAACTCACAGAGATCCACCTGCCTCTCCCTCCCAAAGTGCTGGGATTAAAGGCAAGCACTACCACGCCTCACTATTTTTGTTTTTTAATCCCTTCAGTGGGTACAAGCTCTACTTTTGATACAATAATGCAAAAGTGGTTATTTTCTCTTTGCTTATAATTCACTACTCAAAAAATGAATAGGGAGATCTGGATTTGGCATCTTAGAAGAAAGCTGACTTGAAAGCAGATATTCCTGCCTCCCTGACAGTAACAATTCAGTGTTTTAGATGATAGAGGCTGGGTAAGGGAGGGGATGAGGACAAGACATTCATCTGCAGAGTGATACAGCATTCACAGGAGTATTCAAAGTGAAATGTGTGTTATAAATAACACAACATACCAGATTGTGTAAAGTAAGTTGTAACAATCTCTCTATTCTTCTGACATTGATAAACTACTCAAAGCCTCCTTTTCTTGGTTATGGTGCCACAAGTACCTAACTCTTTGTGATGGCCTATCTTCACTGTCAACTTGATAGGACTTAGAATCACCTTGGAGACAAAGCTCTGGGAATATCTGGGAGGACCTCTTCAGAGAGGTTTAATATAAGAGGAAAAACACACCCTGAATGTTGGTGACACCATTCCAGGGCCTGAGGTTCTAGTTTGAGTAAAAAGGAGACAACAAGCAAAGCACCAGCATTCATCTCTCTGTTCCTTGAAGGCAGATGCTATGTGATCAGCTCACTCTTGGGGGCCTGTTGCCATGACATCCCTGCCATGATGGACTGTACCCTCAAGCTGTTAACCTACATCATCCCTTCTTTCTTTAAGTTGCTTTTTGCCACAACAACAAGAAAAATAATCAATAGGGAAAATTAATGCAGAGGTGGAGCTGTTACTCTGATAAGTCTGATAATGTGTTTTAGTGACCTTTGGAACTGTTTTGCAGGACAAATGAGGAAGAGTTTTGGAGCACTGGTTAAAGCTCTAAAATGATTTAAGCAGAGTTAATGGGGCATCATGATGAGAGTGTAGAGGATTAGAGTGCAAAGAGGATTGCAGACGGTGGAGGCTTGGCTCATGAAGTATCAGAGGGAAATAATGCTAGAAACAATTCATGATATAGTCTGACAAATTGTCTGTCTGTATTCTGCCTATATTCTGAGAATTTGAGTGATAATGAATTAAAAAGCGATAGATTAATTTGTTTGATGGAAGAAATTTCAAAGTAAGATAGTATTTTGGCTCTGTTAAGATAGCTGCTTTTACCACCCATAAAAGAAGTTTCTTCTTCAAGAGACAAAGATAGTTAGAAGTTCTACAACTGGTCACACACAGAGATTGTCTGTGAATTGCCCAAGTCTAAGTGGCACATCTAGAACTCAACCTCTATACCTAAGGCTCACAGAACATAGAACAAGGGATGAAGAGAACAGCAACCCATCTTTCAGTTCTCATCAATGAAGCTCCTTCATACAACAGAGGGCCAGGAACAGAATTCGAAAGGTCACAAATGGCCAAAACAGAGAATAAGAGTCTGCAGAGTGTAGGTCTTTGGACATGACTCCTATATTAAAATTCACCCAATCATGGCTCAAGGACCATTGCAGAAGAGGAGTCAGAAAGATTGTAAAAGCCAGGGAGGAAGTATACAGAAATAGTCCTACAGGCACCTGGGACTCTTCTCATGTGAACCCTCAGCAATGGTGTCAGTATGCACAAGACCCATGCAAACTTAAGCAGACAAAAACCTAGCACAAAACTGTGGAAATGAATAGTAGGCCCCAATCTTACTCAAAGAATTATTGGCAGCTGATTATTGCTGGGTGAAAATGAGCTGATCTTAAAGAGAGGGACTTAGATAGGTTAACTACACTCCAGTGGATGAACTTGCACTGAGGGACATCTGGGGACACTAACTTTACACAATAGGCCTTAACACAAATGACAAAAAGTATGAACTCCAGTGGCTGGGTAGGGGGTGAGGGGCTAGGGGAGGGTGCCAAAGGGGAAAGAGGTATAAAGATGATTTTCTATATGAAATACACAAAAAAAAATCCATAAAAACTTAACAAAAAAGATAGGTGCTTACTGCTCTTTTCCAGATGTACAGTGAGAAAGAGCAACCAGAAACATTTTTTTTTTTTTTTTTGGTCTTTTTGAGACAGGGTCTCCTTGTAGTCACAGCTGTCCTAGAACTCACTATGTAGACCAGGCTGGCCTTGAACTCACAAGTGCTGGGATTAAAGGCGTGCGCCACCACGCCCAGTCAGAAACATATTTTTTAAATGTGCAGTTTGGTGGACTGACAAGATAGCTCAGCAGGTAAAAGAATTTACAGTCAGTCCTGATGACTTGTGTTCAATCCCTGGGGTTGAACCCACGTAGTAGAAGGAGAGAAGTTGCTCTCTGATGCCCATCTATGTAACATGGCACATGTGCCCCTCCACACACACAAATAAATAAAAGTAAAAAATGTTAATGTGCAGTTTGTGGAGGGTAAAAAGCATGAGCAAGTTTGTCGCAGGCAAGTAGGTATGGAGAAAATAGATGCAATTACCAAAGAGATTAACACCATTAAAGAGAAATATGCTCTGTACTGGGACAATTAGAAAGGTGCCCTGAGGGACCACCCAGGGAAGGGTGTAAATTGTAAAACTACAAATTCATTTGAAAAGGAAGAGCCTGACCTGAGAATGCTCACTAAAGGGGTTTCCTGCTCAAAAACAATTTCCTAGGAAAGCATTTCTCAGAGTTAACCACTGCGTCTGTGCTAGAAGTAGGTCAGGCTACATCTCAAGCTGGCAGGAGAACCTGTCAGCATCATACGCGTGGCACTGTGTTTGCAGGCATGCAAAATGTAGAACTGAGGGGGTCATGGAGGTTTGTGCCAAAGTTCCAGAAAGCCTCCAAGGCCAGACGATATGTGCCAGGGTTGGATTTCCTGAAAAGAGGCCCTGAAAAGCCATTGTTTTAAGCTGGAAGGCGATAGATGCCTAAGTAGCAACAGAGACCCTAAAGTGTTGGAGAAGCCAGAACCGTGGAATGTTCACCAAGGAATGCTGAAGGCATGGGATGGGACTCGTCCAACAGAAAGGACACTGTGCTGCAGGTGCCAGAGCTGGGAAGCGAGGCGTGGGGATGATCAAAGCTGTTGATTCTAGATGATTTCATCACAAGTTCTAGATGCCAAATAGGGATCTTTAGGACTCAGACTTGCCATGCTGAGTTTTGGTACTGCTTTGGTTCAAACTTTCTTTGCTATGTCCTCTTTCCTTCCTTTGGGATAAAAATGTTTATTTTGTATGATTGTATATTGGAAGTATGCAAATAGTTTTTGTTTTATTTTGCTTCGTTTTTTAATTTACAGTGGCTTATAGTTAAGAGAGCATGTTGAATGTCTGAAGAGACTTTGGACTTGGTGATTTTAAGAAATGCTAGAACTTTGAAGATTTTGGGACTCATACAGATGAGCTAAATGTATTCCCATTATGAGATGGCTGCAAGACTTGACCAGGGTGGAATTTTATGATTTAAAGTGAAGTGTTTGATTGCCGAGTTTACAGTGAATGGACAAAGGGTGGGTAGACAAGAGGCAATGGCTAATCTTCACTATCAGGTTAATGGTATTTGTAATCACCTTGGCGACAAAGGTCAGGGCATATTTGGGAGAACCTCTCGAGAGAGGGAAGACCCACCTTGAATGTAGGTGACACCATTCTATGGTCTAGGGCCTGGAGAGAGCAAGCTGAGCGCCAGCATTCACCTCTCTCTCCTTCCTGACTGAAGATGCAGTGTGACTAAGCCCCTCACACTCCTGATACCATGACCTCATCACTCTGATGGGCTATATCATCAAACTGGGAACCAAAATGAGCTTTTCTTTCCTTAAGTTGCATTTTTCATTTTGCCACAACAGTAACTAATATACCCTTCAATGTGATTTTTTCCTTAGTTTTTAATGAGGATCAGTACTTCATTTTTCTTACCTAATAGGCAATGACAGCCCCACTGGAAGAACTGGACAATCCTAGATTTGTAAAAACCAGATTGAGCCTATTATGAAAAGGCGAGCATATACTTTGTAAAAGAAGCAATTGGAGCAGGTGCAGCTTCTCAGTTCTAGGTTGTGCTTATAAAAACAGTCAAAAGCAGATGAGAAGTAATGAGTGTGGGATGTGTGCACCGAGCATTCTGGCTGTGGTGTTTTCTCTCTGCAGTATTGCTTTAGATAATCTCTAATTCTGAAAAAGAAGCTGAGCTCTCCAGCCAGAGGGAGACTAGACCAAAGGTTAGGTGGTAGTGTTCAGAGACCAGGCAAACTCACTGGGTGCTCCGCATTCCATTCAAAGGCTATCTGACCTTCAGCTTAATGGGCCTAATCACAGATGTGCTTGCTAGTGTTTCTCCCCATCTGATTAAGAGGCTCCACTAGAATTATCTTTTGAAAGCCTACTTGCCATCCCTTAAGTCTTTTCAGGTACAAGTAAAGGCCACAGTGAACTCCAGGCCCAGGACCTGCTTTGGGGCAGGGGTGTCTCCATGGACTAGAATAAACACGGGTTCAATTTTCCACCTACTCGATGACTCCAGTGTGGCTCCTCCTATTGGCATGCATCTGTTTCATTCTTTGAATGACACACATATGCACATGCAAACACACAGACATCTGTACACACGCACACACATGAGAGACAGAGAGAGAGAGAGAGAGAGAGAGAGAGAGAGAGAGAGAGAGTGTTAATTCCAAAATTGACTGGTATTTGCAGCTCAGAGTTTCCTTCATTATTTTTATTTTACACATCATGATTGATGACTGAACTCTTAACTATCCACTCTGTCACTTACACTGAAATCTAAACTATGTTCCTGATAGTTCTGTTTGGGCCTAGAACAGCCTGCAGTGGGGACTCAATGATTCTGCCTGAGACCAGACAAGAAATTCAGGCAGCACAGTACGGCCAGTGCAGGGATCCACTGCTTATGTGAGAAGGGGACAGTGTTGACCTCCTGGAAATGAATGACTGCTCCTGCTCAGGATCGCAGTATTGACCCCTTGACCTGGTGCTGGACAATTGACAAAGCACATCCTTACGTCATTCTACAGCATACTCACCACCATCCAATAAAAAATAGCTTTAGCCCCATTTTTCAGTTGCAGAACTTCACGACTCGGTAAATTGATTTCTGGAGGCCGTAAGGCTTTCACGCTTTGTTTGATACCCTTCATCATACCTCAAATGCTGTTTATGTCTCTAATTCTAGAAGGACCAGAATTGTCCTATTTTGCTTTCCATACTCCAGCACCACCAGCAGCACAATCCCGCTGTCCTTTCTCAGCTGATGAAAGCTCACTAGCAAACAGCAAGCACAGCAACATCACCCTGTGCTCGCTGGAGGCCTGACAGTGTTGACAAAGTCCTTGGCAGTTCCCTCTACTTTTGTGATCAATGGTGCCTCAGCCAGGAACGAGCCTCCCTGGCTGGGGGCTGATTTCTACTATGAAAATGCACACACAGAGCACATGTTCGTTTATATTCTGAGCACAGAAAATGAAATCACCCTGTATCATGTCCATTTTCGTGCTGTTAAGGCATGCAGTTGCTTTGCAAGCAAAACAGTAGACTTTGATTTGCCAGTGATAGTCCAGAGCGCTTAGAATTCAGTATTGGCTTATCATTCGTCCGATCTCCCACTCTAGGGAATGTGTCAACCATCAAAAGCAGGGGAGGCTGATGCATTTTAATGGCATTCATTTCATCAGCCTTACTTTCTTAAGGGCATTTAATCAATGAGGACAAGTCGTAGGCAGATTTTTAAATAAATGTGTCACTTTAGGTTAATCCATAGCACAGTTAAATGTATTTGTTTATGCAACTCTCTTGCTCAGCAGAATTGAAAAATCTGTAAATCAAAATGTGTTACAAGTAGTTTTCAACAGCTTTATTTGACCTGCTCGAATGGGAGCTGGCCAGGAGTTTCAGGTACAAGGATGTTGACTGTCAGAGTGACTCGGAATGCTTAAGTAAAATGCCAGCTCTGCTTAGGACACGGCTTTTTATTTATCCAGCCTTCCTTGCTTCTTCCAGTCAGGTGAATAATGTGCCTTTAAAACTGCATTTGAGGGGACAACCTGGCCAGCCAAAGCTTTGATACATGGGGGTCTTCCTTTTTTCCTTAGGTTACTATGCAGTGTAGAAGAAAAAGAAAATTACGAGTAAACTGAAGTCATCCTCTTGGGCGCCTGTATCATTTTGCATTGATTATACGGAGGTGCTGGTTTCTGTTTGCTCTCTCTGCTTTTTACATTCTTAATGTGGCTAGGGCAAATAGAAAGGCAGTAATTGTGCAAACTCAGGGCCCACGTCAAATAGAGTATTTTTTTCTTCCCATCAGTTATCAGCTATCTGAGCTGTCAAAATAAGATTGTCACATCCACTGGAAGTGTATTGGCCAGGTTGGGATGTGAATGTGGTGTTGTTACTTCAGATTGATTTTCCTAATGCTCCCTATAAGTATGCCCATGTGCGGGCTGGCGGATCTTTTCAGTCCTCTGAACAAAGCTTGAACTGTGTTGACATTTGTCCCCAGGCAGAGGTGTCCATTTAGAGGAGGGCCTCTGCTGAGGCTTCATAGAAACACTTAAATAATCTTTCTTCTTTCTTCACTTTTGAAACAGAGAATGTTTACTAAATAAGATTGAGACTGTATGATCCTTTTGACACTGCAGTTAACAAAAGTTATTAATATTCTGTGAGCTTCAAAGCATGAATCTATTTAATGGTTTCAAGAATCATTCAAATCCAAGGCACAGCCTTCACTGCAGCTTTTTATAAATACAAAAGGACACTAGTCCCCCACCCCTGTGTGTGTGTGTGTGTGTGTGTGAGAGAGAGAGAGAGAGAGAGAGAGAGAGAGAGAGAGAGATTGCAGAGGACACTGGGGGCTGACAAAATCTCACCATAATACATTTCCTTCCCCATTTCTTTACTGGCAGCCACAGGAGAAGCTGGTTCCCTTGGTCCTGGGAGGAGACACTATACTGTCAATATTCATAAAAAACAGTATAAGAGATGATACTTTTCTATTTCATTTTATTTTACTAAAAATAGTAACATTTAAATCATGATATATAATCTCTCTTTAGGTGTAATAAGGACCCTGCAGCTTCTCAGAATGCTGCTTCTGGCTCCGTGGGTGCTAGGACAGAGTTTCTAAGACATTTTAGGGAGAAAATGTCAACCCCCAAGTGCACCTATAAACATATGTAACTGCCAATTTACAAGAGAGGAATCAGAATGCATCTTCTTGTGCCAGCTTGAAGTGCAGTGTAGTGTCCACTTCTGAGACAAATTCTTCTGTGTGCATCCTAGTGGTTATGTAAAATTCACTTTCAGATACCGTGCTGGATAGATTTGGTGGTCACTTGACACACCTGGGTAGAGGGGGCCTCAACTGGGGAATTGTGTACATTGGTCTGACCTGTAGCCATGTCTCTGAGGGCATTTTCTTGACTGTTGAGTGATGTGGGAGGGCCCAGACCACTGTGGGTGGTGCCATGCCTGGGCAGGTGGTTCTGTGTTGTATAAGAAAGCAGGTTGAGCAGAGTCCAGGCAAGCAAGCCAGTAAGCAGAGTTCCTCCACAGCTTGTGCTTCAGCTCCTGCCTCCAGGTTCCTGCCCTGAGTTCCTACCTTGGGCTCCCTTGGTGATGAACAGTGACCTGGGAGATGTAAGCTGAAATAAACCCTTTCCTCCCCAAGTTGGTGTTGGTCAGAGTGTTTTGTCACAGCAATGGAAGGCAAACTAAGACAGATACCGTGGTGTGTTTTCCTATCATATAAAATCCTTTGTACATTTCAAGTCCTCCACTTCCCTTAGCAGCCAACTTAAGTGTGCAGTTCCCAAGTTACATAAATCAAACCATTTGGTAAACTGTGTAGTAACCTTTCCCAACATCTCTCCCTGTTACCTTTAACATCATTATATCCATTGTGATGGAAATGGACTTTCTGTAGCCAGCGATAATGAAAATAACCACTTTATGCAGTTTCTGCACGCAATTATCCAGGCTTTTCTCGGACTCTAGAGAAATCTAAGCTAATTGCTTTGGGACTTTTCCTACATTTCCATAAATTCTTTGTTAATTTTTCATGAGTAACTGTTATTGCAGTCTCCCTTAAAGTTTCTATTGTATTCAATAATG
This sequence comes from Nannospalax galili, assembly GCF_000622305.1. Classification (NCBI taxonomy): domain Eukaryota; kingdom Metazoa; phylum Chordata; class Mammalia; order Rodentia; family Spalacidae; genus Nannospalax; species Nannospalax galili. The sequence goes on along the minus strand of NW_008342636.1, from coordinate 1,255,143 downwards.
TAAAGAAGTCATTATGGAAACAGAAGCCATTTGTTAGTGTCCCCATCAGAGTTGGATTCCTTTGGATTCCTGTGTTTTCAGGTGAGATGGTTCTTTCTCTGTCTCTGTCTCTCTGTCTCTCTGTCTCTCTGTCTCCCCCCCCCCCCCAGCTTTTCTTCATCTGAGTTTACTCAAAGCCAATTTAAAAGCAGTTCTGTCTGGTACACTATCTCATCATTATAGGACATGAATTGAGTTTGTGTTATCTGACAGTTTGCTCAGAATTGCCTTCACACCTACTCATCAACCCCAAAGACAAAGGACTCTGAAGTGATAGAGGAGCAGTCGAAGGAGCCAAGCTGCCCAGGGAATGCTCTCAAATTACCTTAGATGCTACATTTGATTTATTGATTGCTTCAAACCCAGACTCGCAATTTCTGTAGCTTCCAATAAGCTCAACCTAAGAACACCTTGAATGCACTGAAGAGTTTTTCAGGAATTTTTGTTTCGGTGTGATTCTCTCCTGTGAGGGGACCTTTGGGTAGAGCAGGCCCTCTGGAGCCACTACAGGGGCACAATCTTCCCTCTCTTGTTCTTAGGCTGCATTGTACTAAACATAGACAAACTTGGTGCTTACAGCACTCAAAAGTGCACACAGAAAATGAGAGAGCATCATTTCGCTTTGATCAGTTTATCCAGAATTAGCAACAAGTCTGTAGTCACACTACTTTGAGCCTGGCTGATCTCAGAAGCTAAATTGGATCAGGCCTGATGCTTGGATGGAAGCCACAGAATTAGCCAGCAAAAGCCCTAGAACAGAACTCTTCTAATTTAAAAACACAAGCCTTGTGTTGTACAGCTTTGCTTTCAAGATTTATTTTAAGTTACCTGGGAGATACCCATAAATTCATCAGCCTGTACTGAAGATCTATGCAGACTGCTATGCTTATGTATGCATACCTTAATAAAGTGACACACAGGTTAAGAAAAATAGAGCCAGCCACCCCAATCTTGTCATTATTTGAGGCTTCTAAAGATCTTGGTACTTAGGGAAGACAGTGTACTGGGGAAGTTCCTGGGTGACTCTCCACACTCTTGAACTCTGAGTTGGCAGGTTCTCATTTGGTTGAGTTCCCCCACCACTTATAATCTCTTTTTGGACATTGTAAAGAAGAACTTGACTATACTTAGGGAAAACCACAGAGTAGTAGCTAGACTACACCCTTCATGTGGGCACATGAGAGGTTCAGGGGTCAGTGCAACACAGGCCTTCTATCACGGAACTGTAGATCAGAACTTCCACGGTAGGAAATGAAGGAATGCTCCTTGATGTGGACTCTTTGTTCTCCAAGGGTTACTTTGATCAGCCCTTATGAGAAAAACTTCCCATTTGTAAATAGGCTCATGTGTCAGCAAATGGCCAAGTGGACTTTTACAAGTAGGGAAGCTACTGGGAGCCATTGACATCATCTAAGGCCATTCAAGCTCTCTGAAGGAAAACAGAATAAACCAACATTTGTGCAAGCATGAATTAAACCTGCTGCTTTCTAGTCATGAAAGCAGAGTTCCTGGATACCAGTGTCGTATAAGCATTTTCCTAAGTGGTAACTGTTGCCTCAGTAGGCGGCTCAGTAAACCTGCTTTAAATGAATTAGAAACTAAAGGAGTTCAGCATTTGGAGAATGCTATTTTCAGTGTGTCTGAATATTTAACTTGGCCTTGAGAAATTCAAAATTGCTCTCTGCCTTTGATGGAGACCATCATGCCACTGCTGAAATGAAAGGTGTCCTGGCTTCTCACATGTGTCAGCTCCCCATGGCTTCACCCACTCTCTTTCTCCAACTCACAGCATAGAAGTCAATCCTCTCTATTGGCATCAAAGCATTCCTTCTTTCTCCTTTCTTACAAGAACTATTATCCTTGACTGTGAACATGTCCATCAACCATACACTGTCACAATAACAGCAGTTATGTAATTTAAGAATCTTACCAGGAAGGAGCTCTGAAGTTTCTATTCTTTGTAATTGAAAAGTCAAAATTGGATGAATTTGGAAAGCTGAGTATTGAGCTGAAAGATTTTTTTTCTTACCAATGAAATTGACATGAAATAGTTACTTAGGCATCAGCATCCCCTTAACTAGTTTCCTAACAGTGTGATTTAGGAAGCATTATTCTCATTGTAGAGGTGAAGAAACAAGCTCAGGGGGATGGAATAAACTGCCTGTGATGGCATAATAAGCAGTGAAGCCTGCATCCCAAACTGCCATCTCCACAGACTTTTGTTTCTTCTATGTCACGTCCAAGAGCCAGCTTCTCCATGTGCTTGTGACATACTGATGAGAACAGGAGATAGAAATTGGTCAGGCAGGACAGGGATTCCAAAGCAGCAGTCCTGAGAATGTCCTTGCTGGAGTTCAGGAATGCCAGAAGAGAGATTCAGTTCCTGGTTCCTTACTATCTGTTATCCTTGCCTAGAAGTTACATATAAGGAAATGACTGAAATTGAGGAGACAACTGGACACCTCATGGCTGAACCAACTGAACTGACCAGCTCATTTTCCTCCCCAGGTCTCTCCTCAGTTTCTGCCATAAATCCTTCAAAAAGCTCATACTAACATATCAATGGTATCCAATCTGCAGGACCTGCTGCTACCTCACAGGAGCTTTCTCTCTCTCTCTCTCTCTCTCTCTCTCTCCTTCTACATATCAATCTATAAGAACCTTCTTGAAACACTCTCTTTGAATTTATAAGACAAGAAGTCTAAAGCCACTGGTTTGGGGCAGATTCAGGCCTTCACGTTTTCTGGGACCCTAGCTCTAAAGCTTAGCCCACTTAAGGTAGGCAGAAAGGTCTCTATACAGCTCAAAGACACCCCAAATTTTCCTCTTTCACTTTAACTTAGACCTACCCTAAGGGAACTTCCATCATGGGTCTCTGGTCTCCCTCAGCACTTTGTGTGAAGTTCTTCCCTGATACTTTACAGTACAGTACAAGACTGTCATTTTCTTTGTGTGTTCCATAGACTTGAGTTCTTTGGTAACTGTCTTAACCTACTGATCTTTGTGTTCCCCACACCCACACCCACTGCAGTCCTCAGCCTAGGTACACAGGCACCGAAAGGATGCTGATGCCAAATAAATATACACCAAGATACTCAAGTGCTCATACAAATGAAAGAAAATCCAAACAACAGTAGAATTTTATTTTTTGCTACCAGATTGGTCAATATTAGAACTTTTTCCAACATGGAGTATTTTCAAGGATAAGAATTGAGATGGTGGGGCTGGAGAGATGGCTCAGCAGTTAAGAACAGTGGTTGTTCTTGCAAAAGACCTGGGTTTGAATCCCAGCACCCACATGACAACTAACTGTCTGTAACTCCAGTCCCAGGGGATCTGATAGCCTCTTCTGACTTGCGCAGGCATTGCACGACATGGGTGTACTTACCTACATGCAGGCAATACACGCATACACACAAAATTTAAAAAATATATAAAATTAAAAAAAAAAAAACAAGAATTGAGATGGTTTGAATGAGAAGTGTCCCCCATTGGCTCAAGTGTTTGAACACTTGGCGAGTTGGTGGCACTGTTTGGGGAGGTCATGGAATTTTTAAGAGGTGTAGCCTTGCTGGAGGAAGCGCATCACTGAGGGGTGGGCTTTGAGAGTTCAAAGCCATGCTCCACTTCCAGCTTCACTCTCTCTGCTTCCTGCATATGCTTGAAGATGTGAGTTCTCAGCTTTCTCTTCTGGCTGCTTCTTCCATGCCTCCTCCACATGATGGACTCTTAAGCCTCTGGAACCTTAAACCCAAATAAACTCTTCCTTCTATAAGTTCTCCTGGTCATGGTGTTTTATCATAGCAACAAAAAAGTAACTAATACAGAAGTTGATACCAGGAGTAGGGTGTAGGGTGTTTCTGTGAAGAATTTGAGCATGGTTTTGTTTTGGTTTGTTTGTTTGTTTTTGGAGGAACGTGGAAGAATTTGGAACCTTGGACTAGAAAACTGGTTGGCTTCTGTAAGCAGAGTCTAATAGACTATTTTAGTAGAGCCCAGCTCAAGATGTTTCAGAGGGATAAGGAAGCAAGGACCAACAGCAACAGAGCTAGAGGTCATTCCTGTGATATTTTGGTAAATAATCTGGCTGTCTTCTGCTCAAGTCCTAAGTGCTTACCTGAACTTGAATTAGAAAGTAATGGATTAATTTGTTTCATAGAAGAAATCTCAAGACAGCCTAGTGTTGAACTGGTGGCTTGGTTTTGATTGAAACTGTTATGCAGGTGTACAATGAAAAAGAGCAAATGGGCCAGAGAGAAATACAAAACATACAGTTTGTAGAGAAAGAGAATACTAGGAAGCTTAATGCTACAGACGAACATGTCCTGGAAGAGAGATTATAATAGATGAGGAAATTAGTGCATTAAGGAAAGGCTTCCTGATCTCTACTTGAACAATGGAAAGAGTACCTTCAGTCAAGAACTCACCCAGTTAAGTTTCCAACTTGTAAGAAGAGCCTAGGGGGTTATCTGCTAGTAGAATACCACAACATATAAAAGCTGCTGAAGTAGGGGACCAGAGTCCATCCCAAGCTGGCAGGTAAACTGGGCAATGTTGTCCACATGTAACTGACTTTAGAGGCAAGAAAGATGCAAGTGTGAGGGTGTAGTCAATTCTTCCTTCATGGATTCAGAGAGCTATTGAACTGGGCACCTGTGTATCAGGGGATTCCATGCATAAAGAAGACCCTGACAGGCCAAGAGGCCCCACAGGTCATTATGAGAAGCTGTGAAAGTGAATCTTGGATTGCAGAGACTATCCCCAGGGTGTTGAAGATGCCAGAGCCATGAGGCATGTGACAAGGAGAGCTAAAAACAGGAAGTAGAACCAGCTCAAGAGAGAGATGTGTGCTACAGGCAGCAAAGTTAGAGGGGCTGAGCCCTCTAAGCCTTTGGAACTAAAGTCCCAGACATTGCATATGTAGTGACAGGATTTGGTGGTTGCCCTGATGGGTTCAGGTATTATTTGGTCCCATATTTCCTACTGTGCCCCAATTCCTCCTTTTTGAAATGGAAATATATATTCCATGCTGTTGTATGTTGGAACTATGTAATTAAAAAAAATTATTTTTACAGGAGATTACAATTAAGATATTGTCTTGAGTATCAGAAGATACTTTGGACATTGAGCTTTTAAACAATTTTGAGACTGTGCAGCACTATGGGGGATTTTAAAGTTGGACTAAATGCATTTTGCATTAAGATATGGCCATGAGCCTATGGGGGCCAGGGAGTGGAATGTGGTGATCAGAAGGAGAAGTGTCCCCTGTTGGATCCAAGTATTTGAACACTTGTCAGCTGGTGGTGCTGTTTCTGGAAGACCATGGACTCTTTAGGAGGCATGGCTGTGCTGAAGGAAGTGTTCCACTAGGGGCAGGCTTTGAGAGTTCATAGCTTTGCCCCACTTCTAGTTTTTCTTTCTCTGCTTCCTGTGTGTTCTTGACAATGTGAGCTCTGAGCTTCCTGCTGCAGCTGCCTCCTCCACCATAATGTACTTTTATCATTCTGGAACCATAAGTTCAAACAAGTTCTTCCTTCTATAGTTGTCCTGGGCATGGTGTTTATCACACCATGAAACAACAGAAAACCAACTAATATAAGAATGAAGCAATGACTCTAGTAATTTGCTGATGCACATCAAAATTAGAACAATTGTGCATAGCCATGTAGAAACTACCCCAAATATTTGTGAGACAGGATCTCCCTATAGCCCCAGCTGACCTGGAATTCACTATGTAGAACAGGCTGGCCTTGATCTCACAGTGATCTGCTTGCCTCTGCCTCCCACATGCAGGGATTAAAGGCATGCACCACTACACCCAGCATGATATACCACCATACCTGACGTCCAAATTTGTAATATACACTCCTTCAAATATAAAAAGCAAAACAGTACAAAATGTGAGTGCACAGGAATATTTGCTAAAGTAGAAGTCATAGCAGAAACATAACAAGCATTTCCTTAATGTCAGCTATGGTTTAGATATGGAATGTCTTCCATAAGCTTGTTCCTCTTCTGTCGCCCATCACTGTCATCATTGGCACTTCTCACTCTTCACCTTTGCTGGAGAATACACCGTCATCTGCCACCATGGTGGACTTAAGGGTGGATCAGATTCGAGCCATCTTGGACAAGAAGGCCAATATCCAGAACAGGTCTGTCATCACACACATGGACCATAGCAAGTACACACTGACAGACTCACTGGTGTGTATGGCAGGCATCATTGCATCTGTGGGTGCAGGGGAGGTGTACTTCATAGACACTCACAAGGAGGAACAGGAGCACAGCATCACCATCAAGTCTACCACCATCTCACTCTTCTACAAACTGTCAGAGAATGACTCAAACTTCATCAAGCACAGCAAGGATGGCTCAGGCTTCCTCATCAACCTCAGGGACTCCCTGGGTCATGTGGACTTCTCCTCAGAGGTTACAGCGGCCCTGCCCCTCATGGATGGCTCCGTGGTGGTGGGGAAGGGGGAATTGCGTGTCTGGCATGTGTGTGCTACAGGCCGTCACTAGATGGCATCAAGCGGTACTGATTATGATCAAGACAGATCATGCACTGCTGGAGCTGCAGCTAGAGCCAGAGGGGCTTTCCACCAGACCTTCCAGGGCACTGTGGAGAATGTGAATGTCGTTATCTCCACCTATAGTGAGGGCGAGAGTGGATACATAGGTAACATCATGATCAACCTTGTCCTGGGCATGGTGGGTTTTGGCTTTGGCCTGCCCAGCTGGGCCTTCACCCTGAAGCAGTCTGCAGGGATATGAGTGGCCAAGTTCGCTGCCAAGGGTGAGGGCCAGCTTGGGCTGGCTGAATGCACCAAGAAAGTAGAGGACATGATGAAGAGTCTGTGGGGGGGATTGGGGCTTCAAGAACACCAACAGTCCTGCAGCAAGAAGCTGCCTTACACCTTCTGCCAACTCATCCTCAACCTCATTTTCAACATGTTGGACGCCATTGTGAAGTTCAAGAAGAAGAAGACAGCCAAGCTGATCAAGAATCTGGACATCATGCTGGATAGCTAGGACAAGGGCAAGGAGGGCAAGCCACTGCTCAAGCCCATCCAGAGAACCATCTTGATGATAGGCCGCTATGGGGACCCCATTGAGGAAGTGCCCTGTGGCAACGTAATGGGCTCATGACTGTGGACCAGTTTCTGCTGAAGACTGGCACCATCACCACCTTTGAGCACGTCCACAACATGCAGCGTGAAGTTCAACATCAGCCGGGTTGGCAGGGTGGTAGCGAAGGCCAAGAACTGGCAGACCTGCTGAAGCTGGTGGAGGGGCTCAGCAGCTGGCCAAGTCCAATCCCTTGATGCAGTACATCATTGAGGAGTCTGGTGAGCACATCATGGCAGGTACATGCAAGCTACACCTGGACATCTGCCTCAAGAACCTGGCAGAGGACCAAGCCTGCATCCCCAGGAAGAAGTCAAACCCTGTGGTGTCATACTGTGAGACAGTGGGCAAAGAGTCGAACAAACCTTCTGTGCCTGTCCAAGTCCCCCAACAACACAGCCAGCTGTTCTACATGAGAGTGCAGCCCTTTCCTGATGGCCTTGCTGAGGACATCCACAAGGCAAGGTGTACTCCCCCCAGGAGCTCAAGGCACATGCATGCTACCTGGCTGATAGTGGGATGTTGCTGAGGCCCACAAGATCTGGTGCTTTGGGCCACCCCCAGCACCAGCCCCAACATCCTCACTGACATCATGAAGGGTGTGCAATACCTCAACGAAATCAACGAGCGTGGTGACTGGCTTCCAGTGGACCACCAAGGGGGGTGCACTCTGTGAAGAGAACAAGCCGTGGTGTGCGCTTAGATGTCCATGATGTGTCCCTGTACACAGATGCCATCCACAGTGCTGGTGGCCAGATCATCCCCCCATGCAACCCCGCTACTGGGTGGAGATCCAGTGTCCTGAGCAGGTGGTCGGTGGCATCTACGGAGTCCTGAACAGGAAGCGGGGCCACGTGTTTGAGGAGCCTCAGGTGGTCAGCACTCCCATGTTCGTGGTCAAGACCTCCTGCCTGTCAAAGAGTCCTTTGGTTTCACTGCCGACCTGTGCTCCAACACGGGAGGCCAGGCCTTCCCTCAGTGTGTTGGATCACTGGCAGATTCTGCCCTGCCCCAAGACCCCTTGGACAACAGCAGCCGCCCCAACCTGGTGGGGCGCAAAGGCCTGAAAGAGGGCATCCCCATCCTGGACAATTTCCCTGGACCAACTGCCTGCGGCAGACCCTGCGCCCGGCTCCACTCTGACGTCCACCATCTCTCACCTGAGACTGTCCCCACAGTGCCGCCCCTCCGAGCCATCGTCCAGCGCTACCTGACGCCGAGTCTATTTATTTTAGGGTTCCGAGGCATTGAATCGCCCTCTGTAGAGACTGGCGGGACGTGGGGTAGACACGGTCGGGACACAGTGTTTTATCATTTTTCAGAGGGAAACGTCCAAAAGTCTAAATAAACGCATTCAGAGGTCTATGTGGGTCCACAGCCCAAGGGAGCTCCCCAGAGGGGAGCAGCTGGGTGGATCCCCCAGGACTCCTCTGTGCCCACCGTGGAGCTCCTGAGTAATAAACCTGATGCTGCAGTCAAAAAAAACAGCCCAAGGGAGCTCCCCAGAGGGGAGCAGCTGGGTGGATCCCCCAGGACGCCTCTGTGCCCACCGTGGAGCTCCTGAGTAATAAACCTGATGCTGAAGTCAAAAAAAGAAAAAAAAGAAAAAAAGAAAAAAGAAATGCCTGTTCCTCAGTTCATGGCTATTGAAAGGCTGGAAAACTTTCAGAGGTGAGAGGTTTTGGGTCATTGGGGACCTGCATTTGAAAGAGATTGTTCTCTCTC
>NW_008342636.1:1186526-1246147 GCF_000622305.1 Nannospalax galili | reverse complement strand
CTCTCCCTCTCCCTCTCCCTCTCCCTTTCTCTCCATAGCCATGAGGTGAGTAGCTTCTCCCAGTCTGTCCTGCCTTGCCACAGGCTCAAAAGCAATTGGACCAAGTGACCATAGTCTGAAACATGAGCCAAAATAAACCTCTCTTCTATAAGCAGATTGGCTCAGGTATTTTGTTATGAAGAGGGAAAATTAATTAAGGAAGAAAACTAACATTAATTGAGGTGAAACCCAGAGCGCTAGCCTGAGAAAACAGTTCTTCTGCTGGCTTGAGAAAACAGGCATGTGCTTAAACTTTGCTTTTGCTTCTCTAAACATGCTTCCTCCTTGAAATTCTAACTAATGGTATCCCCTTTCTGACTCACAGGGTAGAGACCCAGGTCAGAGAAACCCTATGCATGGTTCATAGGCTCATGGCTGGAAGGCCACATGACCCGGGTGCCAACCAATTCTGGAATGGGTCTGGGATAATGTTGAAATATTTATAAATATTGTAAAATAAAAACAAAAACTAAAAACCTACTACCAGGGCCCAGGCTTTGGAGATTACTCCCTAGGGCCTGCAGCTGGTGAGATCAGGAATAAAAGTGTGACTTCCACTTTGTCCTCAGGGCCTGATTTGAAAGCTATGGCCCCCATTACAGTTACAGTAACTGAAAGCCAAGACAATCTTCCTGAGACTAACAGTATACTACATACTCATACTAGAAGACTGTCATATGAGTAAGATGTGGTCCAGTCCAGATGCTTAGGAAATAAAAGACTGAGTGGGTTGGAGGCAAGGGGAGTGTGAGTTGCAAGCCAGCTTCAGCTACATAGAAAGTTCAGGGCAGCATTAAGAGGCCCTGTTTACAAAAACTCTTTGAAAACCAAAGAAAGAAAGGGGGGGGAGGGAGGGAGGGAGGAAGGAAGGAAGGAAGGAAGGAAGGAAGGAGAGAAAGACAGAGAAAGAAAGAAAGAAAGAAAGAAAGAAAGAAAGAACATAGAAAGCTACCTATATGCGTGGAAATAAGCAGAAAGTTAAAAAAAAAAAAAAAAAGGAAGCTACAGGTGCCTCTAGAGAATGCTCTGGGAATGGGGAGTGGGGAGAGGAGAGAGGCAATGAGGAGGCATTTGCTTTCTATTTTATAGTCATTGGTACATCAATGACTTTATGTCAGTCAAATTAATTAAATCATAATTATGCAAAAGTATGTGGAACTCTGTGAATAGCTTTTAAGTCCATATAGTGTCTGGCTCAAAAAATGTCTCCTTGCACCAAGGGCCTATAGCTTTTTAAGAGACCAAGTGGGATCCATTAAACACCACAGGATTTAAGGTCAGAGAAATCAAAGAGTTGCGTCATTCAGGTCCACTACTTGTATAGACTTTTGAAAATTTTACTTAACCTATTATTCCTTATTTCATCGTGCACAAGACAGGCAAAATATCACTTAAGTCCTAGGACTAGTAAAGGGAGTCAGTTCATCTATAAATATGAAATACATAATGTAGCACCTGGCACCAAGTGTGTCCCTAGTAATTATGACAGACTCCATCTTCTGACTCTTCCAGACAGTGTCTTTGTTGATAAGCTTCCTCCACATGGATGGACCTTGGCAACTAAAAACAGAAAACAAATCTACTCATTGGTCTTAGAATGGATTGTGACCTGCGAAGAGGAAGGGAAATCAATGCAGGAGCACTAAGGACAGCACTAAGGACAGCAGATTCTAGAGAGTCTTAAGTTAGCTTTGTATTTCATGTAGCCACAATGGACAGACTCAAGTTTACTTGCCAGCAGAGAGAGTCAAGGGGAATAGTAAATGATTCCAATCCAAGGTGACCAACACATAAAAAGTGCCCACATCTTTGTGGTTAAGGGGGGGCTCAGTCTCTAGCAAATCAAGATAACTGGTGACCCTATAATTGATACCTTGCTTGATATTCAACTCCCCACTAACCTAGGTGCTTTCCCAGCGCAGCAAAGCAGGGTAGAAGGGGCTGGCTAGCTGGACCTCTCCTGGCAGCCTTTCACCACAGGGAAGGGGAGGGTGGGGGAGCTTAACGGAAGCCAAGCTGAGCGGCAGACTCCTCATTTGCATGTCAAAACCATTAGAGTCAGCAGCACTGCCAGGCTGCTCTCTTGCTCAGGGACCAATGGAAAGGTTGTGTGCGCTGGTGAATGCAAGCCATTCTCCGCTTTGCTGTACTATCTGTCACCAGGAATGGTGAGGGTTAGACAAACAGTTTCTTGATCTGTTTAAAGGAACACTAGCCCTGCCCAAACAAGGCCGGCTTGGATTTTCTCAAGCCAGGGATAATGATAGAGAGATTGGACTTTGGCCTGTGAGTTCCAAACCAGGGCCCATTGAGGGATTGAAAAAGAATGCCCTTTCGCTTAAAAGTGGCCACCAAATGAAAGGGGAAAATAGGCTTTGTTTGGATCTGGGCTTGTTTTTCAGCGCCTCACAAGCCTGGCTTTCATGCACTCTGACTGTGCAGGTCAGCCACCACGAAGGGCCTCCCTCAGTGCCTCACTCCACAGCTGCCCCTGCAGCCTGCTTCGCTGGCTAAGTATAGGCCCAACATGCCCCCCAATCAAACGTTGGTCCTCATTCCTGAGACAATTGGTCCTTTGAAATCCTCTGAGAAACCAGCATTCCTTGCTCCAGTGATGAGAAGGGAGAGACAAGGAGAAGGGGACAACTTTTATGCTGTGAAAATGCCCATCACCCAGACCTCTGCTGTAAGGGACACTTCCCAGGAAAGCAGAGTCAAACATCTGCTTGTCCTGGATTCTGCAGCATCTGTAAAACCTGGGTGGTCCCTCACTCCAAGCCCCAGTGGGGTGGCAATGAAGTGTTCTGTACCTCCCCCAGGTCTGGATGAGTCCATTCTTTCCTGTGTTCACTAGAATTTTCAAAGGGCAAGAAAGACACTTTACTTAAAGATACTGCACTACGTTAAGCATCTGTCTGTCATTATTTAGCAACCCTGGCTATACTGTGGGTGCAGGCCTGTTGTTTTTATTAAAGGGGTTGTCAAGATGGATAATTCACATACCATTTACCACTTCATTAAGAAGACAGCAGCCCTGTGGGCCCTAAACTTGTAGCAGTGTGAAGACAAAGCAAGTGAGCACTCCCCTGGTCTGAGCCAGGGAAGCATCTCTGCACCCCACCTCCATGAGTGGGGTTATTTCTAGGAAAAAACAGCTTTCCCTGACTCTGGAGTCTAAATATGTAAAAGATATTCACTTAAAACTGATTTGATTCAAGTTAAAAGCATTACTTTGCAATGAGCTGCACAATTCCACACCGTCCATCAAAACCAAGCCATCACAGGCTGCAGTGTGGAGATACTTAAGCATTTTCATATGCCCCAGCCTTTCTGTGAAATAAAAAGCAAGACCATGAAACACAGAGAAGGGAAAACATCAAAAAATAAAAATGTGTCATTGGCTCATGACACTGGTATCGCTCTAGCATGGATTTGACTAAGCATCATTTATACAAACAATGGAGCCGAATCCTGTGTTCTTCCATAATGCATGTTTTCTCAGCAGTAGCTCTGCAGATCTTGAAATGCAGTATGGGGGAGGGCTCTGGTTTTCTAGTGAAATCATATGGTTGATCTGTTTTCTCAAAATAAATGGCCATATGGAGCCAACCCCAGGGCATACCTGCATCAAACTGAGAAATAACTAAAGATTCAGTACCTCTTTGTATCAACCAACACAGCCAATGCATAGGCAAGAGTTCTTCACATTAAATTCTCATGATTTTTTTCAGATCCTCTCTGCCTGGTTCTACGTGCAAGGTCACTTCTGCAGGTTTTATTTGAAGACCAGATCCTGTTACCATAATGAGTTTGAATGCTCATGATTATACTTTCTTGGTTTTTGTTTCTTAAATTTACCTCATCAAAGCTTTCCTTTTTGCTATAATTTCAACACATTCTGCAAGAATTCATGTCCTCAAATTCATTTTTAAGTATTTTGTTTATTGTTTTTATTTTATGTGTATGAGTGCATTGCATGAATGCATATGTAAGTGCACCTGTGTCATGCAGTGCTCATGGAGGTCAGAAGAGGGTGTCAGAGTCCCCTGGAACTGGAGTTACAGACAGTTGTTAGCCACCATGTGGGTGCTAGGAATTGAACCTGGGTCCTCTACAAGAACAGCCAGTGCTCCCAGTCACTGATATCTCCAGCCCTCAAATTCATATCTTAATGGCTTGGAGGTGATCTGGATTAGATGAGGGTTGGGACCCCCAATGAGGTCCTGAGGGATGGGACCCCCCCCAATTAGGGGATTTTTAAAACGAGAGATCCAAGCTAGCACACTCACTCTGTCCTGCCAAGCAATGTCCTTCAAAGCAATAGGATACAGCAAGAAGCTCTCAGCACAAGTCTGCAACGTCTGTGAATGTCCTGGCCGCCAAATTCTTCACAAATTGCCCAACTTGTAGTATTCAATAGAAAGCAGATGCCTGTCCTTATTGCTGTCTTTCTCAAAGGTGTACACTAGATAACAGGAGCAGTAAGCTACTCGATAACAGCTAATACCTAAGAATACAATTAAGTTCGAGATTTCTGGATAGCTTTTGAATCTGTAATTCAGTCCTCAGTCTCTTAATGGAAGAGAATCAAATGCAAATTACAGATTCTATGGTAGGGCTCTTTGGTCAAAAATTCTGCTACAGAGATGGGTATAAGAGAAGCCTCCAGCACAAATCACACCACATTAATAATTGTCAAAACAACGATTCCCTCCGGTGAATCATCATCTCCCCTGGTGTATAGAGACCAGATCAGCTGTAACAGCCTCACCTGGGAGTTTTGTTAGAATTTGTCCACTTCCACACCAAATCTACTACCTCAGAAATTCTGAGATTGGAGCCCCAGAGATGTGAGTCATGTGTTCCTCTGAATGATTTTATTGCACATCAAAATTTGAGAGTTTCTGGCCTGTGTGGTGTATCTTTGCCTAGAAGCAGAGCCTGAGACAGGATTCTCTTTTTTTTTAAATATTTTATTTTTATGCATGAGTGTTTGGTTGTAAGTATACCTACCACATGTGTACAGTGTCTGAGGAGGCCAGAAGACATCAGATCCCCTAGAGCTGGAATTACAGATGATTGTTAGCCCCCATGTGGGTGCTGGGAACCAAACCCAGGTCCTCTGCAAGAGCAGCCAGTGCTCTTAACCACTGAGCCATCTCTCCAGCCAAAGATAAGATCCTCTTAAGAAAGTGTTCTGTTAAGGAGCCCTGCATAGCAGCACATGATTGTAATTTCACCACTCAGAAATATGAAACAGGAGTGCAATGAATTCCAAAAGCAAGAACTTACTAAAAAAAAAAAAAGGAGAAGAAGAAGGAAGAGATGGGAGGCAGGGAAGGACGGAGAGAAAAGAGAAAAGAGAAAAGGAAAAATGAAGTACTCTGCTAAGGACATGTTCTCTAAAGAAAACTGTGAGAGGGAGTGAAGCAAGTTGAGAAGGCTAAAAGTAGAAAAAGCATGGAAAGTCTCAAGGAAAAGACCAGCCTCAGTCAGTCACAGGTAGAGAGTTCTGTAGCCCTTAGCTCCCCTTAAGGCAAGAGGCCAAAGGAAGGATTCAGGTTTGAGATTCCAGGGGGACACTGAGGAGGGTTTCTTAAAAGAGTCACTAGTGTCATAAACAGACAGCAGCACAGGGAGGGCTTTGAAGAGAGTTCAGGCACCCTGGCAGAGTAAAAGGCTGGGTCCCGTGTAAGTTTCAGAGGAAGGGGAATGTTGATGTCCATAGTATGTGCTTGCAATCACACTGTATCTGATTCCCAGCTGGCAGGGCAGGCAGAGGGTTCTTGCATCTTAAGGATGATGGAAGGAAAAGGGACTCTTGGTTAATGTGTATTTATCATATAGGGTATCTCACTGGCAGCCCTTGGTAGCTTGCAGTCTGTTAGCTGGGGGCCTGTGTGCAGAATCAGTTATCATACTTAGGATGGCATGGCATGAGCAACCTCTGGTCTGGGATAGAGCATCAATCCTTTGAATATAATTTGTCCTTCTTAGTCACTGACTGTGAGGAAGCAGGAGGCCTCTGTTCAGCTGAGGACAAGTCTCTAGAGAGGAGGAAACTGCTTGTCATCAACAGCTAACCTAGTCACAATAATTTGGAGGTGACCATGGTGTTATGACTTGAATGTGTCCCGAAAAATGCGTATCATTTTAGTTAGCTTCTATTACTATGATAAACATTCTGACCAGAAGTAACTTAGAAAGGAAAGGGTTTATTTGGCTTACACATCCAAATCACAGCTCATCATTGAGGGAATCCAGGGCAGGAACTCAGGGTAGGAATGTCTGGTGGTAGGAACTAAAGCACAGACCACAGGGGGACACTGTTCCGTTGCTTACCGGCTTTCTCCTCTACCTATGCTAATCCTACTTTTTTATATAACACAGAGCCACCTGACCAGAGGTGGCACCCCTCACAATGGGCTGGATCCTCCCACATCACTCAATAATCAAGAAAATACCTCTCACAGACATGCCCATAGGTCAGTCTGATAGAGGAAATTCCCCAGTTGAGGGTCCCGTTTCCCAGGTGTGGTAAATTAACAACTAAAGTTAGCCAGAACATATGTGATGGAAACTTAATCCCCATAAGAGTGTTGTAGGTAGAATCTAATGGGAAGAGTTTAGCTCATTAGGGCTCTACCCTCAGGAATGAGTGGATGCTGATAACAGGACCTGAGGCTATGGGTTTGATCTCTTGAGCCTTCTCCCCCCTCATCCTCTTTAGCTCTTTCACCTTACACTATGGGATGATACAGCAAAAAAGTCCTTGATAGATGTGGTACGAACTGGCCAGATCTCAGTCTGAAGAAATCAGGCCACAGGCCTGGTATGTCTCTTTTGGGGATGAAGAGTTAAGAAGACATGCTGTGATGTGCCCTGTACAACCCCTAGTTATGGTCTTATCCAATACCTGGTTCCTCCATGCACCTTCTTCTGTGGGCTATCCCAGACTAAATCACATGGTGTGGAACTTTCCATCACTTCCTAAAAGGATGTAAAAGCCAGATGTTTTCTGTTGTTGGGGGATTTCTCTGAAGGTTCCTTCTGCCCTTCCTGTCATGTCTGCTTTCTCTCTTACTCTTACTTTAAACTATCCCTTTCACTGAATGTCCTCTTCTGGTTTTAAAGGGAAGCCTCTCTTTCTCACTAGGGCCCCAGCATGTTGTCTCTAATATGATGTACTGACCGTTTTTAATGCTTTTCTACCTCTAGGCCCCACCATAGTTCCCATGGTTGCAAGGCCTCTCTTCTAATAAAGCTCTAAAATTCCTGAAGGATAATTTGGCATCAGCTTCTTTTCCAAATCAACCTACCTGCTGCCTTCTTAACCCTGTTTAACAAATCCCATATTGGGCGTGTAAATATGAAGAAGCAAAAATCATAAAACCTAGCCTAGCCCACCAGAATCCTAACTTACCTCAGTAATCTTTTGATAATATTAACTACAGAATAAAATTAAGTTCAGAATATGAAGTCACCAGAATCCAGAGGGAGTTGGAGAAGGAATCTCATTAGAACTGTTGATTCCATATCACATGGGCTTTGGATGCCCTGTATCTATTTCTACTTTTGTAAACAGGGCACCCCAGTTCCTATGGGGGTACCTAACTTTCTCATTGCATATGGGACTTGGAAAAGCTACAAATTGCTTCACCTGTCTTCAGCTGGACAAGAGCTGGACTTGTGACTCATAGAGGAGTTTTTCCCTTGAAATTAAAGTCTTGGGGCTGGTGAGATGGGTCAGTGGTCAAGAACACTGATTGCTTTTGTAGCAGACCTGGGTTCAGTTTCCAGCACCCACATGGCAGCTAACAACCATCTGTAACTCCAATTCTAGGAACTGCCACCCTCTTCTGACCTCTTCGGGCATTGTGTGACAAGGGTGCACCTACCTATGTGCAGGAGTTACACTCATACACATAAGATAAAAATAATAAATAAAAAATAATTTAAAAATAATTTTAAAAATTAAAGTCTTGATCAGAGTGGTACAGAAAGGATCTTCAAGCAGTAATTGACTCTGTTAAACAGTCTCTGCTACTTAGGTTCCCAAAGAATCTCTGGATTATTCTGAATCCTTTTGTTCTTTTATGACCTTCCAGCCTCATACCCTGACCCTTAATTCTTTTTTGCTCAGGTAAGTTGAGTTTCATTGCTTTCAATCAAAGAATCCTGCCTAACACACGTTCCCATTACTTCTTGAGTTTGGTTTCCCATGTTTTCATATTATTTTTAACCTGATATAAAATCCTGTTAGTGTTATTAGTGGTGCATAACAAGTCACATCAAAACCCAGAGGCGTGAAGCAGGTATTTTAAGGTGCTCTGGAACACAGCACAGCAAGGATGATTTCTCTCTGCTCCAGAATGACTGAAACTCAGAAGACTGGGGACAGAGGGAAGGGTGGCACTCTACAGCTTGGACCTGTATCATCTTGAGATATCTTCTCTTAGGTATCTGGTACCTGGACTTGAGTGACTTGGAGGTGGGTTCAGATAGTCCACTTGCCCTATGGCTTCTCCATGTGACCTAGGTTTCCTACAAATAGTGGAAATGGAATATTTGGAATATTTGAATTTTTTCTATAATGACTCAACACTCAAAAATAAATAAATAAATAAAACGTAATCAATAAAACAAATTGATTGCCATTTATAACTTGGCCTCTGAAATCACAGAGCTCTATTTTCAATTCTTCCTATTGTATGTAAATGAGCCTTAAATTCAGTCCTGATTCAAGAAGTGAAAAAAAGATTTTTCCTCTTGGGAGCAAGGGAGATGGCTCAGTGGGTAAAGTGCTCACATAAGGACTTTGTTCAGCTCCCCAACACACACTTAAAAAGCTGGGAGTGGAAGGCAATGCCTCTAATCCTAGCAGTAGAAAGGAAAGACAGAAGGAGCCCAGGGGCTCACTGGTCAGCCAGTCTAATGAATTGGTGAGCTCCAGGTTCAGAGAAACTGTCTCAAAAAGTAAGGTGGAAAGTGAGAGAGGAAGGCACCCAGTGTTGACCTTTGGCTTCTACGTGCACACACAAGTGCTTGCACCCCCAACACACATGCAAACACGTGTATACACTCACACCCACTTACACAACAGATTTCACACCTTGATGGAGCAGAGTCATGGAATTTGTTGACATGTTTTAAAATAACAGTAATAAAGTATATAAATGAAGTACTCATAAATCATTAAGTATATAGCTGAATTAAGTTTACCTGTGAGCTCATTCATGCACTTTTGTTCTTAGGACTCTATAAACTTTCCTCATGTCCCTTCAACATCAATATCCTCAATCCTCCCTAAAGATTGCTACTTAGATTTGCTTGTTAACTGAACCATATCTAAAACTTTGTGTGTGTCTGGCTCTCAAGATGCCCCTCACTGTTTTGTTTAACTCAGTGCTTATGAGATTCATCTCTGCTGTCATCTGTGTCTAGTTTTTGTTCATTTTTGTTCTTGTGCAACAGTCTCCTACATGTGACTATTCTGCACTTCTTTCTGTCTATTCTCTTGTTAAGAGACTTTAAGATTGTTTCCAGTTTGGAGAGTTATGAAAAAAGCTGTTGTCCTTGTTCAGCTGGAGACCCATTTTTAATATTAAAAAAGTTAATGAACTCCTCTATACTCTAGTACCTATTGATTTAGAACCTACATAATGCTCAAACTTTGGATGAGTCCAATCGTGCTTTTAAAGGAATGTCTTCAAATCTTAAATTGATTCTATTAAATTAAATATGGAATAGAATATAAGATAGATGATAGATAGATAGATAGATAGATAGATGGTAGATTTAATATAGGACATTCAAAAAAGAAATTATTCTTTCTACTGATGAAAGCTAGTTATCCTGTGGATTCACGCACCACTTTTCAATCACCTGTGCTTCTCAACCATGCAAGACGGATTCACCATTGAGGTCTCTTAGGTAAGAAATGTGCAAATGTCTAGATGTACCTAATGCTTTGCTTCAGGGAAGTAATATTTCATGAGTTAAGAAATGTGCACATGTGTAGATTTGCCCACGGCTTTGTTTCAGAGTAGGAGGCTAGAGTAATCTCATCAGAAAGCAGAGTTTTTTATCACCAAGCGCCTATCTCATCAGAAAGCAGAGTTTTTGATCACCAAGCGCCTATCTCATCAGAAAGCAGAGTTTTTGATCACCAAGCGCCTGTTAGGCATGTGTGCTTCTCTCTGAAGCAAAAGTTTTTATCCTAGTGAGGCATACAAGCTGAATTAATTTGCTTCTTGTTGCTGTAAACGCTCTGACCAAAAACTTAAGAGGAAAGAAGGATTTATTTCCCCTTACAGGAAACAGTCTATCATTAAAGGGAGCCAAGGCAAGAACTCAAAGCAGGAACCTGAAGCAGAGAACATGCTTATTGGCTTGCTCCCTGGATCATGGTCGATTGCCTTTCCTATACAACCCAGGTCCATATAGCACTGACTACATCAATTAGCAATTAAGAAAGTGCCCCGTAGACATGCCCACATGCCAAACTACTGGAGATAATTCTTCAGTTGAGGCTGTCTCTTCCCAAGTGTATCAAGTTGACAGCCACAATAAGCCATCGCATAAACCTATGAGGTTGGCTGCCAAATTGAACTGTACATGGCAAGAATGGATATTTATAAAACTTCAGTAATGAGACTGACTTTCATTTTGAATGTAATTTGAATTTTATGCTTTTAAACTGAAGCAAATACAATCAGAGATAAGAATTTGTTTGGGAATTATAGTAGTCTCTCTTTATCTTTGCTTTGGTTTTCTGTGGTACTAAGGTCCAAATTAATAAAGTGAAAATCTCTAGAAACGATTCATTAATTTTGTTTAAAATATTTTTTATTTACTATTTTTATTTTGCACGTATGAGTCTATTGTCTGCGTGTATGTAAGTGCACCTGTGTTGTACAATGCCTGTGGAGGTCAGAAGAGGATGTTGGATCCCCTGAAACTGGAGTACAGATAGTTGTCAGCTGACATGTGGGTGCTGGGAACAAAACCTGGGTCCTCTGCAAGAGCAACCTGTGCTCTCTTAGCCGTCTCTCTAGTCCCTAACTTATAAATGTTAAATTATATGTCATTGGGAGTATCATAAAGAAATTTCTTGCCTTCTTGTTCAGTCTGGCTGGGCATGAGTTAGCCCTTCATCTAGCTGAGTCTCTAATCTGTCTAGTCTGTCTGTGTAGACCATGTTCAGAAGTCTTCTCAGTTGTCAGTTGACAGTGTGTTCAAGAAAACCCCATTTCGTCTAATAATGGCCCCAAAGCACAGGGCGGTGGTGTGCCAAAGACAAAGCAAACAGTGTTTCCTCTAAGTATAACGTCACAGGATAAGTAAGGTATGTATATTGCAATAACATCTTGGGAGGGGGAGGGGGAGGGGGGCCGGGATAGACTCACATAGCTTTCATTACAGCATCTTGGTGTAATTTTTATATTCTATTGCTATTAGTCTTTTACTGCACATAATTTATAAATTAAACTTAATTATAAATATAAATTGTAAATATGAATTATTCATTGCCTGAGGCGTCCACTGAGGGTCTTGGAAAGTATCTCCATAGGTCAGCGGAGATGATCTTTTGCTCCTTCTTGTCTCCAGAATGATTGTTCCCAGTGACCATTTTTATTATTGTACTGAGGGTCGACTCCCACCAAATCACTGAAGCACAAATTTGTTTGTTCCATTCCTTCAACATCTCCTCGCCCTTCTTCTTGTTGCATTTCACAAATTCACCCTTGAATTTGTTTTTTTTTAAAGAAGAAAGTCGACTGAGACCAACGAGAGGACACTGCCTGCGTCTAGAGGGGCCGGGTCCTCATGAGCATATGGGGGCAGGGGAGGCATCGGTCATGTGAGAGGTGAGCCAGGCACAGTTGTGCTTTGCTGTCCTCCAGCTGTTCTAGACTCGGGAGAAATGCTTTCTGAAAGCAGTTCGTTTTTGAAAGGTATGATGCTGGGCAGCATTTTCTGTGCCGTGATCACTATGCTAGGACACATTAGGATTGGGCATAGAAACAAAACGCACCACCATGAGCATCACCTTCAAGCTCCTAACGAATATATCTTGAAAATTTCAGAGGATGAACGCATGGGAATCATTAAGAGCTTTCGGGTGTACTGTATCATTCTTGTAAAACCCAAAGATATGAGTCTTTGGGCTGCAGTGAAGGAGACTTGGACCAAATATTGTGGCAAAGCAGAGTTCTTCAGCTCTGAAGATGTTGAAGTGTTTGAGTCAGTAATTACGCATGCAAATGACATGTGGTTGATAATGAGGATAGCTTACAAATACACCTTTGATAAATACGGTGACCAATACAACTGGTTCTTCCTTGCGTGCACCAGTACCTTTGCCGTGATTGAAAATCTGAAGTATTTCTTGTTAAAAAAGGATCCATCACAACCTTTCTGCCTCGACCACACTATAAAATCTGGAGGCCTGGAATATGTGAGTGTGGAAGGAGGAATCGTCTTAAGTATAGAATCAATGAAAAGACTCTACGGCCTTCTTAATGTCCCTGGGAAGTGTCCTGAACAGGGAGGACTGATTTGGACTATATCTGAAGATAAGCAGCTAGCAATCTGCCTGAAATATGCTGGAGTGTTTGCAGAAAATGCAGAGAATGTTTATGGGAAAAATGTGTTTAATACCAAACCAGTTGAGCTGCCCATTGAGGAAGCAACAGCTGATCACCCAAACCAGATAGTAGAAGGATGTTGTTCCAATATGGCTGTTACTTTTAATGAACTGAGCTCTCATCAGATGCATGTGACGATGTATGGGGTGTACCGTCTTAGGGCATTTGGAAATATTTTCAGTGATCCATTGGTTTTCTTGCCTCCAAATGGTTCTGAAAATGACAGAGAAAAGGCAAGAGCACATATTCGATAAAAACATTAGGCGTGTTATCATTATTTGTAATAATAACCTATCTAACACAGTGGTATGTTTCTCTTTTCTAATCCAGTCACACTGGTATAATCACAGATGAAAATTTACTTGTACATTTTCAAATGGGATGGTTATTTTTCCCTTAAAACATTTATGAAAAGCTTAATAAGTTTCAAATAAATGTTTTAAGAATAACAATTTTGCCAATAAAGAGTGTATTTGTAAATATTAAGAAAAGAAAAAAGAAAAAGCATCCTGTGGGGATAACCCATGTAGGGACAATCCTTGGTCGCATCTCCTCAGTTTTTGTTTTATTGTTGTTGAAGTCATTCACGTCTAGAAGGGAGGAATAAGGAAAACCGCACAGACTGCACACAAAGATTGCTAAACAAAATGGATGGTGTTATATTGCATAGTTTGATATTAACCGAAGAGTGCCAGGCAGAACTTAATTGATTGATGATATGCCAAGGATCCGTTTGAATTGTGCTAAGCTCATTTATTTTAGTTCTGCTGACAATCTAAACAGCGTGTTTGTTAGCACAAAGTCAGTCTCTCGGTAAATATACTGTCAAAAGTGACATTGTACAGTCTTTTGAGGTGCGATATGAAAACTCCTATCAACAATTTTTAATGGAAATAAATCTCAATTTGAATTTTCCAAAGCCTACATTTTCCGTCCCTATAGGCATTTGTAGGTAACCGACATAGCTTGCTCTCTCTATTTAATCATTTTGCAACTGGTCAATGTAATCACACTATATTGCAACTGGTCAATGTATTCACACTCTCTGAGCAGAGAGAGAGAGAGAGAGAGAGAGAGAGAGAGAGAGAGAGAGAGAGAGCCTAGTGATATTGGGGGAGAGCTCTGATATGGAAAGAAACATCGCTTGACAATAAAATATAGATAACTACTTAATTTTGATGCTTTTGCATATAGGTCACAATTTATAATAGAGGCTTGGACTAATTCATCACAACATGCATGCTACAAAATTACAAGTAGTATCAAGATGTCATTAACCTTCATTTACAAACAACGACTGTGTTTTCTTCCCCCTGAATCACCTCAAGATTCTATTTTATTTTCCTGAATTGGCCCTTCATCTTCCACTGATACGTTTATGTTATGCAAGGTCTGACAAGAAGAGATTACTTAAATCTCCTTACTTTCCTTCTAAAGAGCCTTTGAGTGATTACTGCATTTGCTCATCAGAAGCTGAACTGTGAGTCTGTTCTAATATTTACCACTCCAAGAGACTCCTAGAAAGACACTGGCCTATTCCCCGACTTTCCGCTTTCCCCATCACCACATGCGCATGAGCACACAGACACACAGACACACACATACACACAGGATCTTGGCCGCTGGCTTCAGTCTTAGTTTAGAAGCAACATTTGTGGAAAGAAGAGATTGAAGCCTAGTGACATCACTTGCACTGCTCTTTACCCTGGAGGAGCGCAGTCAGGGAGCTTGGCAGTCGTTTGCTGCTGTATCACTGAGTCACTCATTTTGACGTGGTAAACTACAGCTTACAACACCCCTCAGATGGAAAAAGCAACTTGATAACTCGAAGTAGCAGCGAGCAGTTCTTGGCTTAATTGCTGATGCTTTAGATGCTTGTACTGAATATATAGTTAGGTTGATTCTGAAGTGTTTTCAAGATGTTCAGCAATTGCACAAAAATACTTGATTATAAAAAATCAAGGAAGCTAATCCAAACCATAAATAATAATAGCATGCCTCTACTTCAGGCGTGTTTGCATGTATCAAAGTACATGTATAGATCTTGATTCTTGATTCTTTCAGTAGGGAATTTTTAAAAATTCTGAATATAACACTACCAGTCTTTGTGAGAAATGTGGGAAGTAGGGATCCCTCTCTTTTCCCATGTGTCAGTTTTGTCCCCTAACTAAAGAGCCTTTTGGTGTCTTGGAAATGAATCTTAATATATACTTCTGAGCCACACAGATTATTTATCCCAATGTTACATTCAAAATAGGTTCCTACTGTTTCACCCCCCTTCCTTATCCAGTAATTCTCAGAAGCGTCTAAGTTTTATTTACTTTTATTTTTACATCTGTGAGTGTTTTACCTGCATGTGAATGCATCTGTGCATTTGGTGCCCACAGAAGGTGGAAGAGGTAGTCGGAGCCTCTGGAACTGGAGTTACCAATGATTGTTAGCTGCCATGTGGGTGCTAGGAACCAAACCCAGGTCCTGTGCCAGAGTAGTCAGTGCTCTTAACTGCTGAGCTACCCTCTAGCCCCCTAGTCACAAAATTTTTTTGAAACTTTGCAGATATATCAGCGGGTAGGATGCGTCGCCAGCAACATTTTCAAAACATAGAAGCAAAACCATTTTAACGATCTGGGGAAATGATCGCCAGGTAATATTCATCAAGAAGGTCATGATAGAAAACAATTTCAGGGACAAAGCTGTCTACAAACCACACAGCTTTCCATAGCATTGTTACTGCTCCAGTCAAAATGCAGAGAAAGGACTGGGGAGATGGCTGAGTGGATAAAATCACTTGCTTCAAAAATATGAGGACCTGAGTTTGACGCCTCAGAATGCACATAAAGCCAGGCCAGATGGGAGGCAGAAACAGGAGAGACCCCAGAATCTCACAGACCACCTAGCCTGGAGTTCACCGCATTGAAACAAGAAAAGTCTTAAATAAGGTGGAAAATGAGGACCAACAGCTGATGTCATCTGACCGCTACATGCACACTTTTGCCAGCCACCTCCCTTACACACATAAACACACACACACACACACACACACACTTTTAAGTGTATGAGTATATTGCCTGCATGTATATGAGTGCACCCATGTCATGTAATGCTGCGGAGGTCAGAAGAGGGCTTCGGATTCCCCTGGAACTGGAGTTAAGGATGGTTCATAGCCACCATGTGGGTGCTGGGAATCGAACTTGGGTCTTCTGCAAGAGCAGTCAGTACTCTTAACCTCTGAGCCATCTCTCCAGGCCCACAAATTTTTTTTTTTTTTTTAAGAAAAGAAAAGAAAAAAAACCAGAAACTATTCGGTGTTCTGATGGTTGGGGGAATCATCTGTTCTAAAAAGTATCAATTACATTTTCTTGGGGCTGAAGAGATGGCTCAGCAGTTAAGAGCACCGGCTGTCCTTGCAGAGGACCCAAGTTTGATTCCCAGCACCCACATAGGCTGGCAACTGTCCATAACTCCAGTTCCAGGGGATCCGACACCCTCTTCTGACCTCTGTGGGCATTGCACAACATGGGTGCACTTACATACATGCAGCCAATACATATACTCATATGCATAAAATAAAAATGATGAAACTTTTTTTTGCATTGCACGACATGGGTGCACTCACATACATGCAGGCAATACACTCATACACATAAAATAATAATAAATAAAATATTTTTTTAAAGTGTCAACTACATTTTCTCTTTCAGTGGAATTATTTTTCTATTTCCTTTGAAAATTTTTTAATATGCATATAGTAAAATGGTTTCTAATTTGTAACTCTGTTAATTTTGACAAGTGCTTAAAGCTTTATTGCTACTACTGTAATGAGACTACAGTGTCTTCAGGACCCTAGAAAAAATGCCTATGCTACTGTTTTGTAGGCAGCGTCCTCGGTCCTAATTCCCAGAAACCATTGATCCGTTCTACATTCCTGGAGTTTTGCCTTTGAGGATCTGTCAGATAAATGAAATTATACAGTATGTCACCGTGTGTGTGTGTGTGTGTGTGTGTGTGTGTGTAGAAGGTAGAGATCAGCTTAAGTGTCTTCCTCTAACACTCCCCACCTTATTTTTTGAAATAAAGTCTTTTACTAAATGTGGAGCTCACTGACTTGGCTAGAGTGGCTTGCCAGCAGGCCCCAGAAATCTTCCTGTCTCTGCCTCCCCAAGGCTGGAATTACAGGTGGGCACGACTACACAGGCTTTTTATGTGGGTATTGGGGATCAGAACTCAAGTCCTCATGCATACACAGCAAACACTTTACTGATTCATCTCCCCCACCCCAGTATGACACCTTTGAATATGGCTTATTTTACTTACTATAATGTATTTAAATTTACTCATCTTGTTGTATATAGCAATAGTTCACTCATTTTTATTACTAGTGGTATTCCACTGTATGGGCTATGCCACAATTTTTTATCCACTCCCAGCTGATGGATGTTTGTTTTGCTTTGTTTTGTATTTTATGCAAATAATTAATAAAGCTGCTATAAGTATTTATGCAGAGGCTTTTCAGTCATCTCACTTGGGTAGACAAGTAAAAACAAAATCTCTGCATTATTTAGAAAACATCCCCCTAACTTTATGAGGCAGGGATAGTTTTCAGAAGCAGCTGTCCCTCTTTGCATGCCCATTGGCAATGTATAAGGTTTCCAGGTTTCCTATATCTTTGCCAGGTTTTGAAAACTGCACTCTAATAAGTGTGTAATTACACAATTGTGACTTTGATAAATATCACCTTAATCCTGTGGTGTTTCTTTTCATATGTTGACTCATCATTCACACACATTGTTTTGTAAACTATCTTCAGATTTGACTATAGTTTAATATTCTAATTAGTTTCAAATTATTGCTGTCTTAAAATTTCTAAAATATATTCTGTATTCAAATCTTTGCAAGAAAATATGTTGCAGATATTTTCTTCCAGTGTGTGACTTGTATTATCATTCCCTTAATATAGTGTCTTTTGTGGAAAAAAATACATTTATGAAGTCCCAGTTTATCAGTTTTTAATGTGTTCTATTTGTGGTGTCATCTAAGAACCCTTTGCCACATGCAGATTCACAAAGATTTTCCTTGGTGGTTCTGTAGCTTTGTGTTTTGGCTTTGTCTCTATGATCCATTTTATTGAGATCAAATAAGAGGAATTCTGCTGAAATTAAGTCTGGACCAAGGTTGCTAGTTGATGGAGGATTTCTAAGTAAATGGACCTGATGCAGTTTGGGGTACAGCTTCAAGTTGTACAGTCTTTATAAGCAAAAAAAATCAGACCTGAGAGAGACCCTGAGACCCCAGAGAGGTGCTGGGTACAAATTTGGATCCTGAATTTCTCATTCTAATCCCCTGAGGCGGGTCTCTCTCTCTTTTTCTTTTTTTTTTGGGGGGGGGGAATCCTTAATTATCTTTTTCTCTGGTCCTTGAGTTAGCCTTAGTGGGTTTTTGAAGTTTGCCAACAAGAGAACTTTGCCGTAAACAATTCTACACAGCATGAATAAGTGTTTCTCTCTCTCTCTCTCTCTCTCTCTCTCTCTCTCTCTCTCTCTGTGTTCACACATGTGTGTATGTGCATGTATTTAAATAACACAGTTTGGTATACAGAGAAAAAGTATAAGTTTTGTCTTGTCTTTAAATATGATCCCTTCTTTCAGGCTCATGTTCTAACCTAGAAAATATTTACTAAGTGTCCTATCAGATATAGAATTTAGTCTGGTCTTGTAAACTATGCTGCTTCTTTAGGTAACATTGACTTTTGATATATTGTACGAAACTCTCTTGAAAACCTTCTTCCACTCTCTGCAGAATAAGCAGCTGGTTGAAAAAGCAAAAGAGAATAGAGAGGAGAGAAGTCAGATTCCCATAGCTTGGGATTCTAGAGCTTCTGGAACAAAACTACCTCACCATCTGAATGGGGCTTCTTGTTCCCAATGCCAGTTACCTTAGCTGGTGGCACTGGCTATCTGGCCTCCAGTTTGGACAAACCTAATGTTCTAGACCCCTCTTAGGATTACACTGGTGGTTATGAACAAGTAAATTAAATCCATAAAGAAACACATCAAGGGCCTGGAGAGATGACCCAGCTGAAAGCCTCAAAGATGCGAAACACAGCAGTCATCCACACTGATACTGTCACAAACCATCCCTTAAAGGAAACCAGCTTCAGGAACGTGGCCTACAAGAAATCATCAAAGATTACATAAAATCACTCAAAGTCAGACTTGAAGAACAGCAACCAGAAAGAGGAAAATCCTCTTTGATTGGGGCTGCAGAACAAATTGAGCACAGCCATGCTAATTTCAATAACTACTATTTTTTAATCAATGAAAGTGTGACTCCAGATGACCTGGTCACTCTCCTGGACTACTATGAAGATGGTATGACTCCATGCATGATTTTCTTTACAGAAAAATGTTAATAATTTGGGCTATTATGTGACATCTATCACCTGTTACCACAACTGGCTGCAGTTTGTCATCCATACACCAGGACCTAAACGGAACCTCATTTAAGTCTCATCTTGAGCCTCTTTATTTAGACTGTGTTTTATTTTAAGCAGAGGCATTGTTTTGTTTTGTTGCTTATTTTGTGTCTGGTGTGTGTGTGTGTGTGTGTGTGTGTGTGTGTGTGTGTAGGCATATGTGTGAGTTTGGTGTATGTACATGAGTGTGTGCAGGGGCACAGATTTGGGCACATCACAGTTCTTTCACTGGCTACCTTATTTCTTTGTTCTCATCTCTACCTTCCACAGACCTGGAGCTACAGGTTCAGGGACCATTCCTGACTTTTCACATGGCTTCTGCAATCCCAACTCAGGTCACATTTGTAGAACGAGAACTCTTCCCCACTGAGCCATCTCTCCAGTGTAGACAAACAATTGTTGGGTATGTTGTCTAAAAATAAAGTGAATTTAAACTCAGCAGAATAGAAGGAGGAAAAGGAAGAGGGAGGAAGAGGAGGAAGAGGGGGAGGGAGAAGAGGAAGAGGAGAAAGGAGGAAGAGAAAGAGGAAGGAGTGAGAGGAGGAGAAGGAGGAGGAGGTTGTTAATCATTCGGTCACAGTTTCAGTCTGTGATGAGTATCTCTGCTATTTTGGACCTGTGGCAGCTCCGTACTTCATAGCAAAGGCATATGAGGATGGAAAGCACTTACTTTCTGTCAGCCAGGAAGTAAGAGGAACAAGAAAGGCTCAGTGTCCCACTTCAAATGCACAACAGCAGTGATCTAACTTCCTACCATTGTTCCTACCTTCACCTACTGGCGAGGGCCCACATCTCTATCACAGGTTTCAAGAAGCCCTTTGCAATCTGAAGTCACAGCTGGAAAATGTAAGCAGCTTTCTGACTGCAGTCAACTTTAGCACTGCCTTTTGACAGTCCAGTCAGACACCACAATGGAATGCTGCCTCCTATGCAGGTGCCTGAAGGGCTGAGATATGTAGAAAGATTGTTTGTTATCAATGCAGAGATATGAAAAGGATGTCTCTTACTTGTTAAGGAATATTCAACATACTTACATGATCACACAATGCTTATACACAGAGTCAATGGTTAAGGAGGCAAACTTACCAAGAAAAATGCATGAAATTAATTAGATTGCTCAAAAAGTCCTTACAGCCAGGGATAGTGGACCATGCCTGTAATTTTACCACTACGGAGGCTAAGACAGGATAATGTGGGAGGATTGTGAGTTCCAGCCTGCAGAGGCTACAAAGAAAGTTCCAGTCCAGTGTGAGTGACTCAATCAGATACTGTCCAAAAAGAGAACACAACACAACACACACACACACACACACACACACACACACACACACACACACAACCTTTGTATGCTGCTGAGAATAAACAAAATTGAAGTCTTCATACAATACCTCTAGCCTTGGAAATTATGTGACAATTAAGTCCTTAGCATAGCAAGTTGTAAAACATAATGCTGAAAATTTAAAATAATGAGAAAAAACTGAAAGAAAATCCAGTCTGTGAAAAAATATATTACAGGGCTACATTCAGGTGATTGCACTGATGTAGTCTCTACAAGATGTGATCGTTAATTATATTTTGAAGTTTCACATTGCACAGAATAACTGCTTTTTCAGGTCAGGTCTTTCCTTGGAGAATACTTTACATTCATTTCCTGGGTGACAGTGTTCTCTTTATAGATTCTCTTATGATTTCACCAACATGGACTTGCAGGGGAAAATCTTCCCATTCTGTTGCCCCGCTTCTACATTGTTTGGTTATTTGGAAATCCACTTGCCCTGCACTCACATGTAGAGGGTAGATTTACAGAAACAAGGCTAAAGAGCAAGTGTGATTCCATTGCATTACTTCTCTTCATATCCCTCTCCTGCACATCACTAGCTTTTAGTCAGTCAGTGCTGACTTTCCCACCAGCTTGTTACCTCTTTAATGAACACACACACGCACACACACACACACACACACACAAAAAAAAAACTTTTTTAAGGGAGATTGTAAATTTCAGAATTGGGTCACTCATGATTTCAAATTTGAGAATCTTTGTCTTTTCAATCTGTAATTTTTAAGATTTTACACTTTAAGGATCTTTATATTTCAGGATTATGGCATTTGGGATTGTGTCATGGCTGTATGTGTATGAATGAGCACGTACATGCGCGTACTTGTATGTTCATGCATGTGGAGGCCAGAGATCAATGTCAGGTATCTTCCTCAGCCACTCTCCAACTTATTTTGGAGGGACAGGATCCCTCATTGATCCTGGAGCTTAGAGATTCGGTAAACTGGCAGTCGACAAGCACCAGGATCCTCCTGTCTCTGCCTAGCCAGCACTGGGATCACAGGTACCCAGCTTCTCGTGTGAGTGCTGGGTTTGAACTTGGATCCTCATGCATGTGCAGGAAAGCGCTTTAATTCTAAGCCATCTTGTCCACCACCAGCACTGTGTCTTTGCAGAATTAGGATCTGCACCAGAAGGAAAGACAGCCCCATAGAGAAGGACTTCGGGACTTCTTCCGTGGGCAACAGATGCACCACCCTGCTCCCTAGGCAGTGGCTTCACTTCTGACTCCTAGAAGCTGTAGTTTGACAGCCTTTCCACAGCCCAGTAGGCATCAGAGGGGAGGTGGGGAAGACCTCTGTGTCCTTACCTCACCTTACTCAGAGCAGACATTGAGTGGCTTCTCTTTTGCATTTCTCCAAGCTCTGTGGGATTAGGAGAGACTTATCTTCCTGTCTGGCCCTCTATTAAGAGATTGCCTATGGTCTGACTCTTTATGAATTTTGATATGCTAATGTAAGGAGACTTTACAACTATCTCCTCAAGCAAAACCCTGATTTTCAAAACTTGACTTACTGAAAGATCATATTTTTAGATGATACATAAATAAATGAGCACCACAAGTCCAAGGTCAAGTCCTTTTAAATAAAAAAGAAATCACATCAAACAATCATAAACTATTATCCTCACCACATTCCTCTACAGGACACTCGTACCTAAACCTATCACAGTGCTTACCAATGAATTTATTTGCCTGTCTTCCCCAAAGCAGGATTGCAAAAATCCTGATGGCACTAAATGTGTGGGGTTTTTAAGTGCTTATCTTTTACAATGGAGACTTTCATTTAATACATGAAGATTATGACCTCCCTCCCCAGATCTGAAAAGAGTTCTAACCTGTGAGGGACAACTGAATAGACTGGGTAAGCAATGTTTACGAAAATACAAGATTCTGTTGGGCAGCTGCTTGGGAATGAGAAATGGTACTGAGGTATGATGCATTGAAGACAGCAGCAAGGGGAACAGAAAAGGAATGGGGAAGATGGTAGACCAAGTGAGGGGACAAAGCCAAAGGGTTGCTCCTAATGAGCACAGAACAGTCACTCCACTTCAAAGCCACAGCCAAGATCCAAGCACAGCCCTCCCCCACACTGGGACATACATTGACCTGAACACAAACCTGTCCCAAAGGGCAGGCTAGGATCAGTTTTAAGTGCTCAGTATGATGCTGAAGTCTAGAGGTAGTGGGCAGAACCGAGTGGAAGCAGAGAAGCATAGAAGGGTCTGGTGGGTTATTAGCCAGGTACAGGGTAAGCGACAACTGCCCTGGAAGCTGTCTACTGTCCACACTGCAGGGTAGGTGCAAGAACTTCAGGACCTCTCCACTTTTTCACAGGCATCCTCAGGGATGCACACAGCCTGATCTTCAAGGCCTCTGAAATGGGTGCACGTATATGTGTGTGTATATGCACTAGTGCATGTGTGTGTGCCTGCGTGTGGTTGTGTGTGTATGCCTATGTGTGAATGCATATGCATATGTGTATGTGTATATGCATGTGTGCACATGTGCACATGTATGTGTG
Organism: Nannospalax galili; assembly: GCF_000622305.1. Taxonomy (NCBI): domain Eukaryota; kingdom Metazoa; phylum Chordata; class Mammalia; order Rodentia; family Spalacidae; genus Nannospalax; species Nannospalax galili. Next base: position 1,223,128 of record NW_008342636.1, on the reverse strand, counting down.
CATGTTTGTGTATGGGTGTATATGTCTGTATGTGTGCATGTGTGTATGTATCTATATATGTGTCTCTAGGTGTGTATGTGTGCTGGTGTGTGTATGTATGTATGTGTGTGAATGTGTGCCTGTATGTATTTACATATGCCTTTATGTGTGTGTATGTGCCTGTGTGTATATGTTTACTGTGTGTGTGCATGTATGTATATGTGTGCTTGTATTTATATTTGTGTGTATGTGTGTTTCTGTGTATATGTTTGTGTGTGTATATGTATGTGTGCCTGTCTGTGTATGTGTATGTGTTTGCATACGTGCCTGTCTATGTGTGTGTGTATGTATGTGTGAATGTGTATGTGTGTATCTGTATGTATGTGTGAATACACGTGTGTATGTGTGTGTCTGTATGTTTATGTGTATCCTGCCTCCTGAGTCTGGAAGAGAGGACTCTCCATTATAGGACTGAAAACTCCACGTTCCCTGATTAAAGACCTTCCTTCTAAGGTGTTGTACCAAAGAACCATTCTTTACAGTCCACTATTTTGATTTCCAATTTGACATTTTTATTTCATTTGGAAGGCTAATCATAGTCCAGCTTGGACAGCAACTTCTTTAAGACAAGTTGAACCAATCAGTGAATCACTCTAGCTGAGGGCCATTTGGCGCCCTTCACACACATAGACTTCATTCAGAACACTTTCAAGTTCCAAGGGAAATGTGCCATCATTTTATGAAATTCTTGTCTTCAGTTGGGAGAAAGCAAAGCACTAGTCAGGTCTGCAAAGATAGTGTTATTTCACTGTCAAAGGTCAAGTTCAATTTATGGGGCACTGCCCCATTGTTATAACCAATGTAATGCTTGATTTTTCAAAATTATTTGTGGAAAAAATAGCACTATAAATAAATAAAATTACACAACGATGAATAAAAATGTCTGTTTGAAACCTTCCTCAGTAGATGTCTGAAGCGCTCTCTCCTGATTCTTCCTCTCCCTCACCATGTATCTCTTTTGTCTTGTGGTCTCCTTTATCCTAATTATAAACATCTACGATTCCAAGTCTTGGTTTTGTTATCTGTAAAATGGGCTGTATACCACCTTTCTCTCTGAGTTATGAGAATCAAATATTGAAATGTATGCTGGTCTCATTGTACAGGACAAAACACAACATGCATGTGAGCCAGTGCTGATCTTTTCTTGTGCCACACAGTGAGGAGTGAAAGCTCTCTCTAGTGTGCTCTCTTACACAGAATGAAAACATACACACCTGGTTTCACTTTTCATATGCCAACCCAAATTAATTCCACCACACTTAACTAAAAATGAATACCACATTAGGATAAGTATTTCCCATCCACACCATCATGTTTGTGAATTTCCTTTTTTCCCAAGGTCTCAAAATGTGGTTTCATTTCACTTCTATCTCCTCTGAGCCTCCACCAAGCCGTGAGATTTTCTAGATGCCTCCAATTAATCTTTACATCCCCTCAGTATTAATATCAGCTCTTGAGGGTTGCCTATTTTCTAGATGAGACTAACCAAGGATACTCTCCTCACCATTTAGTCAGTCTGACACCACCTCAAGTGCCCACAACATCAAATTCCATGTCAGCTTTTATGTCCTGTTCCTCATAATCAGCCCTATGCCATCCTTAATGTGCCTAATCCAACCTGTGCTCTACAGTCCCACTCTAACCCCACACCAAGGCTCTGGCTACCTGCCATGGCTCTAGAAGTGTCTTCATTCCACTTGCCTACAATTCAAAATATGATGCATTCCAAATACCATATAAATTCTTATGAAGCTCTTTCAAAGCAAGGACATCTGTGCTGGATAGCTTTAGTGTCAACTTGACACACCTGGGTTGAGGGAGCCTCAATCGGAGAATTGCCTCTATTGGACTGGCCTGTGGCCATGTCTGAAGGGCATCTTCTTGATGAGTGATGTGGGAGGGCCCAGTTGAGGGAGCCTCAATTGGGAAATTTCCTCTATTGGACTGGCCTGTGGCCATGTCCATGGGCCATATTCTTGATTGGCTGATGTAGGAGGGCCCAACCCACTGTGCGTGGTGCCACCCCTGGGCAGGTGAGCCTGTGTTGAATAAGAAAGCAGGCTGAGCAGGGGCCAGGGGAACAAGCCAGTAAGCAACATTCCTCCATGGCCTGTGCTCCAGCTTCTGCCTCCAAGTTCCTGCCCTGAGTTCCTACCTTGGGCTCCCTGATGAATTGCGACCTGGGAGATGTAAGACAAATAAACCCTTTCCTCCCCAAGTTGGTACTGGTCAGAGTGTTTTGTCACAGCAATGAAGAACAAACTAAGATAACATCTCAAAATGTCATTTTTAAAGAATCTCTTGGTATTTACAGGCTAGATCATGCACATTACACTTGTTCATATGTCAACTTAGTCAAGTCTCAAATCTCATATTAAAACATTCACACACTTATATACACACATATATTGACATCTTTGTGTGATATATGTCTTCTAATCTCATTTCATATTCTTCTGTTGAATGTATTTCTGATAATGCTTTGCAAAATGACATACATGATAAGCATTCAATAAACCCTGTTGACCTTTGAATCCATGGTGGACTCATCTGGTCCAGATGATGATTAAAAATGTTTTTCCCTTCCACTTTCATATCACAATGGGGGTGTAAAGGTTTGCATGGGAAGGAGAGGCAGGGCACTAGGGGAGGGGGATGTTTCAACCAAAACTAATGATGCAAAAAAAGTCATAAGAAAACAGGATACCAGGTAAGCTAATTAAAAAGTAAACATTTGAAAAGAAAGTTTGAGGGCTGGTGAGATGACTCAGTGGTTGAGAGCACTAGCTGCTCTTGCAGAGGACGTGGGTTTGATTCCCAGCACCCACATGGCAGCTAACAACCATCCCTAACTCCAGTTCCAGGGAATCCAACACTCTCTTCTGACCTCTGTGGGTATTGCATGACATTGGTGCACTTACACATATGTAGGCAATATACTCATACACATAAATAAAAATAATAAAATATAATAAATTAAAAAATAAAAATTAATCAAAGGATAGTTTGAAAGGAAGTATCCTTCATGGATATACATGAAGCTGCTCTCAGAAGACAGGGGTTACAACCCTCCCTCCCCTAAATGCAAGTAATTGCCACTGTTATTGACTACACATCAGAACTAAATGGTAAAACCCTATTGCCAAAGACACAGCATACTCTGGTCACAAAACTTAGAGAAAAGAAGCTGGAACTGGACTAGAAGCTTCTTCCCACTGACTAGCCAACACAGAGGTCGAAGGTGCTACATAAACTACTGGGGAGGAGTTATCATTAACAGTCTTGCTCAGCTGTGGACCTGGCATTCTATACTACCTGCCAGTCAGGTAAGATGTGCCCACTGGTGCAATACTTGCAAACCTACTATGGGGCCATTGTCCTAGTTTGTCTCTCCATTGCTGTGACAAAACAGTTTGACCAACTTGGGGAGGAAAGGGTTTATTTAGCTTACATCTCCCAGGTCACAGTTCATGGGGGAATCCACGATAGGAACCCAGGGCAGGAACCTGGAGGCAGGAGCTGCAGCACAGACCATGGAGGAACTCTGCTTGCTCCCCTGGCCCCTGCTCAGCCTGCTTTCTTATGCAACAAAGGCCCACCTGCCCAGGGGTGGCACCACCCAAAGTGGACTGGGCCCTCCCACATCACTCAACAATCTAGAAGATGCCCCATGGACATGGCCACAGGCCAGTCTAATGAAGGCAATTCCCCAGTTGAGGCTCCCCCAACCCAGGTGTGTCAAGTTGACACCAAAGCTATCCAGCACAACCACCTAACACTTTCTAATGGGATTTGAGACCCACTCCACAGGGGGGAATGCATGTCTGGTACTATAAACCTGATCAAAAGCCTGTGGCTTTTTGCTGTTCTTTTTGACTATCGAATTGTTTTCTATGTTTATGCCCATGGACTAATGCTGCTGTCAGCTTTGGTCATAGTAGCTTCTGCATAGGAGCAGCATGAAAGAGGGGACAGAAAGAACACAAGAGCTAGAGGATGGGTAGATGTCTTCTGGGCATGACAGTCTTGAACTCACAGCGGCTGTGGTTATCTGCACAAGACTGGGCCATCGACATCCTGTGACAGAGGAAGGAAGGGGCTCATGAGGCCCCAAACCTTCCTGAAGAGGTACAGGCCATTAATGATTGCTGGGGATGGGGAAACATTTTCTTCCATTTATCAGTAGCCACTGATAAAATGGCCATGCTCCTGTAAACGGTCCCTCACCCAGGCTCCTCTTTGCAAACTGATTAAACACAGTGGGTCAAAGGAAGGAAGGAAGGAAGGAAGGAAGGAAGGAAGGAAGGAAGGAAGGAGAAAAGACATAAAAGTAAAATAAATAGTAGTTGGAAAAGGATGGTGATGAGTGGGAGGGGACAAGGTTGGTAATGGGGATGAATATAATGAAAATAAATTATGCATTATATATATGCATGAAAATTTCATAATGAAACACATTACTTTATAATGAACATATGCTAATAAAAATATAAAGATTATCTCAACATACAAGGCTCGTGCTACTGAAAATATATGAAATAAATGATTTCACAAGCACAGCACTAAACAAAACTAATTCACACACTGAGAACATTATTCTATTTTCAGTTTCTTTCAAGCATGAATAAATCAAGAAAATTTTACTTGAAAGTGTTTTTAAGTCCATTTATTTATTACGGTGTGTGCATGTGTGCCCAAATCAAGAAAATTTTAGGTCAGCATCAATACACATTAACCACCCTCTCTAACACTAAAATCTTCTTTTTCAGGAAAAACAAAAACTGGGCCTCAGGCATCAAGCTCAGATCTTTTTTTTAGCCTTTAGAGTCTGTGAGGAACAGGAAGAGGGCCTGTGAACAGAGAAACTGGGAAAAGTGACTTGACTAAGCACATCCATCTTCCACAGATCACCTCCCAAACTAAGGGAAGCCAAATGAATCCTCACTGCACAGATTGTCCTTTTATGGCCACTCTCAGGCAGAATTCATCCTAATAATCAACCCCACCCCACTCCCACCAAGTTCCATGTTCAGTTATGGAATGGGCAGGTCGTGTGGCTTCATCCTAGACCCAATAGCATCATCTGAAGGCTTGGACCTGACTTTTCCTAAAGCTGACTCAGCACACCCGGGCTCATTACTGCTATTTATTTTTGAGATATGTATAAAATAGAGATCACAACCTAATTTGGCAATAGAAAATGTGAGCAGAACTAATCTAAACACCTAGCTTTAGGAAATCATATGGACATTCATTCAGGGAAATTAGTATTGCCAAGAATGTGGGCAAGACATAATTATCCAGAAATTCTTTTGTTATCTATTGATGTCAATTGCCAGGCACTCTCTCAGCAGAAGGGAAAAAAGTGACCCTGATCTTTCAGTTCATATCCTGGGAGAGAGATAAGAAAAAACAATAGTTCTTATTTGGGAAGAAGCAGACCGTTATTTTTGTGGTAAACAAAATAGGTTTTCAGTAAGTCCTGTTATCATCTGATAAGGAACCAGGAAAGATTGATGGCTGAGATTAGACTTCAAAGTGTTTTATTTTGCATTGAACTGGAAGGACAGAAAAATAGCAGGTAGCCTGGAAAGCTGTTGGGAATATCAGGAGTAGAACGGGGAGCTGGGAGCAGGGAGCAGGGATCAGAGAGGAGGGCTCAGGGCTTAGGACTTGCTCAAGGACGTACGTAACTCAAGAGGGTTGTAGCAAGGCAGGGTAGAATGAAGCTATCAGCTATCCAGGCTGAGGCTCCTCAAGTCAAGAGCCTCCACTCTACCACAGATCATTTAAACTACTACGCAAAAGTTACTAAATATACTTTACATAGTTAATACCCACAGATGTGTCAGCATTGGTGAGAGCTTAGTTTTTAAAGCCAGTCATTTATATTTCACATCAATGGAGAACTCTAGCTAAGCTTCTACGAATGAGAAGAGTAGACTTCGTGAAGACAGTCCTGTCTGGTCCACTAAAGAGCTAGTTCTAGCTTCTCCAACTCCGGAAAGCAGTCAGTGAAAAGGTGGATTGTCGCTAGGTACTTTGACATCTTGAATTTTATATTTTCAAAAAAAACTGTGTGTTCATGAGTTTTGGAAAACATGGTCACACAGATGCTACTAGGTTATGGATAAAGTTATAGATCTTACATGTTTAAGATATGACAATGTAAATCTATTAGCAATAAAGCTGCATTGAAATAATTTCAAAATTCACATTGATTACTCTCAAATATCACTCGCAATATAAAATAAGGTACAAATTACTAGTAGTCAGCACAATAAGGAGAGCGAAACTGTCAGTTTTTATATGACACAGCAATGACCTCAAGATGCTGTTTAATATATATATTCAACATATATATATATATACACACACACACACATATATACGGAAGTCCTTCCTCAATAAAATGCAATAGTCACATGTGCTAGAATTTCAAGCTCCTACGATATGAAGATTTGAAGAAGCAAATATCGCTTAGTGAAGCTATTTCCTTGTTTTTATGAAGCTTACAGTAAAAGAGTGGCATCTTAATATTCACAAGTGTGTGGCCAGACAGCAGACACAAGCATCTGTGCATGGCTACAGCTAGGGTTAGATGTGCCTTTCTCCCCCACCACCCACCTTGCTTCTCTTTTGTGGCACATAAAGTGATGTTGATGGGTTCACATTTCACAACTGAAAATTACCTTCAAGACCCTGTTGTTTCTGAGAAGATAATGATTGAAGAATGTTATATAGGGACAGGGGCTGGAGAGATGGCTCAGCAGTTAAAAGCAGTGATTGTTCTTCCAGAAGACCTGGGTTTGAATCCCAGCACCTGCATGGTAGCTAACAACTATCCATAATTCCAGTTTCAGGGAATACAACACCCTCTTCTGTCCTCTGTGGGCACTGCTTGACAAGGGTGCATTTATACACATGCAGACAATACACTCAAACACATAAAATAAAAATAAGTAAATAAATTTTAAAGAATGCTCTATAGGCACTAGAGAAATGGCTCAATGGTTAAGAGTGCTCCTTGCTTTTCCAAAAGTTTCCTGAGTTTAGTTCCTAGCACTTGGTGGGCACCTGTAGTTCCATTTCCAGGAGATTTTTCCTAGCAGGGACACACACACACACACACACACACACACACACACACACACACACACGTCCTCTGCAAGAGCAGCAAGTACTCTCAATTGCTGAGCTAGCTCTCCAGCCCCATATAGGTCTCCTTTGAGGACAAGATACAGTGCTGTGTATCAAGCCCATAAATATTTCCTGACATATAGTGTGGGCTCAATAAATGCCATCTTGCCTCCAGCATCGTAAACAGTAGCTTCAGTATCCTAGAAAGATCACATGAGCATTGGTCAACACCACACAACAAGCAGTGGCAGAGTTAGGGCTTGAATGAAGGTTTCCTGAATTCTTAGCCAACGCTATTTCCACTAAGCCAAGGTCATAAATGCTGTTTCATGCAGTTTTTAAGGTTGCTTTTTACAGCATTGATGAATGTGGCATATCCGGCTCAGTTTCATCTCAACTGGGAAGTGAAGTCACAGGACCTGCTTGCCATGTGAGAGGAAATCACATCTGAATGGGGTCTTTAGGGCAGCTGGAGAAATTCCTCTTGTGTTCCATTAGTGTAATTGTGACATAGTTCAGCAGACTCTGAGAAATGTCCAACCTGGGAACACTTGCTCGCAGAGGCATGGCACGCGGGCCCTGGCTGTGGCTCTTAATCCCATTCCTCAGTCAGGTGTCAGGCAGAACCCAGGCACAAGCAGACAAGCAAGTTTTGTTTAGAATACCTCAAAAAGCCAGCCAAGTGGCAAATGTGGACATCTGTGCTAGACTGTGGCTGTCCTGTTTTTTCAGTCTAATCTGTCAAGATAACCATTTCCCCATTCTCTTAAACAAACACAGACTTCCTTGTTTAAACACTATAACAGTTCTAACCGAACACACAGCTTTTAATCATTCTGTGTTAAGTACACTGGCAAGAGCCTGAGAAAAGGATCAAAACATCTTAAATGTAAACGGGCTGATTTTGCTACTTTGTGAAGCCCAGGAAACAGAAGAGAGAAACCCGAAATTTCATATCAAGGGAATATAGCATTGTAGGAGAAAGCACAAATTACAAAGGAATTAAAGTAAAAATTGTAAACTCGGTTCAACTATGGCAAAGAAAAAGAAAGAGACTGAGACAGAGGTCGTATTTTATTTTCTTAGTAAAACTCTTTAAGTTTTGCAAATCAAAGTCCTGTGGTCATATTGTTTTGCATGCTTTCTGGGGGGTGTGGGGAGCTTGTTCAGCAGGATGTTCTTGGGAAAGCTATTTAAAAACCAGAGGAAGGTTGTTTGGCCAGCCAGTTCCCTTCTGGAAGCCCTTTAGCAGAGAGCTCCGTCACAGCACAGTGCCCCTTCTTTGTCATTGATGAGGTGTTCTGGGTCGGTTCCTTATATTTGAGAATAGAAATGTGAAGGGTGTGGGAAGGAACCTTTCACGGTAGAATAAGCAAGAATATCGACAATGCTGGAGTCCCAGCCGGGCGTCTTCAGCTTTCATGCTCTCAATTTCACTGGCAAAATATCCAAATTCACCTTCAAGTAGGAAGCTAAAACTTGATATGTTTTCTATTTAGGGGGAAAAGAATTGTTAAGTAATCTACACTTCTCATTGTCCATGCGTGACCTTGCAATTTAACCAACTTGGGGTCATAGCCAGGATCTATGACAGAGACACAGTCATGCAATTTTCGGTGAGCCAATAAATCTTTCTGAGCCTTAGTTTATTTATCTGTGAAATGGACTAAAAATCTCTTACAATGGTGGGCTGGGCATGGTGGTCAAGCCTATAATCCCAGCACTCGAAAAGCAGAGGCAGGCAGATCTCTGTGAGATCAATGCTAGCCTGGTGTACATAGTGAATTCCAGGCCAGCTGGGGCTACAGGGAGACCCAGTCTCAAAAAACAAAACAAAGCAAAACAAACTCTCTTACAACTTTCTTTTGAAGATGAAAGGAGATGTCTTTACACTGGTAAACATTTTATAAAATTAGCGCTTACTACATAGGGTGCCATTACCTCCTATCATAATTGGATAAAGTTCTAACTGACATAAATTTAGGTTAATTGAGTTTATATATAACATGAATTACCAGATTCAGGCAATTAGAAATTGATTTAATATTATGATACTAAACCTGTTTCAGGAATATAATGTGCCAGTCACATGTAAAATTTCCTATAGTAGCCAGGCTGTCTTTAATTCCAGCACTTGGGAGGCAGAGGCAGGAGGATCTCTGTGAGTTCAAGGCCAGCCTGGTCTACATAATGAGTTCCAGGACAGCTGGGGCTACAGGGAGAGCCTGTCTCAAAAAGACCAAAAAAAAAAAAAAAATTCCCTCGGGAAAAATAATTCCAACAATGGTTAAGAGTACTGACTGCTCTTGCAGAGGACCCAGTGTAAAATTTCCTATAGTAGCCAGGCTGTCTTTAATTCCAGCACTTGGGAGGCAGAGGCAGGAGGATCTCTGTGAGTTCAAGGCCAGCCTGGTCTACATAATGAGTTCCAGGACAGCTGGGGCTACAGGGAGAGCCTGTCTCAAAACCAAAAAAAAAAAAAAAAAAATTCCTCTGGTAAAAGTAGTTCAAATGTTGTCAGTTTTCAGAGTCATCCCAACACAGCCAGAGGGGGAACGAAGACTGAACTCTGGTATCTGGCCACCTTATAGAGTGTGTTGGAACTGGCTGGCCCTATCAGATCTTCTCCTTGAATAACAAAGTCAAAGTTGAATGCGAGCAAAGCTCAGCAAGAACTGAGTTTCTATAGGGGCAAAGTTCTGGAGTTGAGGGGCAGGAAAACTAGCAGACTCCAGGAGAAGCCAGGCCTGAGCAGTAAATGAGATTATTTCTAATCCTGCTTTCTTTCCTTATGACTACCTGCATTATAGATACTAATTGAAGTAGCCCAGATAGAGAGTTGTTTTGCAACATGGATGGGTTTACAGTCCGGGTTTCATCTTCAATGACTCAGAAAGTACTTGAAGATCTCAAAGCACTTGAAGTCAGCAGTTGCTCACATCAGTTCTCATCCAAGTGCAGACCTCTCGCTACTTCCGCTTGAGGTTTTATTGTTCAATTCAGATAGCTACTACCAAAGGGTGAATAATAAAATTAATCGAGGTCTCTTGGGCTCAACTCATGCCAAGAAACAACTACATACAAGACACCTTGCTACATATGGTGAACAACTAAAAACAAAAGTGTTTCCCTGCTTTAAGAGTAATTGCAACTTGAGCTGGCTAGATGGCTCATCAGTGGTTGAAGACACTTGCTGCTAAGCCTGGTGACTTGAGTTTGATCCCCAACACCTACATGAGGGACGGATAGAACCAGTTCCCACAAGTTGTCTTTTGACTTGCACACAGGCATTGTGGCATACATGCACAGACACCCCTTCACTTCCCCCCACAAATAAATGTTGCAATATTTTTAAACTAAAAAATTGGTGGAGTTGACAAGTTCACAAGTATTATAAGCAAGAGGATGAGGAAAGCTTTAGGGCAGAAGCTGAGGTATTACTGTAATCCCTAGGAGAAAAAATTACAAGCACTTGGAAAAAGAAGCCCACTAGAAATCAGGGGAGGTGGTAGGTGGGTCTGACTCTAAACACCTTGAAACTCAGGTGAAATTTTCACTAAGCAAAGCCGTAGCAGGGAGAAAGAAAGAGCCCAGACAGGAACAGTGGGTATTACTTAGGGAACAGCAAGGATCAGAGCTCTGCTGCTATGTAGGCAGCTTGCAGGGAGAGAGAAAGATGAAAGGAAGTTTGGAGCCGGAGAAGGAAGGACTTGAAATGTCAGAATTCAGAATTCAGAGTTGATTTAGTAGGTAATGGGGTCTAGTGAGGTTTTTGAGCAGAGAATGATATAATCAGCCGAGTTGGAGCCTGACACGTGCTTCCACACTTGAGCAACTTTTCTATAGAAATACGGCTTTATCAAAATATCTCTGTGAATAAAATAATGCATACTATAAAATATGAATAAGCAATTGAAGCACAATAAAGACTGAAAAAGTAAACGGTGTAACATCTAGGCATAATATCCTTTTTGCTTGTCAGAGAGAGACGTCAGTGTTCCCTCCTAACAATCACTCCAAGTCGCTTCCTGCAACCAATCTTCTCCTCTTTAAAGAGCGTCGAACAGACTAGTACTGCTTGTCTGGTTCTTCCCTTAGGCTGCAACACAGGATTGATTCAAAAAATATGAGCAGCACAGAACTGAAACCATAATGCCTGTTATAATTCCTGTGCATAAATTGACATAGCCTATTTCATAGCTAGCAAACTGGCACATGTAATAAAAGATAGGAAATGTTCCTACTTGCTGGCCCAGCGTGTCCATGTCTGGATGTCTAGTCTCAAACAGGACATTTCAAAAATTAGAAGAAAGTGATGAGAATTATTAAGAGGCAAATACTGTGTAGTAACACTCACACATTATCACATACTATGTAGTAATTACAGAGCAATTATACAGTAAGATGATAGAATAATGTTAGTTATACTTTTGAAAGTGAACAGAAACTGCAAAATTTCAAACAGGAGTCTTAAATAATCAACCAAGTATTTCATAAACTGTTGTATACCTATTTTCATCTTTATTTTTAAAAATATTTTATTTGTTATTCTTATTTTACATGTGTGAGTGTATTGCCTGCATGTGTGTAAGTGCACCCATGTTATACAACGTCCTTGGAGGTCAGAAGAGTGTGTCAGATCCCCTAGACTTGGAGTTACAGATGCTTGTTAGCACCGTGTGGGTGCTAGAAACTGAATCTGGGTACTCTGAAAGAGCAGCTACTGCTCTTCACCACTAAGCCATCTCTCCAGCCCCTATACACCCATTTTTTAAATAATAGCTATGTAGATTGGGTAAGAAATGCAGCAATGTGTCTGTGTGAAAAGATATGCCATTGTTTATGAGCTAGATAAACACAAATTCATTGAAAGACGCTAGAGGACAGTAGATTAAAAGACACAATATCAATTTTGGAGGGATCATTTTATTAAAGGTCATGGGGCTTTCCTCTATTTTAGTTCCAAAGTGTTACCATATGGCTATAATTATCAAAGAGTAATGGAATAAAAGCAAATCTCTGAAACAAATCGAATATTACTTTTAAGACAATGAGGAAGGAAGAATCAATGGCTCTGTGTGGATTTGTTCCCCCAGCAGACTCCATGGGAGCTCAGAGTGCCATGGAAGTCCCAGAAGACTTTGAGCTGGCAACACTGTAGAATAGTGAGAGAAAAGTGAACTTGGCAGTTTTGCTCTCTTTGGTTCTGAAGAGGAGAGTGGAAGGTAAGATGGACGAAGGCAAGGGGTGCCACTGAGTTGTAGAACTAGCACATGAATCATCAAACTCAACCCCCTCCCCCAGTCTGTTCTCCAAGTTACATTGCATATGGATGGTTTTCAAGGTTACAAAGCCTATGGATGGATTCTTCCTTTTTTTCCCTTTGGGAATGAGAAACGGGAAATGAGCAAAAGAATACTGAAAATAAAATCAGCTACCAGTTGGTGTTGGCTCCACTTATTTAGATACAGAGCAACCTCATTCCCTTTGCAAGTAAACCAGCAAAAATATAATGTTTTCTTCCCAATCAGGCCATGAGCTGAAACAATGATAAAGACCCTTCCTTAAGTGTCTTAGGATCAGATCACTAGTGGCTTCAAATGGTCACAGTATCATTTCTATATTTCTAAGAATAATCTTATCTACAGAATTATCACTAATTCTATAGTATATACAGCAGCTAAAAGAACAAGAAAATAAATCATCACTATATAAAATTTAGCCATTAAATTATTTCTCAAGGATTTAAATGTTATTCAACAACATTCTGCTGCTCAGTTTTAAAGTGAAGATCTGGTACAGAAGTAATTAGTGCCACTAATTACTTTGGGGATTTTCGTTATTTATGAGATATTTTTACCATTCGTTCAGAATAGACCTTCAGTGAGGCCGTACCATGTATACCACAGAAGGCAGAAACAGGCATTCTTTTACTCATTTTATGTGTACCTTCTTTCCAGCGGTGTTGCCGATTCAGACCTGGTCCTATGTGCTTGAATTATTTTCTGGATGTGCAAACATCTTTAACTCTGTCTGTCCTGACTATTGAGAGGAAGATATACAGAATGAATGGGAAGCCTTGACAGTATTTCACACTTCATTCCAAGGAAGGGGCGGAGGTTAAGAATGGGGAAAATTAGGCAGACACCCATGTGTGGCCAAGGAAAAGGCTTCCTATTCTGCAGAGGCTGAGTCCCCAGCCACCAGCAGAAGAAATGTCTGTGAATACGATCACATCTACTTCCTCTGCTTACACAATAATGCTGGCCTTCTTTCCTTTCGGAAAAACAAGTCATCCATGGCCCAGAGTTCAGGGCTACATTGTAAAATGTTTCCGAACTCATAGCGACAGCAAACTGACACAGGTCCAAGGGACAGGCACTAGAAGGCTTTTCTAGACCTGACCTCCAAGTCCTGTGAGAATTCTCAGAACTCCAACCCTGCGTGCCAATGAAATCTAACCCTCTGATTATGCAACAGACCAGGACCGTCTAAAAACATGTGCTAAAGGGATAAGCTGGAGTTCTGCAGTTAAATAAATTTTTAAATGTTAAAGGCAGGTGATTCTGGGATTTTTCAATGCCTGTACTCACACAGGATAAGACCTAGTAAAATCATTTCACAGATGAACTCTAAGTCAGAAAGAGGTTTTTTAAAACTATATGTTAATCCACAGATTAGCACACTCAATTTCCTTTATGATTCTTTTTCTCTACAAATTATTTTTTCTCTCCCAGAGAATTCTAGTTAGGGAGTATGAAGTCAGTTCCTGTGGTAGATTGAAAAACTTAAGATCACAATATCTCATGCAAGAATGAGGTTCCTGTAGTCAAACACTGCATATTACACAATTGTTCTATGGGAAAATCAGCCTCTATGTTACTGACCATTTGCTGGTAAGTTATACGTTGCTATTGGAATTATACATTAAAAACAGATGTGTATAAATGTCTTCATTTGATTTTTGGCATATATGAATTTTTAAAGTCTCTGTTGAAAATAAAAAAGTTGAAAAGACACTGTGACTTTTTAAAAAAACAGCTATCAGGGACTGGAGAGATGATGGCTCAGAGGTTAAGAGCACTGGCTGCTCTTACAGAAGTCCCAGATTAGATTCCCAGCACCCACAGTGTGGCTAATAATCTTATCAGTAACTCCAGTTCTAGGGGTTCCAACACCCTCCTCTGACCTCCGAGGACGTTGCACAACACACGGATCACTTACATACATGCAGGAAATATATTCATACCCATTAAAAAAAAATAGCTACCAAAACAGGAGCCATCTCTGCCAAGAGAGTAGAGTTTGATAGAGTCATAAGGTATTGTTCCAGCTCCCCTCACCTGTACCTCATTGTGAAGGTTTCCAAGTAAGTTATCTCTATCAGAGGAGGTATTCTTTAAGACTTCCAGAAACAAAGCTATCTCCCCCCAGGTTATTTGACAATACAGTAGACACTCTAATAAGTGACCTTCAAATAGCCAACTCTGCAAAGTGCTACGGCCCCAGCCCTGAATCTTGGCCACCACACACCAGAAGGCTCATTTCCTTGCTAATAAGTTCGTTCCTAAGCAGAAAGACTGAGTGGTTCTGATCTCTTCGATTCTATTACACAAGTACTAAGAAAAAGTTGCATTTGCTCCCCAACCTGTTTATACAGAATATCTTTGTTATGACAACTATGTAATTTATCTAGTATTTAAAATAAACAAAAAATAAAAGAGGCAGAAGAAAGAGATTTGTATTTTCTTTGAAAGAGGTTTTTGTTAATGTCATCAAACAGGTGTGAGTGAAAAAATTATAAATGATTGTTCGGATAACATACACAATTTTTTTCCCTCAGATTGATTCAAAAATTTTTTGAGTCCCTGCTCCATTTTTTAAAAATTATATTTTTATTTACTGTGTGTGTGTGTGTGTGTGTGTGTGTGTGTGTGCATACACCATGGTGTGAGGTCAGAGTACAACTTGCAGGAGTCAGTTCTCTTCTTTTATCGTGTGGGTCCTGGGGATGAAACTCAGGTCATCAGGCTTAGCGGCAGAAACCTTCACCCACCAAGCTATATTCGTGGCCCCCTGCTCCATTTTAAAGAAATCCAAACCAAATAAATGGTTCACTTGAGAAGCTCAGGTTGAAAGAAATGTTTAAGATGTGTGGACCTCACTCATGTTTTCCTGCCAATTGACTTTTCTTTTGTTAACTTGCAAACTACCAACCCTGATGGCTTCTCTTCTCTTTCTTCTTGTTTTTTCCTTGGGTACATTCATTGTACATGGTACTGGGTTTCACAAGTATGGAAGACACTTTGAATAAGTTGTATGGACTTGTCCTGTGCCTGGCAAGCTAGACTGGCAAGCTGTGAACCAATGCCTTCTTCTCAAGCTGGGATCCACCCACTTGCTTCAATCACCACAAACAAACTTGACTATGGATGCTAGTAGGGGAAGAGGAACAGAGAGAGTCAGTCATGCCTTCCATCCAACCAGATGGCCTGAGTGGTACACTGGAGAGGCATTAAGGATAGGGACTGGGGAAGTCAAAGAGAGGAGGTGGACTTTACCATCTTGGATACCCACTGGTGGTCACAGGGTCCCACTGCAATGTAAAGGGAAGTCCACTCTGCCCAAACTTTTGTAAGTAACCCCTTCGCTCATTGATCTGTGTGGAAGCCCAATAAATTCTTTGGTTCCCCATAGTTTGGAGAAATTAAACCTCAGTTTGTCGTAAAGACAGTGAGGGCCGGAAGCCACAAAAACCTCCCTGAAGTAACTTTTAGCAACAGAACATATCCCCCATGCGCCTCTACTTTCCATTTCACACTCCTTCTTCCTATTAGTCCCCTTTGATCCTGAGAGAGTTCCATCTCTATTTTCATATCATGTATTTCAATAAATTCCAGGAACCACAAAGAAAGAAAGCATGCAATATTTGTCTAAGACTGATTGAATTCACTTAATTTGATAAGTTCAAGTTGCATTAGTTTTCTTGCAAATGACATAACTTTATTCTTCTAAATGAGTGAAAAACATTCCATTGTGTGTATAAACCACACTTGCTTCATTCACCTGTTGAGGGATGCCTAGGTTGGTTCCATAACTTAGTTATTGTGAACAGCACTGCAGTAAACATTGATGTACACGTATCTTAGTGATATGTTGGGTTGGAGTCCTTCAGGTAAATTCCAGGAGTGGAACAGTTGGGTGATATTATTGATCTATTCCTACTTTTTGGAGGAGGCTTCATCCTGATTTCCAGAGTGGCTGCACCAGTTTTTATTCCCTTTTGTCCACATCATCACCTGCATTTGTTGTTAATTTTCTTAATGGCTGCCATTCTGACTGGAGTGATATGTGATCTCCATGTAGTTTTGATTTGCATTCTCTGAAAGTTAGTGAGATTTAATATCTTTTCATATGTTTATTGATCATTTATAATTAATTTTTAGATAATTATCTGTTCCTTTCATTACCCCATTTATTGATTTGGTGGCTTGATTTCTTGTTATTTAGTATTTTGAGTTCTTTGTATATTCTGGTTACTAATTCTCTGATGAACTGTGGTGGTTTGAATGAGAACTATCCCCCACAGGCTCAGGTATTTAAACACTTCAGCCCCAGTTGGCGGCATGATTTGGGGAAGGCTGCAGCCTTACTGGAGGAAGTACATTGCTGAGGGTGGGCTTTGAGGGTTTATAACCTTGCCCCACTTGCAGTTCACTCTCTGCTTCATGTTTGTGGTTAAAGATGGGATCTCTTAGCTTCCAGCTCCAGCTGCTCGCTGCCTTGCTTCCCCCACCATTATGGACTCTCCCTCTAGAACCATCAGCCAAACTTTCCTTCTATAAGTCACTCTGGTCATTGTATTTTATCACAGAAACAAAGTAACTAATACACAGATGCATGACTAGAAACAATTTTCATTCATTGTGTGGGCTGTCTATCTGTCTAAACTGTGCAGAGCTTTTTAATTTTATAAGGTCCCATTTGTCAGTTGTTGGTATTATCCCCTGAGTAACTGGTATCCCACTCAGAAAGTGCCCGTCTACATCTATATCTTGAAGTGTTTTCCCTACTTTTTTCTATAACAGATTGATACATTTGGAGTTGGTTTGTATTCAGGTTAAGAGTTAGGAATCCAGGGGCTGGAGAGATGGCTCAGCAGGTAAGAACACTGGCTGTTCTTATAGAAGACCTGGGTTCGAATTCCAGCACCCACATGGCAGCTAACAACTGTCTGTGACTCAAGTTCCAAGGGATCCAATGGATCCTCCATGGGCATTGCATGACATGGGTGCACTTACCTATGTGAAGGTAATACATGCATACACATAAATTAAAATAAAAAATAATAAAATATTTTTTAAAAGAGTTAGGAATCAAATTTCATTCTTCCGTGTGTTGACATCCAGTTTTCCCAGCACAACTTGTTGAAGAGGCTCTCCTTTCTCAAATGTGTGTTTTGGGCATCTTTGTCAAAAATCAAGTGGCTAACTGGTTTTATATCTGGCTCCTTTATTCAAATGAAAGGATTTCTACTGTAATATATAAAGAGCCTTAGAATGGAAAGAACTAAGAATTAGACAGTTAAAACAAGAAAGAATGAAGAGTTGAACCACAATTAAGACAAGAGAGTAGGGCTGACTTAGCTGTTACACATGAGGCCCTGAGTCTGATTTCCAGCACTACATAAACTAGGTATAATGTTGCACATCTGCAATCTTAGCACAGAAGAGTAGAAATGACAAATTTCTGAATGTTTAAGAGAAGGAGTTAACAAGGCTCCAAGGTTTGAGTGTGGGTGAGAGAGCACATTAAAAAGATCCAAGAAGTCAAGCAGAAAAAGCTGATTGTTCATATCTCTAATCCAACACTTGATTGGCTGAGGCAGGAAAATCGCCATGGGTTCAAGGTCAGTTTGGACTACAATGTGTCCCAAAATAAAAAGAAGACATTTAGATAGAGATGCCTATCTAAATGAAATAGATATACCTTGACGTTCTTAGGAAAGAGTCAGAAATATCTGAAATTTATGAGAGCATTCAATGATAGAAATACAGGTTAGAAATAACATAGAGAATAGCAGTTGAAGTCCAGAGGGTGGGAAAACCTTGAAGGAAATCAAGAGAGAAGTGGCCTAAGGGAAAAAAACCTATGTTGGAGGGCAAAGAGTTAGAGACAAGCCACTAAGGAGACAGAAGAGTCCATAAAGCAAAGAGATTTAAAACTGGACCTGATCTCAGAAGCCACGCGAACAGAGAATTGGGAAAGTAACAGATGGTCAGGGACAGGGTCTTCAGTAAGTGTCATTTAATCTGTCAGTCACCAGGCTCTCAGTGGAAAGATGAAGTATGTAGAGGACTTCCAAAAGCTAAGGATTGAGTACTATTGAAGAACAAAAGGCAAGGACAGTAGAAAGCTCACTAAGTTTGATTGCGAACAGAAGGGAGGCGGTCTGTCTTTTGGGGTAAAACAATGAACAATTGAGAGGATTATAAAGCAAAACAAAAAAATCAAAGCTGGAGCTGTCAGAGACAGCAAAAGAGGCCACGGACCCAAGGAAGCAGAGAAGCAAGAGCATAGGTGGGGAGAACTTGGTAGAAAGGAACTGATGCTGAGTTGGGCACAGTGGTGCCTGTGGTCCCAACATCTGGCAGTGGAGGCCGGAAGATGAACTCAAGGTCAGTCTTGACTTCTCCTATGTGGCAAGTGTAAAGCCAGCCTGAGGTACATGAGATTCTGTCTCAAAGGAATAAAGTCCAAAACCAATAAACAAGAAAAGAAACAGAAAATGAGCTCTCGGGCTAGTTTTCTATCACTGTGACAAAAATGTGTGAACTTCAATAAAGGGAAGACTGATTTGGGTTCACAGTTTTGGGTGTTTGAGTCCATCATCACTTGCTTAGTGCTTTTGGACCCATGGTAAGCAGCAAGGTGCTTACTTTAAGGCATCTGGAAAGCAGGAAAGAAGATACAGGAAAAGCCTGAGGTCCAGTGACCCCTTCAAGAACACAGACCCAATGATCTAGCCTCTTCCCCATAAGCTCCACCTCCTAAAGTTTCTGTCGTTTCCCAATAGCGCAATGTGCTGAGGAATACATGGATCTTTTTGGGACATTCCAGATGTAAACAATAGTGTCTACTTTCTTCAAAACAGAAGTGAAGGAAGAAAGAGGGAAGGGAACAAGGGTAGCTAATGAGTCTATGCCCACTAGCTTCCATTTTCTTACTAACATCTCCTCTCACAGAGGCCAAGTAGATGTTTAGTGAATGAAAGCCATTAGTAGGGCATGATTAGTAAGGAGGGGATTGGGTAATCAACTAATGTAGGGCATGTAAGAAACATATTTACCAAATGGACAACTCATTAGGACATGCAGTGACATAAATGCTTGATGCCACTTAAATACAACAACAAAAAATATCTATTACTGATATTCTTTTCCATCTGAGTAAACATTACACATAGTAACTAGTAGGACTGGGAAAATGTTGAATTCAGAAGTGTGGTTTTCTCTTCAAGCTCTCTGGTTTGGTTAAGTAGCACAGCCACCTGGAGTCCTACTTTGATGGCACAGATGGGCTGGCAGTAGCATACATAATAGCATAATTGTTTGCAGAATTCATTTTGCCAAATAACTTGTCCTTCGAATTTTTTCATCAGCTTGAGTTCTGCACACGTTTTCTACAGTTATGGTTGATGTTTCTCAATAAAGTCTTGCCAAGTAACGTGGGTGTTTAAGTAAAATCATGTTGTGTTAGTCATAGGATTTCTAGCTCTGCCTGCCACAGAAGTCACTCAGAGGCCTTCCTGACCCAGACAGACAGTCAGAAAAGTGCCGGATTTATCCATGAAGCAGGTAGCCTCACTTTTGCTTTTTAGATATCTCAGGCAGAAGGCTAAAGCCATAGCTCAGCAGTTAAGAGCACTGCTGCTCTTGCAGAGAACCTGAGTTCAGTTTCTAGGACCTACATGGCAGTTCACAGTTTAGGGGATCCAACACCCTCTTCTGGCTTCCAAGGGCACCTGACATGTGTGTGGAACACCTACATACACTCAAGCAAATACCTATACACATAAAATAAATATAAATTAAAATCTTTAAAAGAATGAAAAGGAAGGAAGGAGGATGGAAGGAAGGAGGGAAGGAAGGAAAGAAGGAAGGAGTAAAAAAATAGAAAGGTAGGAAAAAAGGAAGGAAGGAGGGAGGGAGGGAGGGAGGAAGGAAGGAAGGAAGGAAGGAAGGAAGGAAGAAGAAAGGAAAGAAAGAAGAAAAAAGATCGTGAACAACAGAGGAATTTGGAAATAAACATGATAGGAATAGGACTCGGGCCATACTAGCTTATTTCTGTCTTGTGCTAAACTGGCACTGTTGAATCAGGACATGGAAAGAAGACAGGCTTTGTTTCCAGTGTTCATGAACATGATCTCACTGATATTACAAAGAGTTGGAAGGAAAACATGTTGTGGATTTGAAGCAGGATGGAGAGAGGGTGCTCCCAAGGCCTTGCCTTAGCAGAACATCTCTCAGGAGGTTGCCCAACCCCCACATACCCTTATTTCACCCTTGCTAATGAGGCCACTGGAGTTAGTCACCTCCCTTTATAAGTCACCTTTCAGATGAGGAAAGCCGCAGAGAGGAGATTATTGTTAGAGTGTTGTAAATTACTGGACTAAATTAGCCTGTTAGTGAGGTGATTTAGACTGAGAACAATTGAGGACAGAAAGCAAGGAGAGAAAAAGTCTCCACTTTAGATGAACCACGGAGGAACAGACCAAGGTGGCAAGCTCCACAAGGTGGAAGATTCTGAACCAGTCAGCAGAGGTGGAAGTGATCACACGGGCCTTAGCTTACCAAGGGATCTAAGGGCTTGTAGATTAGATGAATCCCTGAAGAAAAATGTTTAATAAGGTATCCTGAATTACAGCTCACCAGACAACTCCACAGATGAAACTCTAGCTGTCTTCAGCCTAGTGATTGGTTCTCCTTTGGTCAGATCCATTTTTAAGGCCAAGAGGCGACCACTAAGTGGGCAATTAAGCCAGATGATACGATGTCTTGTGACATCCACAGTCTCTGATGTTATAAAATGCTACTATAAATAGAAAAGACTAAGCTTAGGATTTCTTAGGGCTGGAGCAATGGCTTGGCAGTTGAGAATTCTTTCTGCTCTTATCAAGGACCTGGGTTCAATTCCTATCACCCACATGGTGGCTCACAACTGTCTGTAACTCCATTTTCAGGGGATCCAATCCTCTCTCTCTGGCCTCCACAAGCTTCAAGCATACATGTGATACATTTGCATACATGCAGACAAGTACTCTTACATATAAAATAATAAATAAAAGTTTTTAAAATTTTGATTTCCTTAAATGATGACATTCTCTCAGCTCAATTTTCTATTTCTTGACTGAATGCAAGTACAGAGAAATCAGAAACTTGAGCATATAGTCCTCGATTCATCTGAGGGAATCTCTCCATGTACCTTTTAATGTTATTCTGAGATTGGAAATGGAATAAAAAAAAAAGAAAATAAAATATATTGTAGAACTATTACACTCATTAAGACTTATTGTTGTTTAATTTGCCGCAATACCAATTTATTTGGTTGTTCCCATTTTATAGATGAGAAAATGGATGTCATTGAGATTAACTAACTTGCCCCAAGACACAGAATTCAGAGTCTAACTAGTTACTTTTTTTAAGGGATATATTCTGTCTCATACTTTAAATTATAAAACACATACTTTTCTCTTTTTTAACATTTTATTATTTTTATGTGTATGAGTGTATTGCCTGCATGTATGTAAGTGCACCCATGTCATGCAATGCCCGCGAGGGCAGAAGAGGCTATTGGATCCCCTGGAACTGGAGTTGTTAGCTGCCATATGGGTGCTGGGATTCGAACCTGGGTCTTCTGCAAGAACAACCAGTGTTCTTAACCACTGAGCCATCTCCCCAGCCCGTAAAATACATACTTTTCAATGGATTTCATCAAATCACCCAATGTTCAGCAGTGAAAATCAAATATGTTTTAAACGTAGATATAATCCGGTAAGCTCTTGCTAAGTCTTTCTTATCAAATAAGGAAGTATTTGTGTCTGTTCTGTTCCCAGAGTGAAGTTCAACAGACTGAAATGTTGTAAATCATGCAAGGCTCTTAAGTGCTGGATTCTAGAGTGCAGTTTTGTTTGCTTTGTAAGTTTAAGCAAAGACTCAAAGGGAAAAATGCAGTGAGATCCTTTGGGAAGAATGCAGTACTCTAATACATTTCCAGTAGAGCTAGAATCCCACAGTCAGCTAGGATGCTTGAAACGATAATGACTCCAGAAGAGCTCAAAATTCCTATTCCTATCACCACTGCAGATCTTTATGTACTCTGGTGTTTAATTTAGATATTTACTAGAGTGATAAATAGATTCCTTTGAAATACAGTGCTAGACCTGCTAGTAGTTATCTAATCATTATTTTTTAAATCTTATTCTCAAATACTGAACAAACTAACAAATAGGATACTGGCTTCCTTAACTTCGAGTGAAAGAAAAAAAGGTAGATTGTACCCCCTTGCAATTTGAAAACAGTTCTAAGTAACATATTGAAAGAATATTCAACAACCAAGTCAACTAATTTCTTGTTCTTTCCTTCTTTTTGTTGTTTGTTTAGACACAGATTGTAAAAGATTTCTTCAATGTAAAAGCTGTGGGTACTGCAGGGATGGACAAGGGCCTCGGCTGCAAACAGGTAACCTAGAGCAGCAGCAGGTAAACTGTGAGGTAGCCACAGTTCTGGGCCAGAGGAACACTGGTCTTCTTTGGTGCCAGGGGAAGCTATGCTTATGATGGTCACACACCAGACCACAGGGCTTGAGGACAAAGGACCACTGAAAAGAGTCACGAAGACACACAGGGCTGTGGTTTTGTCAGAGGGTTGGTTTTTTGTTTGTTTTTTGAAACAGGGTCTAACTATGTAACCCCAGCTGACCTGGAACTCACCTATACACCTGCAGTTGTTTCCTGAGTGCCGGAATTAAAGGCACATGCCACCACTCCCAGCTGGGTAATGTGATTTTTAACCACCAGAGAAAAGGAGATGGGGGAATAATTATCCTTAAATGGGGTCTGAGGGCCTTCAGGAAATGCGAATGTGTGATTTATTCTAAAAGTAACAAATAGAGATTACTCGTTAAATATTTGAAATCAATAAGTTCTTCAAGAAATATAAGGCTAGGAATACCACAAATAACAAAGCTGTGGTCTCGCTGAAATTTGTGGATTAAGTCCTACTATGGGACTTTACCAAACACCAGCAGTACCTTTGATTACAGCTGGGACCCTCAGACTAGACCACCTAGCATCCTCTAACTCACTCCTACCTTCTATGAATGGACTCAACATGCCCTCAGTTTTTATATTCATGAAGTGATAGAGCTCAGAATCCAGCTGCCTTCCATGGAGTCTATAAATGCCTAGGCCAGAAGAGAAGGAGAGCTTAGTCTACCAACTGTTGACCCTTCTTGGGCATTAACTAACCTTTTCTGTAAAGATGGGTTCCAGGTGAATCCAAGAGTGGAAAAAAATCATGCCAGATACTTCAAAATTTTGAACACACTTTAAAGTAACTACTGCTCTCCTTTAACAGGCTTTGGGTTAGTATCTTGATAAATTATTTCCTATGGTCATATATCTGATTATATAATATACATTGATAGAAAATGGGATTTGCTTTTGCAAAAATTCACTTTATAGCCCAGTTTGCTAGTATGTATTTCATAAAGTGAGAGATGAACTTATTTATGTTCATATCTGTCTTCTCTACCTATGCCTACTTTCTGGGACTTCCTTCATGAAGCCTCTGACAGGAGAAAACCGACTCAGAGGAAAACGTGGTTAATTCAACAAATATGTGTTTGGGAAAACTCAACATAATGTTCATAACCATCTTGCAGAACCATTTCAGATAGAGTCATCCACTCTTCACCCCAAGTCCCTCTATGTAAAAAGTAAAGCATGCTAACAAAGACAGTATTATTCCCATCCTTACTTCATAAATCATGGGATA
Source organism: Nannospalax galili (assembly GCF_000622305.1). Classification (NCBI taxonomy): domain Eukaryota; kingdom Metazoa; phylum Chordata; class Mammalia; order Rodentia; family Spalacidae; genus Nannospalax; species Nannospalax galili. The sequence goes on along the minus strand of NW_008342636.1, from coordinate 1,198,892 downwards.
AAGGTTTAGCAAAGTCATTTGATGTCCTCATGGTGTCAGAGTTAGTAAGTGCACCAGTAATCTCCCTGCCCCCAACCCCTACTGTTTTTTTTATCCACAAAACCACATTGTCAGGCTTGTTCCATCTGACAACATACAGTTTTTCTTTTACTTACGTACAGTTCTATTTTTCTTTCTGCTCACTGAATTTCTTTACTGACTTCTTCACCCACCTGAACAAAAATAGACTCGTGAATTCCAAATTCTTAGACTCAAGCTTCCCGTCCCCTACTTCTCTCTAAGTTCTGTGATTAGAAATACAGCTCTTACCACACTTGCCTTCAGGTCAGAGCCATCGTTAAGTCCAACTGTGCACTTGGTAGAGAGGTGCAGGAACAAATAAAGATGAGGCAGTCCAGGCACCCAGGTGGGCTCTCTAAGTAGAATTCATAGAACTACCGCTTAAGAGTCAGGAAAGAGACCCGAAGCACTGGAGTCTCTCTGAGATTCAGATTACTCACTTTTCTAACTAATCAATAATTGTTATAATTAAAATTGATAGCTGCAAATAACATGACAGAAGGCTGCTGCCAGAATACTGATTGTGTCTTTGGCTTGGAAAGCTAGGCAGCAGTGTGGAACACTTATTTTCCAATTTGCTTTTAGCTGTGTGCAAATTGCTTTCGCTGTATCCAGCTGATTTAGACCTTGCCTGGAGGTGCACTAGATTAATTGGGAGCCTCACATTCATTGCTTACAGAATGGACTCTGTAATTGGTGAAATTTGTTAGTGCCAGTTATAAAATAACTATATAGTTCTGCTTTTAGCTGTCCTTTCATTAGTCTTTCCATGAGAGGGAAGGAGAGGCAATTAGAAAGCCTCTGATGATTAAGGTGGGTGCTTTTCTATAAGGACTCAAAGAAATGTGTCCACAGTCAATGTTTTATGCAAGTAAACAGTAGCATGAATATAGTCTTCATTTTTCCAAAACTTGAAAAAGGACTTGACTGCATATAAAAATTTGCCCATCTTTGCTGAGATTGAAACTTAGATAAGAGAATCCACGTTATTAGAACTGCGAACAGCTTTTCTCAAGATGATTCTTGGTTCTCTGTCTCAGCTTTTCAGGGCTATAGGGCATGAGCACTCTGTCTTCTTGTGAAGGAAAGCAATAAAAAAGTCCTCGGGCCACAGTCAGGTGCCCTTCCATTTGTCTTGCCTCAGCTACTCTCTTCTTTGGGTCCCAGGATTTCATAGGCCTATCTGCATTGCCTACTGAGAATGTCAGATGACACTCAATGGATACTGAGATTACTTCTAGCAGGAAGGTACTTCTTTTTTCAAGAGCCAAAACTGGGAGGGAAACAATAAAACACAAGCCGTAATGACAAACGAGCAAACCAAAGAGGACTCTTTTCTTATAAGGCTCTCAAAAAGTATGTTATGCCCAAACTTGATGACTCATACCAGCGATCCCAGCACCCAAGAGATTCATGCAGAAGGGCTACCTCAAGGCTAGCCTGGGCTACAGTGTGAGACTGTGTCTCAAAAATAAAACTAAAACAAAACAAAAAAAAGCAAAAGCAAGTACTATATAAAACAGATGTAACTACGCAAAATAGCAAATTATATTCCTCAAACCTTCTTGGTTTATTCAATGCAAAATGTACAGAAACTGTTCCTACACCAACATGTGTTCTATATGTGCACAGAACAGAAATATCGGGTAAGACTGTTGCTCAAATGACAAAAATTTCAATTCATATTCATTTAAACATACAACGTGCAAACGGTGTGGGGAGAGGACTGTTTATGGTTCCAATAACTGGAAAAGTGCAGAAAGGGGCTGTATTTGTCAGACACTGCTGGATTCAGTGACTCTAAAGTTAGATCCAGTCTGTCTGCCTCCATTTCTAAGTTCTATTTTATTCCTGTTAGCTTTACTTCAAAACAAAACAAAAAACCAAAGTTCATTTTATAGAGATTCCCATCAGATCTGTATTTATATTATGTCTGTTCAATAACCCTACTTCTTTCCCAATAGATCAGCAAATTTTGGACATCACAGATCCAGTTAGTAACTTACCTGCTTCTGAACCAGCCCCTGAGGTCAGAAGTATGTAGCTACACCTGAGCCCTGTGCTCCTCCTGGAACAGGGGTGAGTCCCTTCCCTATTTGGCCTGCACTGAGCTTGATGGAGGGAGCCCCCTTAGGAATACCGTGAAGGAAGAAAGTCCCCATATCGATACTGTGGAGGAGGAGATCCCTCCCGAGAATGCTGGGTAGTCACAAAATAGAGAAACAGATGCCAGGCAGAGTCGTAGCAAATGACTGCCACACTTTAAAAACAGTGATAAACTATTAGCAATATTTTTAAATCTTTTTCATTCATTGATATCTTGGGATCCAATTAAATTTAAAGATCTTTTCTTCCAGAACATTGCCTATGCAATCACAGCATGAAAATTGTTGCCTGCCATTTCAGAAGGATATCCCTAGAGCTCAACCACTAATATGAAAAATAGAAAGTCTTTCTGAAGCAGAAGATATTTCACAAGGGCAGGGGGATGACTCGACGAGTATAAACACTTGAGTGCAAGCCCAAGGACCTGCAGTTCAGATTCCTGGCACCCACACAAAAATTGGGCACAACCAGTGTGCATCTGCAACCTCAGCACTGAGGGAGTTGAGACAGGCAGATCCCAGAGACTCCCTGGCTGGCCAACCAGCCTAGCTGAAATGGCAAGTCCCAAGTTCAGTGAGAGACCCCGTCTCAAAAAAAAGGAGCACAGAGCCACAAAGGAAGTTGATCCGTGACCTAAACATGCACAGGTGAGCACATCACACACACATATGCCCCCCCCCACAAAGTAAAATAGAAGATACCCCTCAAAGCATCCCATCTTATATCTAAGCATAAGAAATTTGAGTTTAGTTTTCCCCCCATTTTTTTCACAAAGTAATCTTTTTTTCTTTAGGCTTAATAGATACTTTAATATAAACTTTAGCATGATGTTAGAGAAAGAGACGCACTCAGAAGGTGAGGCACACCCGAAAGCATTGTTTGGGGCTCGTTTAAGAGGAGTTGCTGCTGCTCTAAGCAATTCTGATGACGGAGAATTCTTATGTGGTTCTTTGTCATATTTAAATTCTGAAAACACACACTGGGCCATTTACTGTTTTGTTCAAACAATAGATAGTCCAGAACTTACTTTTCCATCAGATGGCTAATGTAGACGCCACAAGAGTAGTGTCCATTCTTTATTTGGCACAAGCAAATGGATGCGCTGAGCTACAGCATTTGTAATGAGTCTCATTTAAGTACTCAGCATGAAGATACAGCCTTCCAAAAATTAATGTGCTTTGATTTTTTTTTTTTGCACGGGGTCTCCTTCTAGCCCCAGCTAGCCTGGAACTTGTGATGTAGACCAGGCTGGCCTTGGTCTCGCAGAGATCCACCTGCCTCTGCCTCCCAAGTGCTGGGATTAAAAGTGTGTACCATAATGCCCACCTACTTTGATCTTCTTACTTCATGTGGGACTATATGTGATTGCTAAGGAGAAAAATTGATCCACAGTAAGGCAACTTCTTTTACAGTTTCTTCTTTTACAAAAGAAATGCTGAGAGATTAAAGTGATTACTCAAGAAAAATTTTCAGAACATTTACTTTGGAAATATTAATTTGAATACATTTAATTATATTTTTATTACAATTCAAAAAAGTTAATTGCATAAAACCATGAAAATATTTTTATAAGGAAGCCAATGAGATGCCACAGAGATAAGACTGATTACCTGAGTTGGAGTCCCAGAACGCACATGGTGGAAGGAAAGAACTTTGTCCTCTGACCTCCACATGTGTGTTATGGCACAGGCATGCATGAGCAAATGCAAGCACACACACACACCCACACACACACACACACACGGGGGGGGGGTGCCAAAATACTTTTACAAGAAAGGGAAAGGAAAGAAGGGAAAAAACAAGAAGGAGGGAAGGGAGGGAGAGAGGGAAAGAGAAAAGAAAGAATCTGACATAAACAAAAGGCAAGCTTAAAGTAATGAATTTAAAATACTTATATATATATAGCTTCACATATATGCTTAGAGAAATATTTGGTTATGAATGTGTTTTCAGTGAGAAGTGTCAGGAGGAGGAATGGGGGACATCTCTCTTATTTGGTTATGCATGACTTGTGCAATGAAACAAGCTTGTATAATCAGAAAGACGATACTTCAAGTATGAGGATAAAGATTTGGAGAATAAACAAATGACACTTCTCCTCCTAGGACCCCTACCAATCAGCCAGGAATATGGAAAAACAATTCATAAAAGCTATATACCAAAAACCCTATACAAATTTGCAATCACTGCCAGGCAGGAGTGTGGGTGTGGAAAGATGGCTGAGCATGGCCCCAAGTCATGCTATATTCATGGGTCTGGAAAAACCTGCCCCTCACCCACTGCAGAAGCAGCTTTCAGGAAACTGGTATCTGATGGAAAAGTTTCAGAAAATTGGAAGATAGATAGTGAGGCTACATTCATCTATGAAATGAGGAACCCCAGACCATCAAGGGCAGTGTGGCATGAGGAAGTATGGTATTTCCTTGAGTCATGTTGTCTGGCAGTCTACCAACCAAAGCTTTACCACATTGGATGATATGCTGTATATAGATGAAAGCAATCTGAGAGATGTGAATAGGAAAAGTTATCAAGTTAAAAACTGCAAAGCTAAACTGGACTTACATGGGAGCTGTGAGGCACAGAAACAACTCATTACTGAAGAACCTTACTAGGGCTATGACTCTTTGAGCGGGTGCCTCAGGTGCTGCAGGGCCTTCCTGGGTCTACTAGGTGGTCCTACCAGTTAGCGCTCACCCACCAGTCCTGTATCCAAGGATGGTAGTGATTCATAGACCTAAGCCCCACCTGTCTCTTCAGCTGATTCACTATCTTAAAATAATTATAGGGAAATTAGTTGCATTTGGAGAAGAATAAAAATGTCTGAATCAGATAGCTTGAACTGTGATTAAGTGCTTTTAGTCTAGTTGAACCTCTACTTTGTCCTAATTACATAATAGTGCAACAAGTAGATACAGAACAAAATAGAATGCAGTGTAAGAATGACCTGCAGACCCAGGTCAGACTCTGAGTCCAGCAAAACTTAGACAGTCTAGTCTACATGGAACGGGTGCATGGTTGGTAGCCAATGGCACCCTCTGCTCACCTTAACCTCTCTGTCCCAGGCTTTTACAGTCACAATAACCTTATCCACAGCAGCCTCTTAACTCAGACACACTCAGGACACACACTTGCATATTCAAAAGCTGGATGTGATAGCACATGCCTATCATCCAAGTACCAGCCAGGAGGGGTTGTGAGGCAGGAGAATCATGAGCTCTAGGCCAACCTGGGCTACTTAATAAGATCCTATCTCAAAAAAAAACAAAAAAAATAAAAATAAAAGATAAGAGCAATAGATTGGTGGAATTAATCTTCTCTACTCGTACTTGGTTTCCTTTTCTCTATTTTTAGCTTATTTACATTTGAACCACTTCACTTCTAAAAATTTAATGATTTACAGAAAGGACATTTGTATGTGGTTTATCTATGATGAGTAAAGGGACATGTATGTTTCTATGTATAAGCAACACAATTATCATAAACACATTTTGGTATAAAAGGGTAGTTTAAAAGTCAGAAGTTCATAATGTTGTGTGCTTAAATACTGGTTTGTTCATAAGTATTCCTTCATCAGTGTTTTTGTTTTTCTGTTTGTTTGTTTTTTGAGACAGGATCTTCCTGTAACCCCAGCTGGCCTGGAACTCACTATGTAGACCAGGCTGACCAGAGATCTTCCTGCCTCTGCCTAGCCGAGTGCTGGCATTAAAGGCATGAGCCACCACCACGCCTGGTTTCATCAGTATTTTTAAAAGTTAGAAGCAAACATAGGCAATTTCAGGCACTTTCAGATAGCTGATCTCAAATTCATGTGAGAAAAGACAGTGAAATAAGATGGGGAATTATCAACTAATAAAAACAGAACATTATTAATGCTGTCTCCCAAACCTGATACTAAGCTTAGTTCCCAGAGAGTTATCATGGAAGCAAGGAACAACCAGGACCCCAAGCTGACAGCAAATTCTCCTAACCATAAGCACAAGTGCCTGTAGCATGAACAGGAGACAAGAATGAGGAGAAAACCTAAGGAGACAAGCAAGAGAGACGCATCTGCCAGGGCCAGAGAAGAGGAAGTGAGGCTCAGAGCACAGACACCCACTAAGGTCCAAAGCCGCTGCTGCAGCACAGGAAACACCTTTGAGTCCCTAAGCCTAATATTACGTCTTCCCTCACTTTACATTCCTAGCAAAATGCATCTTGGAAACAAGGGGCCCAGAAAAATCTATCACAAGCATATATAACATGACTACTACTTTTCTTCATGTGATGCTTCAAAGTTTAACAGCAGATTTTAAAATACACACAGCCCAGAAAAGTACTGCCAGAGAACGGACAAAATTTGTAATCATAAATTTTACTGTGAATGTAACGAAGACTAATAAAATAACTACCTCCATAAAGGCAGACTACAAAATAAAAAGTTAAGACCATGGGAAAGATTGAAGACGCCTGATGGATAGTGCTGACAGACATTAGGGGAGAGAAGGAAAAGAATTGGAGAAAAGAATTTGTAATGGAAGGAAGCAAGGAGAAAAAAGAAATTTCACAAACCTGGAAGAACTATTGAAGACAGGAATGAAATAAGCTAACAAAATGAGACAAGAGGGCTTAGGGTGTGGCCACTTGCCTAGCCAGCAGTAGTTTCAACCCCTAGCAACACACACACAGACACACACACACACACACAGAGGCACACTCATACATGTATACACACACAGATACACAGACATACGCTTGTACACATACACACACAGAAAGACATTTAAAATAAGATTTTTGCTTGTTTAATCTATGAAAACGTTTTTATAATGTATCTCGTAATTAAAAGTTGTAGCCAGGGGAGACGGTTCAGTGCATGAGAACACTTCCTGAGCATGCATAAGGACCTAGTTTGGATCTCCAGCACCTACAAAAAATAGCTGGGTGTGACCACACATACATACCTGTAACCCCAGCACTAGCTGGGTGGGAAAAGCACAGACAGGAAGAGCTCCGGGGCTTGCTGGCCGTCAGCCTAACCAAAAATATGTGAGCTCCAGGATCAAGGAAATAAGGCAGCCACGGATGGAATAGGACACTTGATAACCTCTTCTGTCCTATGTGCCCATAGGCACACACACATGTACACCACACACACACACACACACACACACACACACACACGTAAATATAAATAGTTAACATTGAAATAAGAAGGTAGAAGGTAGAAAACAGAAGAGCATAAAAGAATACATCTAGCATTGAAAAAGACAATGGTGAAGCAAAAATATACTTAGCACCACAAAAGTGATGAGGGAAAAGTGATGCTGAACTTGGAGGAGGGAAAGCACACTGAGAAGGATGATCACATAAAGTCATTGATCGCTGATAATAGCAAGAAGCAGAGAAGACAGCCGGCTTTCTGTGAAGTGGCCTTTGTATGGAGTAGACTTTGTATGTTTTTCTTTTACAGTGCTAAGGATGGAAGGCCTCCTGCATGCTCAGGGAGCTCTCTACTACTGAGCTGAAGCTCCACCCTGAACTAATCCTTAACTAATGAAAAAGAGTTGTATAAAATATCTGCACATAATTACAAAGTATTTATACCAAGCAGGAAGCTTCAAAACTATCAGAGAGATGATGTTTGTGAAACCACAGCAAAGCAACGTGACAGACACAGAAACAATCTTTCAGAGCTGTAAATAAGAATGAGCTTAAAATTATTCAAATAAATCAATTTCTTTATTGGATTCCTAAGAAAACTCATCTCTCTATTCTGCATAAAAGAGACATCCAAAACAAATGATTTAGAAAGCGTGAAAGGAAAAGGACGGGCAAGTGTCCCAGGCCAACACAAAATACCAAAAATGCTGCCTTGCTTCAGTTGTCATAGAAAAACATTGAGTGTCTGAGATGGAAAAACAGTGTGAGAGCTTTTCTTTAAGATCCAGCTTCCGCATGCTTGCAGGGCCTGCTCCTGTCGGTTACTGTAGGCCTGGAGAGAGAAAGCAGGAGGAAGAAGAAAAGAAGGCTGTGTACTCCTGTGGACCTTACCAAATCTTCACTGCTCCACATTTGGCTACACATGGAACCCTGGGGTCTTCTACCTCAATGAGTTCTAACCTCCCCCTTCACAGCCAGGATGCTGATGAGCAGACTGCAAATGCTAGTTGCCCATCACAAGTCAGCTTCTTAAAATGATGAGGCTTGCTAGGTATGGTGGCACACACCTTTAATCCCAGCACATGGGAAGCAGAGGCAGGCAGATCTCTGAGTTCAAGGCCAGCCTGCTCTACATAGTGAGTTCCAGGCCAACTGGGGCTACAGGGAGACCCTGTCTCAAAAATAAAAAAAAAAAAAAAAAAAAAAAAAAAAAAAAAAAAAGATAATGAAACTCTCCTTCATTTCAAAGTGATGTAAGCATCTGTTAAAAGAACTTTACAGTGACTTCTTCCCAGTATTCTTTTTAATTGTGGGATACAAAGTACTATACGAAGGTACTTACCATGTTATTAATGAAGGCATCTATTTGTTTGCATTTCCTCAAATACTCAAGTACTTTTGACTTGAGTGCTTTCCTCATTAAGCTTGTAAGATAATGCACATAATGTTATTCCGAAATAAAATACCATCCACTAATAGCTAAGGACAAACTGTAAAGTGTTTTTTAAAGCAGGCATCACTGTGAAAGATTCTATAACTGATAAACATTCTCCTATCATTAAAGATGTATTATATTAATTAAATGAAGATGAATTAAGTAGAAAGAGTGATTTCAAGAGAGAGAAGATGAAGACACACCATACCATGTATTATTGGTGAGAAAAAAATATTAAGTTTTTTAAAGTGATTCATACCCACCACTTAAAAAGAACCGTATAGTTCACAATTATATTCATCAACAATAGAAGTCTCTTCTCCAGACCCTTTCCCCCACTTTTCAGTAAAGTAAGTGCTATTAATGGTTTGAGAAGTTCACCTTCCAAGTTTTTCTATCAACTACAAATACATTGCACAAATGCACATATTCATATAAATACTGATATGGAACATACCCACAAGTATATAAAGGCATATTTATCTGTTTAGAGAAAGAAAAGATTGCATTACTATACCATATACATAGTATCCAGCAAAGTCATTTATTAACAATATGTTGTGCACTCATAACATGGGAATACATATTGTGATTAGGCCACAATGGTGGGCCTTTGAAGTAGATTCCTCTTGTTGAAAACTATGCACTGAATATGCAGTGGAGAATAGCTGTCCAAAAACAAAATTGCTATGTGCGTTTATACAGTTTTAAAGATTAATTCATTTTGGGGGCTGGAGAGATGGCTCAGCAGTTAAGAACACTGGCTGCTCTTTCAGAAGACCCAGGTTCGAATCCCAGCACCTACATGGCAGCTAACAACTCTCCTTAACTCCCGTCCCAGGGGATCCGACAGCCTCTTCTGACTCCATGGGCATTACACAACATGGGTGCACTTACCTACATGCAGGCAATACATGCATACACATAAAATAAAAAAATAAAATAAAAGATTATTTCATTTTTAATTGTGTATATGTGTGTGTGTTTGAGTGGGGGTATATGTGTATGTGAGTGTAGGTGTTCACAAAGGCCAGAAGAGGGCATTGGATCCCATGGAGCAGGAATTACAGGAAGCTATGAGCCAGCTGACTTGGATGCTGAGAACTGAACTTAGATCCTCTGAAAAGCAGGAAAAGCTCTCAGCTGCAGAGCCATCTCTCCAGCCTGCTGCACCCCCCACCTTTATATTTTGATGGAGCATGAAATTTGTGTCTAAAGTATTTCTCACCAACAATGTGAGAATCTTGCCCCACGTGCTCACCAACGTTTAACCTTGGTCACGCTGCTGTTTGAGAAATTGTCTACTGCTCTTTTCATCCACTCTTCGTCTTTTCATGCCTCAGTCGTTACGGTCATTCCTGCTAGCTAGTTTTTACACCTTTGGACTGTCTTTTTTGTAAGGTTTCTGGTTTAATATGCAGACCAAGCTGGCCTTGAACTCACAGAGATCTATCTGCCTTCCAGCACCTCCCAAATGCTAGATTAAAGGTGTGCATCATCGTGCCCAGAAGCTTTAATAGGTGTGCATCATCGTGCCCAGAAGCTTTAATACTTAAAAAAAAAAAAAAAAAATTTAAATTTTAAGTGTATGAGTGTTTTGTCTGCATGTAAGCGCACCACACATGTGCAATGCCCTGGGAGGCCAAAAGAGGGCATCAGGTCCCCTAGAACTGGAGTTATAGACTGTTGTTGGCTGCCATGTAGGTGCTGGGGACTGAACTCCAGTCCCATCGTGCCCAGAAGCTTTAATACTTAAAAAAAAAAAAAAAAAATTTAAATTTTAAGTGTATGAGTGTTTTGTCTGCATGTAAGCGCACCACACATGTGCAATGCCCTGGGAGGCCAAAAGAGGGCATCAGGTCCCCTAGAACTGGAGTTATAGACTGTTGTTGGCTGCCATGTAGGTGCTGGGGACTGAACTCCAGTCCTCTGCAGAGCAGTTAGCTCTCTTAACAATTGACCCGTCTCTCCAGTCCCAGTTTAATAGTATATATATATTTTATTTGATCCTTTGCCCAAGAAACACTTTACAATTTTTCCGAGTTTCCTGTTTGCTATTTGACTTTATTTATGATATTCCCAAATGAAACTTTTTTAATGCAATCAAGTCATCATTTTTGCCTTTGTGGCTTCTGAATCTCTAACTCTGCCCAGAAGCTCCGCCCCAGCAAGAATATAAACAACACGCCCACGTTTGCTTCCATTACCTCCATTCTTCTCTGAAGGAATGGTCCATGTGGAATTTATTCTGCTGTAAGAATTTATGGGATTCTAGAATAACTCGTTTTCATATGGCTCCCAGTGGGCCGAGGTATATTTGAGTGAGTGACACTTCACATTTACTGGTCCAACAACTGAGTGATTCAAAAACCTATCATTACTATTATTATTATTATTATTATTATTATTATTATTATTATTGCGTTTGTGTGAGAGAGAGCACATGTGCTGTGGTGGACATGTGGAAATTCATTCTCTCTTCCTACCTTTATGTGATTTCTGAGGATCAAATTCAGTTGCCAGGGTTGCTCTCCAAGCACCATGAACCATTGAGCCATCTTGCCTATCCCCTTAATAATGTTTTATTAAAAATAATAGGGCTTGGGGCTGGAGAGATGGTTCAGTGGTTAAAAGCACTGGCTGCTCTTGCAGAGGACCCAGGTTCAAGTTCCAATACCCACATGGCAACTACCAGTAGTCTGTAACTCCAATTCCAGAGGATCCAACACTCTCTTCTGAAATCCACAGGCATTGCACAATACAGGTACATTTACATAATGCAGGCAATATACTCATATATACAAACTAAAAATAATAAAATAATAAAAGTAAAAAATGATAATTGGGGCTGGGAATATGGTTCACAAGATAAGATTCTTTGTAGTACAAGCATGAGGACCTGAGTTCAAATCCCCTGCACCCATGTAAAAAGCTGGATGTGGTTGCATACGCCTATAGCCCCAATACTAGAAATCAGGGACAGAGACCAGATTGCTGGGCTTGCTGGTCACAGCTCAGCTCCAGCTTTAGTAAGAGACCCTGTCTCAAAAGAATAAAGCAGGGAATGGCAGAACAGGGCCCCCCAATATCCTCCTCTGGTCTCTGTGTGTACACATGCACACACATGAAAGCATACAACACACACACCTACACATACATAGAAAAAAATTAAAGATAAAATTACTTTTATGTTTTCATGTACTAACTTCACTTTTCAGATGTATTAATTGTACACTCTAATTATTTCATGTTTCATTAATTTATTTTTATATTTTATTTATATGTGTGTATAGTGTCTGTCTCTGTGGGTATGTGTATTCAATGTGTGTCCAGGTACCAGAAGAGGATGTCAGATCCCTTGAAGCTGGATTTACATATGGTCGTGAGCTACTCTCCTTGGGTTCTGAGATCTGAACTCAGATCTGTTCAAAGAGTACCAAGCTAATCTTAACATCTGAGCCATCTCTCCAACATTTTATGACTGCTTCTTATAGAAATGAATGTAATTGTAAGTTTCATGTTGTAACAGAGTGAGGAAGGAAAAAAAACTCCCAAGTTCTTTTTCTAGCAGGTAAGGCTTAAAAAAAAAAAGGTGGTAAAAAAATAAATAAATACATGCCACAAGA
>NW_008342636.1:1174099-1184254 GCF_000622305.1 Nannospalax galili | reverse complement strand
AAAAGGTGGTAAAAAAATAAATAAATACATGCCACAAGATATTTTATTTTTTCATTTTTATTAATTTCACTGCATTTGGGAGAGCATGCTCCATGATTCACAAGTGAAGGTCAGAGGACAGCTTAAAGGAGTGGGTTCGCTCCTTCTACCATGTGGGTTGCAGGGCTCAAACTCAAGTAGTCAAGCTTGGCTACAAGCACCCTAATCTGCTGAGCCATCTTGCTATCCCCACAAAAACATTTCGAAATAACTTTGTCATTAAATTTTAAACTGGCTTTCAGAGTTGTCTGTCTGCTTCATAAATGAAATTGCTGTGTACATATTTTCAATATTTTATTATTTTTATTTTAAGCATATGAGTGTATTACCTGCATGTGTGTAAGTGCACCCATGTTGTGCGGTGCCTGAGAAAGTCTGAAGAGGGCATTGGATAGCCCTGGAACTGGAGTTATGGAGGGCTGTTAGCTGCCATGTAAGTACTGGGAATCGAACCCAGGTCCTCTGCAAGAACAGTCAGTGCTCTTAACCCCTGAGCCATTTCATCAGCCCCCTCCAAACAGCTATATTTTTGAATCAAAGTAAAAAATACATTAATATTCTGTCTCTAACTCAAATTGTAGAAATGATACAATTAAAGCATTTGTGAACTTATTAAAAATTTACTCATGGGCCAAAAAAAATATATAAGGCGTAGCTAGAATAGGGCCCTTCCTGGGGCAGGTCAAGTTTATTACAAAGAAATATATAAGGCGTAGCTAGAATAGGGCCCTTCCGGGGGGCAGGTCAAGTTTATTACAAAGATCGGTGAGTTAAAAGAAAGCAGCATTGTCTCTTGATCCTGAGGGTACTAATTTATCTGCTACACTGCAAGCTTGCCCCGTTAAAATTCCTTCCAGAGCTGACTGACTGTGCTCTGGGCTGAGCCTTGTCCATGCAGATCAGGGCCCCTCCCTTTCCAGCCTGGGACGGCTGCTTCACCTCACGCGTTTGTTCTCTTACCAGCATGACAAAATTGCAATAGCTGGTAGTCAGACAAGTAAAATTAATATCCATTAACCACATTCCCCTGCCCCCAGGCCAACCCACATCCTAATCATCTTTCACATGACACCACTCTGTGAAGAAACTACTTTTGTAATTGTTCCACTTCCTGCCTTTCCTAAAATTTCCCACATGTTAAACATGAGGCAGCTGCAATATTTGGAGTAAAAGTGAAATCCTCACAAGAGATTACAAGATCCCCTGCCCACTTTCCACCCAATTCTCAGACATCAGGCAATGGACATTTCTGAATTGAGAAAATTCAATTCTACTGTAAAAGACAACAAAACAGATGAGATTGATGGATGTATATTAGACGTGTTAAGCAGAGATAATTAAATTATTTACCTGAGAGATACAGCCAATGAACAAAGTAAGTAGAGCATGAGTGTGTGAACCTAGAGAGAAAGGGAAGGAAAAAACCAAGTCAGCACTAAATATTCATGATACACTGAATGTACATGAGATGCAGGAAAGACTGTGTGAATATTCGTTCTATTCTAAATATACATGAGGACATAAAGCACTCAGTATCCACAAGGTCTCCTTGAACCACTCAGCTAAGCTATGTGACAGCTCTGCACACCCCTCCCTGTCCCCTACGTGGGAGATATAAATAAACCTAAACTGCTCATCAGACCAACACAGGCAGTCCAGTAGAGCAAGTAGGTGCTGACTGCAGGCTCTGGCAGCTTCCCCGCCCTCAGCTCTGACCCTATAACCATACCATCAGGAAGGAAGTCTTATGCAGCACAGAGATACACTAGGTATAAACATTGTGTCTGCAGAACTTAGGCCCTGTGTGAATGGGCTCCATTTCTTGACACTTGGTTTTTCACTTGTTTTGTTAGTCAAAATTACTTCTGGAAGCTGTAAGGATGCACCTTCCATCTACCAGTTCTCTGTCCAATGAGTATGTGGGACAGTTTGCCTGGCTGAAAGCTACCATTGAACCAGGTCTGTGTCTCACATCTCATCCATCTCTGTCCTCCACCTGCAGTCCAGCCACACTAGTCTCCTTGTTTTCATTGAACTACTTCAAACACATTCTTGACTCAGGGTCTCTGCACTGACTCTTCTCTTGGCCTGAAACATTTTTTCCAGACTTTACATATTTTTTTTCTCCCTACTTCCTTCCAGTATATCTTCCCTAAAACCCCTCTATAAAATTACATCATTTTCTAAAGTTTTTTTTAAAAATTTTTAAAAATGTTTATTTATTGGTAGTTTTGCCTGTATGTATGTATGCAAATGCATCATGTGTATGAAATGTTCACAGAGAACAGAAGAGGACATCAGACCCCCTGGAACTGGAGTTACAGGCTGTTGTAGCAGTCATGTGGGCGCTCTTAACCACTGCTCTTAACCACTGAGCCAACTCTCTAGGCCTTTATTTAGTATTTTTAATGTGTGTGTGTGTGTGTGTGTGGTGTGAATTTACATGCATCACATATGTTCAAGAGCCCACAGAGGTCAGAAAATGGTATTAGATCCCCTGGTACTGGTGTTACAGGTAGTTGTGAGCTGCCATGTAGATTTTGGACACTGCACCCATGTCCACTGAAAGAGCAGTGCTCACCCTTAACCTCTGAGCAGTCTGTCCAGTACCTAAATTACATCGTTTTTCAACAATTCTCTAATAGTCTACTGACAGGTGTACTGCAATTCAATTCTGATACTTCTCTAGTGCTAAGACACATTCCATAGGCTAAGCCTTCAGTCCTACAAGACTCCTCCATTCTAAGAAGCCACCAAAGTGGGGTACAAAACTACCTCTGTATCTGTCCTGTAACCAACAAATCTGAGGTTTCCCATGACCCTTCACCCTCTTTCTTGCCTCTGTGTTCAATAATTTGCTAGATTGACTCACAGAATTCAGGACACTGATACTTAAAATTATGGTTTTTATCATAAAGAATATATACAACCCAGGCACAGCCAAGTGGAAGAGATGTATAGGATATGGCAAAGCTGTGGGGAAGGGAGTTGGGGGAGCTTCCAGGCCCTTCCAGGCATGCCATCTCCCAGCACAATTATGTCCCACCAACCTAGAAGTTCCTTTAACTTTGTCACTGAAGTCTATATGGGAATCTCATTCTTTAGGCATGACTGATTAAAATAACTGGCCATTAGTGACTAAACTCAATATCCAGTCTTTTTCTCTACAAGTTCGAACCCTCTGATCATGTGACTGGTTTCTCTGTTAACAAGTCTCCCTAATCTGAGGCTTTTTGAGGCCTACCAAGTTATCTTATTATTATAAATCCAGATATGATGGAAAGGGGTTCATTAGAATGACAAAATCTTCCTAGAGGCTGTAAGTGAAACAGATTCTCAGAAAAGGAGGTAAGTGGGTACCATCTTTACTGAACCCTGGATGGCATTCACTTCTTCATACATCTGAGCACACTTATGGAGCATCCATTATAGAAAGAACAATGTTCTAGAAGCTAGAGATAAGAACAGTAAAGTGATTAAGTCCATGCCTTTACTGAGTTTCATCCTTACCATACCCCTTCCTACCACAGGGCTCCTAAAACCTGTGGAATTTCCTACACCACAGGAGTCTACAGTCCTAGGCTTTATACAGTGCTGTGCTGACCTTTCCCATGTCTGTCTCATCCACATTTGGTTATTTCAATGACAGAAAACCATTGCACTTGGCTCAGAGATTTGGAGTGTGAATGGAAAATCTGGGCCAGTTAAATAATGGTTAAAAGTGGGCCAGAGTACACTCTGTGGCAATCCCAAGGTTGGTCCACTTCTAGTCTCAGGGAAACCAGGAGGAGGAAGAAAGCCTGGCAACAGAGGCAGAAGGAGCAATGTCCCCAAGAGAGGCAGACATGAGTATGTGACACTGCATTGAGATTCAGGGCATTGTGAGACACCTGTCTGGCCTGCTTATTCCCTTTCTACCATTGGATATGGGATGCTATCATAGGCTTTCATTAAGTCCCTTTTGTAAGAAAACTGGTTTGGATGGATTTCTCCTTCTGGGCATGAATGGTACTTGAACGAATGATTTTGATGGTAGAGGTATGGGGCTGATCCAAAGAAGCCAAAACTAGGAGCCAACTTAGCAGCCTGGTGCTGTTCCCCACCCCTACCCAAAACTCCATCAAGTAAGTTCATTCCATCCTCCTGGACCCTCAGATACCACCTCCCAGCAGGCTTGACTCAGCCCCATTTGACCTTGGACACACTTTGTATTATGCTCACCTTTGAACCCTTGAGCCCCTGTGTTAAATCTATTTCATTTACCTTTGAGTACAACTCTGTTATATACCTGTAAAGGCTTGACTAAGGTATGGTGGTGCTGGCGAACTAAATATACATAAGGAATCCTGTTAAGCATGCGGAAGTAGTAGAGCCCACGTGACTGCTCACACTGAGTGGGACAAGATTAAATACTTTACCTTCCAGGAGAATATCACATTCAGATTTATTACCAACACATCCTTTTCTAGCCCTGATACAAAGGAAACTTGGAATGTGGTTTGGCCACTTACATACCCTCAGCACACCTCACTCACCTGAGTTAGTACAATGTCCTCAGCCCTACATGTTTCCAACATATTGCTACAATGGGAAGACAGGAGCTGGAACCATCTTGGTTTCTAGAGGAGGTGAAACTGTGACTCTTTTGCCTCTGACTCTAAGCCTCATTAAGATGGGAATGCAAATGTCTACAGACTCCACCAGGGTATAAGAATGAGCCATACATCTTCCCTCCCTCCTTCCCTCCCTCCCTCCCTCTCCTTTTCTCCTTCCCTTCCTCCCTTCCACACTCTCTCTTTTGGGAGACAGGGTTTCATGTAGCCCATGCTGTCCTTGAACTCCGTATGTAGCTGAGGATGACTTTAAACTTCTGATTCTCTTGCATCTACCTTTTAAGTGCTACATTTACAGACATAAACCACCATACTCAGTTTATGTGGTGCTAGGGATTGAACTCAGAGCCATATGCATGCCATGCAAACCCTCTACCAACTGAGCCGCATCTTCAGCTCCTTGTTTAATATCTGGGTGTCTTATCACTGAGTGTGTTGTAGGGGGTTGAGGAGCAGCAGAAACATAGACAACTGGGATTTTCTGAGGCTTCGGAGCTTAGAGCTTTCATCGCAGGCTTCCTTTCATCTTCAGCCTTGCCTTTGCTTGAATTTTCAGACACATCCACATTCTCTGCAGAGGAGAGAGCTGTCCCCTGCTTTCCATGAGGGCCAATAGGGCAATGTCTGGACCCTCCATCCCTAGGAATTACTTGCCCCCTAGTAGATACTCAGAAACATTTCCTGGATAGATTCTGCCTCTTGTCACCACCCACTTCCAAAATTACCTCTTATGATAGAAATTTTCCCATCCAAGGATTCTGGGTACTAGATGTTCTAGATGGAGCACCAGCCCACCCCACACCAGGCCAGAAATCTCCATAGGAGACCACTTAGTCTTCTTCCTCTCATAAGCCTGCTAGTTGAATGTGCAGGGAACCTAGGCAAGGCTGAGGAGGGGCAGGGAGCTGGGACTACCCCTTTGCCTTCTTCTCCACCTGAAGGGCTCTATTCTGAGGACAAAGGGTGAAGGTAGGGAGGACCGTTCCCCTTTGCAAGTGGACCTCCCTAGAACTTCATCCATACTCTTCTTGTAGTGATAGCAGCGTATTTTTGTTGCTGTTCATCTTTTCTTGAGATTAGGCTAAGATCTTTCTCAGCCTAAAAACCTCAGTAACTCCAAGCCAATAACTCTATGCCAAAGCTCATTTCTCCCAAGAAATTTTCCAGAGATGGTGTGACTACCTCCCTGCTGGTGGCTAATCTCTCCTTGCTCTTTCAATTTTGAGTATACAAGGCTTCAACCTCTGCCCTCCCTGACATCCATCCAATCCCTCCCTTTCTACTTGTATTTTCATTTTTGTAAGCTCCTCTTGTGTTTCCAGAGTAAGGGTAAAGGTTGCTTGACTTAGGGAGAAGAAGAGTCCTCTTCTTTCCTATTGACTATGAATTCTGGAGTTCTGATACATCTCTGCAGGTGAGGGGGCAGTGAAGTGGTGTAAATGTGGAATGTTAGAGAGCAATAGCAGGGACTGGCATCTCTTTTCTAACAAATATAGTCTTAACTTTGTCATGGAGTAAAAAGAAATGTGTCAGGTTAATGAATTCTCCCTCCTCTTCATTTGGGAGCTTAATAAAACCCAATAACAGGAATGTATCAGAAGGACAATCAGCTACATCTGAGGTGCTGAGTTCTGCTTGAGTGCAGTGATGTGCCTGCTACCTACACCTCATACACACAGACTCACACCTGCGGGAGCTAGAGAGGCCTGCAGAAGAATCAGTCCGTCTCTTTGACCTCCAGGTGAGGTTTATGTGAGTCAACAAAACACTGACCATCGGTTCTAGGCTACAGTTGACCCGCCCATGCTTGATCCAGTGCAGAGTCACATCTTTCTTAGCCTGAGGAGCCCATGACAATAACACTCTATCACGGGTGAGGGTTTTGGAGGGAGCCTGTGGCCTTGTTGGGGCCAAGGAAGGGGGAACCATCAACCAAGGCGTCTTCCTTCCTAAGAGACACAAGAGGTCAGAGAGCTCTCCCTGGATGCTGACGCCTCTGGCTGGGTGTATCTTCTGGAACTGCTGCAGCCTTAAAAATGAACCAAGAAAAGAGTATTTCAAAGGATGAACCGGGTGTGGTGGCCCACGGCTTTAATTACAGCATGCTGAGGCAGAGGCAAGTGGATCTCTGTGAGACTAAGGCCAGCCTGATCTACATAGTGAGTTCCAGGTCAGCTGGGGCTACAGGGAAACCCTGTCTCCAAAACACCCTCCCACCCCCAAAAAAAGTATTTCTGAGGAGTTGAACCAGCTACATGAAGAATAGTGTTTCTGACTGTGTTTGGGGAGAGAGAGACATTTCCTAGTGGGAGGAAGCAGGTTGAGTTATAATTTCTGCTCTATGCAGCAGAAAGCATCCAACTGTCCAGCTACCTTGCTAGACCCACATTCTATCTCTACAATAATCGTGCTGAATGGCCACTGCTGCTACCCTAATGATCCCACCCCACTTCTTTACCTGCCACAAAACAGCCGAGAAACAGACCCCGACAATTTGGATCTGATCTCGAAGGACAGAGTAGGTAGTTGGGCCATTTCCTCTGGAGAATTATGAGAAATGGGACCACCTTTTGTTTCTAATCTGTAGTTCTATTTTAAAATTATATTTATTTTTGTCTTTTTGAGACAGGGTCTCTCTGTAGCCCTGGTTGGCCTGGAACTCGCTATGTACCTCAAACTCATAGAGATCTGCCTGCCTCTGCCTCCTGGGTGCTGGGATAAAGACATGTGCCACCATGCTCATTCCTATTTTCTTATTTTAAATTATTTATAGATGTCTGTGTATAAGCATGTGCCCAAAGTGCAGGTACCTTGTGGAGGCCAAAGGTATTTGATCCACTGGAGTTATAAGCGGTTGTGAGCTGCCCGACATGGGTGATGGGAATGAACTCAAGTCCTCTGCAAGAACAATATGATGTGCCATATATATGGTCAATATATATGACCACTGAGCCATCTCTCCGGCCCCTCTGAACTGTGTGATTCCTTAGTGATTGAATAAGGGACATGATGACTTGAACCACTGATACCTTTATTGGGAAGAATTTTTAAACACTAGTTAGCATATTATGCCTGCAGAAAATATCATTTGAAACAAAGTCCTTTCAGAGGTCAAGAAAACGGCTGTAGAGATGTCTCAGTTTTTAAAGCACTTGCTGGGCAACCTATAGGACCCAGATCTGAATCCCCAGTACCCATATGTATGCTGGATGGGCAGGACAGCTTGCTTGGAATTCCAGCCTGGGAGGTGGAGAGAGGGGATTCCCAGAACAAACTGGCTTGCAAGAGTAGCTGTATCCATGAACTCTGAGGTTGATTGAGAGATCCTGCCCTAAAGAATAAGGTAAAAAATCAGGGGAGGGCGATTCCTGATATCAACCCTGAGCCTCACATGCATTTGCACTCACATGCACACATACCCACACACACAACTGGGCCTACAAACATGCAGACATGCATATACATACACACACATACACCACACATACATACCCCTGAAAGCAAGAAAAAAGAAGGAAAAATTTTAGTCTGTTTAATTTTTGAGGCTGCTGTCATATTAAAGTAAAAAAAGCAATTTCAACTCAAGATTACGGAAACCCCAATTTAAATGTTTACATTGTACACATCAATTTAAATGTTTACATTGTACACATCAAGGCTTCGCATTGCTGGCTTCCGTCGTTGCACACAGAATATACCAAGAGAGGCTCCAGTTACAGGAAATAGGTTTAATGTTGTGGTTTAAACATCCTCCTCTGCTAATTTATTCAGAAATCCTCTGGGAAAGAAGTATGACATCGTTTGGAAATAATTAAGTCCAAAGTTGAGAGCCGTTGTCGGCACATAGCAATGACCCTGTGTTGCACCTCATGACAGTCTCTGCCAGAATGATGGACCCATTGGCCTTCCCTGTCAGCCTCAGAGCCCCAGGCCCAACTTCTGTATTCTAGGCTTCTAGTTACCAGAAAGCAAGGGCTACCATGGCAACATGAACAAAAGCAAGTCTTCCAGTAACCACTGCAGCAATGCCCTGAGGGTCCCCCAAGCTCCTGAGGGGTCCTGGGCCAGAATATGAAATATAACGGTAATGGAGGCCCGGCTTTGACACAGGCTGTTGAGGCTTTGCCTCATAAAAGACTGAAGAAACAGACTAAACTTCTCTGATCTC
The DNA here is from genome assembly GCF_000622305.1 of Nannospalax galili. NCBI lineage: Eukaryota > Metazoa > Chordata > Mammalia > Rodentia > Spalacidae > Nannospalax > Nannospalax galili. Next base: position 1,175,434 of record NW_008342636.1, on the reverse strand, counting down.
TGATTCTCTGGAAGAAAAAAAAAAAAAAAAAAAAGTAAGCAAAGGAAAGCTAATTTGGTCTTAATTGTCTGGGGAGTTTATCACTGTTTTTTTCTGAAGCAGCACAGCATAGTGTTTATGAACCCTGTCCATCACATAGTGGTTATGAACCCTGTCCATCACATAGTGGTTATGAACCCTGTCCATCACATAGCAAGAACTTGGGTAAATAACTCTGTGTTGCGGTTTGAATGCATCCTCCAAAGTTCATGTTGAAAGGACTTTTAAGAGGGCTGTGCCCTTGTGAATAGTTGAATGCTATTGCCATGGGAGTAGGCTTCCTCAGGAATGGATTCATGATGCCTCTGGTCCCCTTCCTCTATCTCCCCCATGAGATGCCTTCCATGATACAACCATGCAGTAAGAAGGTCCTCACCAGATAGACTCTGCCCATGGAGGACTTGCTAAGTCTCCATAACTGTAGGTCAAATAAACTTCTGTGATTTAGAAATCACCTAGCCTGTAGTAGTCTATCGGCAACACAAAACAGAATGAGACACTGTTGGGTTTTACTTTTTTCTAATCTAAAATGGGAACGTTTCATAACCTAAAATGGTTATGAGATTTAAATGAGTAGCTATAAGTGAAATGCTTACAAGAGCATCCAGTGCATAGTAAATACTGTACATAGTATACAGATCATATATCAGCTATAATATTTTATAAGACATAGCAATATTATTGTACTTTTACTATACTCTTGTTATTGGAACAAAAAGAAAATTGTGTTGAGTTTTGTGGTAGGCACAACAACAGCCCATCAGGGACATCAAAACTGCAGAATTTATGATTATGTTACTAACATGGTAAAGGGTAATTAGGATCGCAGATGGGGGCCAGCAAGATGGCTCAGTAGGTAAGGGCACTTTTCACCAAACCTGAAAATGCATGAGTTGGAGCCCCAGAACCTACACAGTGGAGAGAAAAAGTTTCTGTGTGACCTCCACACATGTACCCTGACATGTGTGTATCCCAACAATAAATAAATAAAAATGCAAAGAACAGTTTGATTTTAGATGAAATTAAGGTAATCTGGGCAGACCCAATCCTGCGTCCCTATAAAAGAATAGGAGGTAAGGGCTATTGAGATGGCTCAGCGGGTAAAGGCACCTGCTGCAGATGATAGGCGTTGGCTCCCTGGAACTGCATGATGGAGGGAGAGAATAGACTCCCACAAGTTGTCCTCTGATCGCCACATAGGCACTATGGTATACACACACACACACACACACACACACACACACACACACTCACACATACACAGACAATAAATGAATAAATAAATGAATAAAATGA
>NW_008342636.1:1133825-1173745 GCF_000622305.1 Nannospalax galili | reverse complement strand
ACAGACACAGACACAGACACACACACACACAGACACACACACACACACACACACACACACACACACACACACACACACACACATCTACACATGTTCACACTAATAAATGAAATAATTTTTTTTCAGAAGTAGAGGAATAGAGCAGGATGTGTAAGGGGAAAAAAAGAACATTCCATCAGCCAGTAGAAAAGGAGAGTCAATAAACAATGATTCTGATTCCCTTACTTTTCTGACTAAAAGAATGATTGCCTTGAAAAGCTCAACAAGTCTTCTGACTTGCAGAGTAGGGGAGTGTGATGCCTTTGAAAGCTATACTGTGGTGAAGACATGATTCTGTTCTTCGAGAACTCAGTTTCTTACAGAGGAAGGAAGGCTTCATTCTGAATGTCAAGTTCAGTCCTGTCCCAGGGGCTGACTAGAGGGCTGTGTTAAGGTCTCACTCACACCCATCTGGTCAGCAAGTGCTGCACTGACAGCCCTGTCTGCTTCAGACTCAGGGGAGGAGTTTTGTGCCACCTCATGACCTGCCATTCCATGTGGAAAATGCTTCACCACAGGTGGTCAGCATCAGGCTGCAGAAAAGTGAGGGAATCAGAATCATTTATTGACTCTCCTTCTGCAGATCCTGACCTGCAGAAGTGTGGGCTCTATCCATGACTTGTGTTCAGCATGGTCCCAAGACCTTATGGTCTCCATATCTCAGATACTTGCATGTTATTTGCAAGTATATACGGGAGATAAAATATACACAGAAAATCTTTCAAAGCTTTTATTTTTTTAATATTTTATTTATTATTTTTGTTTTATGTGTATGAGCATTATGCCTGCATATAAGTGAGTACACCCATGTCGCGCAATGCCTGCAGAGGACAGAAGAGGCTGTCAGATCCCCTGGAACTGGAGTTCCAACAGTTGTTAGCTGCCATGTGGGTGCTGGGATTTGAACCTGGGTCTTCTGCAAGAACAGTCAGTGCTCTTAACCACTGAGCCATCTCTCCATCCCCTCAAAACTTTTATTTCTTAAACACAAAGTGACTATCTCTCTCCCTATAGGATGGAAATTCAGATTCAATTCCAGTAACATCCATTTTCCAGGTTTTCCAATATATTGGCCTTTATTCTAGGAGACAATACACTGGAGGACCTGTACAAAATGATATTACAAACTCATGGGCTGGAAACTGAACTCAGTCCCCAGATATGATTTTTAAATTGAATTAATTTTCAACTTATAAAAAACAGTACTAATTGCTATATAAAAGATCAGACCAGGGTCAAAGAGATGGCTTAGCGGGTAGCGATGCCTCCTGCCAAGCCTGATGTCCTGAGTCCAATATGGGACCTACATGCTAGCAGGACAGAAACGACTCTCCTGCAAAGCCTCCTCTAATCCCTATACCTGCACTGAAGCATGTTTGCATGTGCACATAACAAATAAAACAAAAAACCTGGCCCACGTCTGTTGGTACAGTCTGGCCTGTAGAGTAAGACTCTTAAAAAATCAAAGCAAGCTGGAGACTTGACAGCTTTATTCATCTTAGTGAAATGATGTGCCTCATAATTTCTTGTAGTTACCAAGAGTCATCAATGATTTTGTGTGTGTGTGTGTGTGTTATATTTGTATGTGCAGGTATGTGAGTGTGGGCATGCACGTGACACAGAGCATATGTGGAGCTCAGAGGACAACTTTGGGTATTGGTCCTCTCCTTCCACCTTGAGACAGGGTCTTTTTGTTGTTTGTAACTATGTATACCAAGCTGGGTGGCTCTTGGAGAGTCTCCTGCCTCTTCTTTCCTTCTTGCTGGGATCACAGATATGCACTATCTCCTCGGCTTTATGTAGATTCTGGAATTCAAGCTCAGGTCTTTATGACTGTGCAGCAAGCCCAATATCCCCAGCACAGTTTCCTAATCTAAAGCAACAAAGTACAAGAGTGCCCAGGAGCCTCCTGTGCAGCAGGAGCTGAGCAGAAATTCTAAGCTTCCTGTGCTGAAGGTTGTCATAGCTTGTGGGGGTGGTTGCTGCTGTGCTTTCTGGGACAGAAGCCATGGGAAACATCCCACAGCACACAGACTGCTTTCACAAACAAAGAACTATCTGGTCTAAAATGTCAGCAGTACTGAGACTGAGAGACATCTCCTGCTTTAAAAAGTGATTTGTAAAAAAAAAAGCGATTTGTGTAGAGAAGTAAAGAGAGTCCACGGCTGAAGCCCTGCTAATAGCCCAACTAGGGGCTTGGCTTTGTTTTCTCTCCTGAAGCTAACTGAAAATAAACAGTATTTCTGACTCGGACTGCAGAAGAGGGCATGGATGACTGTGGTTAGTGACAGAAACAATCATAAATGGCTTTGCCTGTCTTGTTTCTTTTTTGGAGTCAGAGAGGGACTGAGCTGACCAGTAATTATTGAACTGCTGTTTTATCCTGTATCAATCAGTTCTATTCACTCCTGTTATTCACACAGCCTTGGGCTGAAACCACACTAAGTCAGGGTTAGAGCCAGTGTGAATGGAAAAGACCAGCCTTTTCACTCTGTATGTGTTAATGACCTGGGCTGAGCATCAATGGCAAGTTTCCATGAAAAAGCCATCTGAGAATCTAATCTAGAAATAAACGGTTCTATATGGAGCCTATGGCCTTCTTTTTAATATTAGGTGTTCAATGGGACCGCAGCTGTAAACAACGCTTCATTCTCATTTCTCCATGAAGTTAATTTGCACTGTGCCAGCACTGCAGGCCTTTTGCATATGCTGAGGCCAAGATGATGTGAACAGGCCTGGAATGAATAATGTTTAGTAAAATCAATAAACCCTATTATTAGTCACTAAGGGGACTGATTTTATGTCTATAAAAGTAAAACAATTAAAAGTGTATTAATGGCAGATTCATCATAGTAACAATAATGGAGTCAAGTATGCTTGTCTTTTGGGAATCTTTAATTTACCATTCGGTGCAGACTATATACTTAGCCAGAGAAATGGCACAGGCAACACAAACAAACTCTGGTCTTTGGCAATTCATGTTGTCCTGAGCAAAGACATCATGGTAACAGTAAGGGCAAGAAACAAAACCTTTCATGATTAATGTAAATCAGTCATGAATAATGTTCCAGGAAAAATCTAGGGGGAAGACAACTATTCAAATAACATTGCAATTTTGGTCACGAATCTCTCCGGATTTGTCAGCAGTCCTGTGTGGCACCGAAGCAGAGTTAAGCATGATCTAATGCACCTATTTATAATCCTACCTATTTGGCCACCTAATAAGAAGCAATTTAAAGCCTGATACGTACTAATGAGCACCCAGGATTATACAACTGAAAGGGAAGACTGACTTCCATGCGTATGATTTTAAAAATAAATAGTATACTAAGAGAGAGGCAATCCTCAGGAATCCACAGTATCCCCAGCCTCCAACAGGAGAGGAAAGATGATACATAAGACAATGACATTACATCTTCAAGGAACTAAAAAAAAAAAAACCTGATAACCTGAAAAAATGATGAAAACTACGTAATCTTGGGGTGGGGGGGGACACAACACATATTAACAGTTTCATTGATGCCAATGTGGATGGAAGTCTAAAGAAGAATAAATTGAAACTAAGTGGAAAACCACCACCTCCTCCTGAACTATTAGGACTGTGAAGCAATAAGCAAATAGGACTCTGGGAAGCTGTTCAAGAGAAGAGGAAGAAGCTTTTCAATGGCAAAAAGCTGTTTATAAAGCAATAGTCAAGCTGACCAGCTATACCCAGACAAATTCTGTCAATTTAAAATACTTTTTAATACATCAAATAATCGAATTGTCATTGGTAATTATAGGAAAGTCATAAAAACTAACAATTGAAATGAGCAACTGGTTCAGAGGATGGGGATGGAGCTCAGTGTCAGAGCTCTTGCTTGGCATGTAGAGAGCCCTGGCTTGATCCCTAGCACCAGAAGAAAGAACAATCCAGAAAGAACAATCCAGCAACCTCCCACTGGAGGACATCTGCATGACATTTCTCTCCAGTGCCGTTTCTCCCGCAGATACTGGCGTGAGCTCTCTTCTCATCAATTTAGGGACATGCTCCCAGTCTGCTCTAGGTGGCAGAGCAAACCCCCACACTCAGTACAGCCTCTCCCACCCTTCACTTTTCCATAACATTTATCAACCAACCTGACATTCTCTGCATGTATACTTTATGTTTGCTCCACCTACTCAAAAATGCAAGCTCTGTGAGGATAGGGATTTCTGTCTGCTTTGTTCATGGCAATATATCAGTTCCTTAGACAGTGCCCAGGATGGAGTAGGTGGCTCAATCAATGGAAAGAAGGGAGGAGGGGAGAGAGGAGGAAGCAGGAGGGAAGGGAGGAGCAGCAGAAACTTGTCATAAAATATTCTCATATATCACTCTGCTGACAGCTAGCTGACTTTTTACATGTTTGAACTACTGTCCACATGTTACCAGATTTAAAGGTTTGAAAAAGCATTCCAGCCACCACAGACAGCACTGTCTACCAATGTGTAGTGCTACGCTTCCACGTTTGGAGTAAGCACCATGTATTATATACATGGTCACAGAATTAAATACAGTGCTTGGTTTTTAGACCTGTGAATCCCGTGAGAAAGCATGCGTATATTCTTGTTTTATTTTTCTTATATTAAGAAATCCTTCTTTGAAGGTTAGAATCTCCACCAATCAACTAGAAAATAACATCAGACACACGAGAAGCCATTGTTTAAAAAAAAAAAAAAACCTTTTTAATTCTGATTGCCAAATTATTTAAGGCAAGTATAAAAAAGGAAAGCATTCAATATACATTTTACATAAAATAAACTAGATTACAGCATAAAACAAGTAACCAGGCAATTGCGTTGAAGTCTTCGTCTAAAACTGGATAATTGTAAACATTTAAAAAAAAATTAAAGGATTGCAGGACTATTCAAGTAATAGAACAATCACAGATGTCTCTGGTATGCAGGCTATTGGGTTATTTGCCATTCAAGATTATCAAGAAATGACACCTCATTATTCACAGATGCTCATTATTCCCCCATTTTAATCTCTACATTATATATACAACACGGTTTCTGTGGTTCTGGCAACCCCATGCCTTCCAAAAGTATTTATTTCCACAATAAACAAGTACAAACAGTGACTACAGGAACATTTACACTGATGCATCTTTAACAGGAGCCACCAATTAGACATCTAAATTGTACCAAGTGTCGTCATCACAGCTGGCCTTTCTGAGGGGCTTATGGGAGATAGATGAAGGATATGCAAGTTCAGGCACACTGATACGGAACATTATTTATTTACAGTTTTAAAGGAAAAGGAAAAGAAAGTAAGCCTGTTGTGGCTAACACTTTTTAACATGACAAATACATATTTTTTTATTTCCTTTACTGAGTGGTTTGCAACTTGGCAGCAGACCCTGTGTGTGCGAGCCTGGTTACTGATACAAAAAGTAAAGAATATATATATATATAATATATATGTATATATACAGATATGTATACGTATATATATATAAAACAGAAGTTTAATTACAGCAACATTTGTTACTCTTTGATAAAATCTGTAATTTACAAAAATGAAATGACTGGTTTTTGCCTGCCATTAAGGCATTTCAAATTAACACCATGGAACTGATGTCTATATAAAGCGCTTCCCCATGTGATCCCATCACATGACACTGGGCACTTCCCATCCTGTCATTCTCTGCAAAAGAAGAACGCATTTTAGTTCAGATAGATTCTGTCAGCATTTGACACAACAATGTGAAAATACCAAGACGGAAAGGCTCACTTTAGTTAGTTCCAATTCACTTGTGGAATTTCCAAGACAGTGAAGAAATACAAAATAATGAAATACATTTTGAGAAAAATGTTAATTTTATATTGGTAATCTTTTTGAATTGTTTTCCTTCTTAGAACAACTTGAGGGATAATTTAAAATACTACAGAACAAACATTTACTTTCAGCATTATGATAATAAATTCCTCCACTTACAATTTTACTTCTAAGTATAATAAAACAAAGAGAGTAGTTTCCTGGCAAGTTTATTTTTGTATTTCTGCGGTGCTAAGGCTAGAATCTAGGGCCTTGCACATACTGGACAAGTGCTACACACCACCGAGCCACACCCTAGCCCCATGGATATTTCATCAGCGCTACAGGGATTACCTTTGCTTAATCTAAGGAAATTTCAACCCTTCTAAAAATCAATCAATTTCTTACTGATCTACATTGCATTTATAGAATGAGGCTCATGAAATCTGAGTCCCACATGAGGCATGTGATATGGAACAGAAGAATTCAGGTTTTTCACCTGCAAAGTCTATATTCACTTCCTTGCAACCATTAGCACATTTCTTTCTAGAAAACCAGTTCCAAGAATAGGGGGTATTTACCTTCTCTGGGCAGGAAACATTCCTGATGCAGATGCCTGGGCAGCCACCTGCTGAGAGGCAACGAGGGCAGCAGAGGTCAAGCCTAAGGGGTGGAAAACAGCAGGGTTTCCATGACATTGGGAAAACTGGAATAGATACAGGCCCAGTAGTAAAAGGCACAGAACCAGCAGCAGCAATCTGTCCCTTCCTAAATACTCATGCGAAGTATTTCTTGCAGGAAAGACAGATTACAGAGCACTTGGGCTGGCCAGTATCTATCCCTTTATTGAATACTTGCTGGTTTTCTTAATAGCTATTCTGAGGATATAGTATTCTATCTCTCTGGCTCTGCATGGGGCTAAGTGGTTTGCATGCATTCCTGAACAGGAAGCTCAAGAGAAATGATAGGTACCAACTACCAACAGGAACCAGAACTCACAGTGAATTATAGAAGCAACATGCTATTTGATTAGAACACTTTTACGGCTTTTATCACTTTGACATTTTTCCCAGTGATTTAAGCTGGATGCGTCTGAGAAAGTACACGGAATAAATCAGTCAAATTCAGAAAAACCTGCACTTTTCTAAGTTTAAACCAAACTAAAAACAGTCTTAATCTATAAGACAATGGAGTCAGAGAATGGTACACTTTCAGAAGGAGCTGATGTGCTTAATAGAGAACATATTTTTTAAAAAATCCCACAGACAATAGCTCTGGGAACCTTTGCATGGTAATGCATGCCAGTAATTCTGGAGGTGGAGTTCAAGACCAGACTCAGACTTTCCTGTGCCATATCTATACGGGGTGGGGGTGGGGGCGGGGGAGGGGACAGAAAGGAGAAACGAAATAGGTCCCAGGAAAAACAAAGCAAACAGGCAAGATTAATCTTTCCTTCCATGTTCTTTATTTGGACATGTTTTCTTATCCTAGAGATAATTTAAGACATTATACAACCATATATAAAAATGACAAGATATTTGTTCTGCTCACACATACTCTCCCGCATCTGTAATGCATTAGAAACAAAACCCGCTTCTCTTCCATGTTCTCCCCACACTCTATGGCCTGGGAGAATATATAGGCTCTCTTTTAACTCAAGTAACCAGAAGTGAATAAAGAAGCCTGATAGCATTACACTGTGCATCACTTCCTGCATTAGGAAGCATCTATGGACACTCTCTTGCTTTATATTCACACAACAGGCTGCAAGGAGATTTGGCCATTGCTATGGGCTGAATTGCGTCCCCTCCCCCAAAGTTCCCATGTTGAGAATTAATTCCCAGTTTGACTATATTTGGACACAGAGCCTATGCAGAGGTCATTAAAGTAGAGTGAAGTCATAAGGACCTCATCTTGAGCTGACAGGCTTAATGCTCCTGTAAGAACAGACCCCAGAATGCTTGCTGCCCTGCCCTGCCCTGCCCTGCCCTTTGAAGACAGAAGGAAGCCTCATATAAGCTAGTAAGAAAGCCCTCACTAGCACAGCTGGCTTCCAGGGCTCCAGCTCCAATCTCCAGGCTTGGGGTGATATACATTTCTGACATTAAAATCTGTGACATTTTGTTGAAATCCAGGGCCTGACAAAGAGCAAAGTCCAAGTCAAGTGGATCTGTTGGTAAAGGCTGTGCTTTCATCCACCCCTTATGAGGGGACAGATAAGATATGCTTACCTAGTACACCATGAATGGATGTCAATTCTATGGCAGTTTACAAAGGTCTCTTTCTGTCTCCTTCTCTGTCTCTCTCTCCCCGCATCTTTGGTGAAAGCCTCATATCAGTGAGGGGCTGCGAAGTGCCCTTCAATTAGGTTCTAAAATGTTAGACCTGATCAGACTCCTGTTGTTACTTGCGCAGGGAAAAGGAGCAACTTCAAAGGGCTGGAGCTATCAGGGCAAATGATTTCACAGAAACACCTACCATCTCTCCCTTTCCCTGAAGTAGCTATCTGATCGTCTGACTGCTACATTCTGAACCCCAGACATTGGCCACCACCCTCAGTCTGTGAGATAATAGTAAGCCTCCGATAACATCAACCAGTGACAGTTATTAAGAGGTAGCCACTGTACGTCTCAATAGAATACAAAGATGTGGGAGCAGTCTTAGATGTGTCATTAGGAAATACTAGGAAATGAATGTTAAAAATCTTCCCCAGAGCTAATGTTATACAAAGTTCAATCATTTTACTTCAGAACAGTGACAGGCAGTCATAGCGAAGCAGAAAGGAAAAGAGCACAGTCCACTGGGAAGAAGCTGCTGACCTTGAAAAGGGTCATATTGACCAGGGATGAGAGGGTAACCCATGCCAACGTGGGTGTGGTGGTGTGTGTGCAGGTGCCGCTGGCTGAAGGGGGAGTGGCGATCCCGGTCCCGCTCGGCCTCCCGTTCCCGCTCCGTGGAACCCTTCTCCACAGGCTAAAGAGAAAAGAAAAGTTTTCTCCCTTAATGTTCCAAAACATAACCATCAAGAATTCCAAATCACCTTTCTCCCTTCTGGGTGATACTGTGTTCATGACCAAAAAGTAGATACTTAACTATTTCAAATCCTGCACTGATACGTTTCCTAAAATTCTTCTCAAAATTCATTCACAATTCCTGTTTAGAATCTACTTGGTGTCTTCCAGGAATAATTTTTTAAAAAATTGTATTATTTTTATTTTATGTGTATGAGTATATTGCCTGTATATATGTAAGTGCACCCAGAAGAGGGCATTGAATTCCCCTGGAACTGGAGTTATGCATGGTTGTTAGCTGCGTGTGGTTTCCGGGGATCTAACCCGGATCCTCTGCAAGAGCAGCTGGTGCTCTTAACCACTGAGACAACTTCCCAACCCCCAGAAATAGTCTTTATACATGGATTGAAAAATAAGGGTGTCTTTGAGAGTTTTTTTAAGACAAATTTTCCAATTATACTTTCTATTTCGTGGAAGGAACTTAATTTATAACTTAAAAACAAAATTCTGTATTCACTGTGTTCCTATAAAAATACACACCTTAATTCACAAGTTAATATACAGCACCCTTTTACATTGAAAATATTATATTATATTTATTTTATTTTATTATTTTTATGTTATGTGTATGCATGTATTGCCTGCATGTAGGTAAGTGCACCCATGTCGTGCAATGCCTGCAGAGGACAGAAGAGGCTTTAGGATCCCCTGGAACTGGAGTTATGGACAGTTGTTAGCTGCCATGTAGGTGCTGGGATTCAAATCCGGGTCTTCTGCAAGAACAGTCAGTGCTCTTAACTGCTGAGCCATCTCTCCAGCCCCCAAAGATATTATAATTTAATCATTTTACACTTCTCTTTCCAAGTGCACACCCTATCTGGGGATTCCACATCTGTGATTTAGCCAGCTTTGAATAAAAAATGTTACAAAGAATATTGGCATACTAAAAATATATAGACTTGTTTTTCGCCTCATTGCTCCCTAGAGGGTACAGTGCAACAATTTTTCTATCATGTTTGCTTTGTACTAGACATTGTAGATAATCCAGACACAGCTGAAAGTAAAAGGCCAAGTGTGTGTAGATTTAGGCAAATGCCTTGTACATTACTTTCTTAGAGGAACTGGAGCACCTGCAGATTTGGCATTCCCAAGAAGTACTGGGACCCATCGCATGCACACCCGGTATCTTAGCAGTCATCGGGAAGTCCAACTCTTCTGCACAGCAGAGACAGTTAAGGATTGTGTTTTTCAAATACATTTCCATGTTTAAATTTTTTTGATTGATTTATTTTTATGTTATATGTATGAGTGTTTTGCCTATAGGTATGTAAGTGCATCCGTATTGTGCACAGGCCACAGAGGCCAGAAGAGGGTGTTGGATCCCTCTGGAACTGGAGTTAGGGACGGTTGTTAGCTGTCATGTAATTGCCGGGAATTTAAATCAATGTTCTTCGGAAGAGCAGCCAGTGCTCTTAACCACTGAGCCATCTCTCCAGCCCCATCAAATACATCTCTACCTTTTAGAACTAACTACCCTTTCTTAAAGCACTCGTCACTTAGAACAAAATCTGTGTACTAGAAGGAGGAATCTGAAAAAGACTCATGAATCCTTTCTCTGTGCAATGTCTAGTAGCCTTATTAATATTGTAGACACTGTATTTTTATCACTTAATCCTTCTCTTTTCTAACCAAGAACAATCACATCTTTTCATCTTTTCTTTAGTCTTTCTCTTTTATAGTTTTAGTCTTTTTTTAAAAAAAGAGTCTAGGACTAGCAGTTGCCATTTTTGCTGGGACAGCTTTTTTCCGCAAAGACATATCTGCAGGACTTCAGTGGAGTGAGAGGGACATGCCAATAAGTCAAGCCCAAAAAGCAGCTGATGTAGCCGTCACTCCAGGAGTGACTCAAGCTTGCGTGTGAGCCCCACACTACATAGGAGTCAAATTTGCGTCTGAATAACGTTAATGGTTTTTGCATACCATGTACCCTCAGCAGCATTCCAGATGAGCTTCTGGCCATCAGCGTGGACCATATGAATAACCAGGGCCAACAAAAGGATCTGAAAACGCAAGTCTCTACTGAGGTCAGCTACACAGAGATAAGTGATGCAGGCTGGTCAGCTTTATTGCTATACATGTTTCTAAGCATGAGGAGCTGGATGCACTGTCTGTACGGGGCTATTTCATTCATTAACTGCTGCCATGGAAGCTTGGACTGCACTTGCTATTGCCTTAAAAGGAAAACATCTTTGGTATTTTTGGTTTTTATTGCAGTGCTAAGGATGGAATCCTAGCACGTGCTAGCCAAGTGCGCTACCACTAAGCTATAGTCTCAGACTCAAGAAAACAATTTTAGGGGCTGGAGAGATGGCTCAGCAGATGGCTCAGAGGACAGGCTGCTCTTGCAAAGGACCCGGGTTCATTTTCCAGTCAGCACTCACAAGGTAGCTCACAACCATCCTTAAATCCAGTTCCATGGGAGCCAACGCTCTCTCTTGCTCGACATGGGTGCACTTACACGCATGCAGGCAAAGCACTCACACATAAAATAAAAACCAATCCATGCTTTTTTTAAAAAAAAAGAAAACCATTTCCCCCAAAATCAGCAGTTTGTGGCCTCTGGACCATTTAGTTACCAGAATGGTACAAAAGAGTCTTCTGGAACTTAATTTCCTAATGTTTCATCAACCACATTTTGCACCAAAAATCATTTCCTATAAATTTTAATTTCCCTAACATGCCTCTTCCTGGGCAAGCATATTTTGTATCAGAAAAGCTCACCACTCCCACACAGGCTTAATGATACTTTTCTAATCTGATGTGACTGCATCTTAATTTTCAGTACGCCATTCTTTATGTGTTGAGATAAAACAGCATCCAGAAATCCCAGCTGGATTCCCAAACCATTTATATTTCAAGACCGCTCCGTAGCTTGTCCCCTTTTCTTCCCCCAAACACAGTCCTTTTAACTATCAACAAAAGGAGGCTTACGGCAGGAGACTTGCTGCGGTATTGGTTGGCATGCTGCTGGAGCAGGTCCAGAGCTTTGGATTCACTGGTTGCTTTTGTGTTGATGCTGGGACTGGTATTGACTTTCTCTGTCTCTTCTCTCCCCGACATCTTCCCATAAACAGGATAATGAAATCCTGGAGAGAGATAGGCCCCTGTAGATAAACAACAAATGTCATATCAACTTACAGGCTACATCTTAAAAACAAAAATCATTTGGATTACATGAATTTGGGATATGAGTCAGACATCTGAAAATAAGGGGTTACATTAAGAATGGGCTACGTCATTGTTAAACTGTATGTAGGTTCTCTGATTTTCCTCTCTGGTTAATTCACCCTGATGAACGGAGGTTATAAACAGAATTGAGCTTACAGCCACTTCATCCATTTATGTGTCTGCTTAAGTGAAAGAAATAGTAACTGTAATGATTATGACAGTAAGTGCTTAGAATATTTTCATAGGCAATAAAGTATCTGTCAGTCTAACGTCTACAGCAAACCATCAGAAGCTACAGAAGCTAGAGCTGGAGGACTCTTGACATTTCATAAAAAAATACAATAAAAATCTCACATTAAATCACTTTCATCTTTGGAACTAAGTAACATTAAAAACAAGCAAAACAAATGTCATTCTTGAAGCGTCTAATTTATCTTCAGTTGTTAATAGCTAATATTTGAACAGAGCCTCTTCCCTCCAGTGTAGTTAGAACCCACAACACGTACCAGGATAACTGTGCATTAGGACAGGAGAGACAGCCCGGTATGCAGGATGGCTGGGATCATACATCTGTGGATAAGGATAAGCATGCAAGTACTGTATGTACGACTGATGCTGACTCATGGGAGAAGACACAGCCACTCTTGTCCCCCGAGAATCCTTCCAGTTCACGGGAGTCTTTCGATCATCATTTTTCAGTTTGCTTTCATCCACTGATTGAGAATCAGGACGCTTGCCCTCTTTGGGTTCCTCCTTGATGCTTGTTAAGGACACGGGAAGGCTGGACACACCACTTTCTTTGTTAGGAGTCTTCCTTGGACTGTCCTCTTTTAATTTCTTTTCTCTGTCAAGTTCTTCTGACTTTTGCTGGTCCAGATATTTGGGCTGGTATACATAATGATGCCATGTCCTTGAATCTGGATCCTAGTTTCAAAATAAAGATGTCTTAAAATTCCATTTTTTTTAAAAAAAAAAGCAAAGCCATGTATCTTCATGATATCACTATATGCTATAACTCCTCACATTAACTTATCATGTGTTCAAGTACTATTCCTCCTACTCTCATGAAGTAATGCCCGAGGTAGCCCTGATTATATCAATTCTTGAACAAGAGACTAAACCAACGCTTTAAAAGTGCCAGCAACATCAAGGTCACATTGCAGCCCAGGTGTGGGGCTGGGCCTTTCAAGTTCAGAGCTGAAGCCCTTAAAAATAACATCCTTAGACATATGTAACCCAAATCTCATTTTCACTTTATTAACTCACATAGGTAAAAGGGATTTCAAAAACTGTATGTCAAGCTAATAGTACATGTATACACACACACACACACACACACACCAGAAACAAGGAAAAACTCATTTTTTTTTAATACATTTTCTTCACTGACTACAGCTGAGGCCCAATATAGTGGCTCACTTCTCATTAATGTGCTAAAATCTTTCATCAAAAACAAGAAAATATCAAATAAGAAAACTTCAAATTAACAGTATACATTATCGCTTCCCTATTGTTCTAATGTAATCCTGAGAATCAGCAGTCTGCAGCATATGGTACTGAAAAGCTCAAATGGCCTTTATTACCCCAGCACATTCAAGGCACAAAATCACTGGGCATTCAGGCCCTACATGACCTAAGTCCCAACATTGGGCAGAAATGTACATGGGGGTAAGAGTTCTTGTTCTGATTCACCAGTGAGTAAGCACAGGGAGTAAAGTTGGGCTGTTGATTCTGGGAAAAGCCAGACTTAATGCTCACAGGGCTGCAGTGACTTAGGGTATCTGAGCGTGACAGAAGTTCTATCATCTGTGTGGTTTCATGGTGACTGATTTTCAGGTGTTCTCAGGCTGGCTGACCATGGGGCTCTGAGGGAACTGCTGAGGCCTGTCACCAAGACCTCCTGAGTCCCTCCCTGTACACCCTTGGCATTGAGCTCTGCTTTGGGTACTAAACAGCATAAAACAGAAATCTAGGCATCTCAGACCCTATGTGAAAGATACCCGGTCCTCAAAGTTCATTAAAAAGAAGAATGGAAAATGGGCATTCAGAGACCCAGTTTTAATATTTATTCTTAGAAGAAGCTACCAGAAATTTGGAAACATAAAACAACAAATATTTTAGGGCCTGGCCTTGAAAATCTCAGAGACTGAGGGACTACAGCAGCCTTTTAACAGAATCCTTCACTGTAGGCCTGGTAAGAAATTAAGGGATTTTGTCAGTTGCAGATTTACATGACGGTATGTAACACACACATCTACAGAGCGCATGTCCAGAGTTCCCTTTGCTACACACCATGACAAGTAAACAGTGACCATTGTACATTTTAGAGGTGTACAGTAACTCCAGAGAATCTTTAAAGATACTTTTTAAGAAAGAGGAAAACCCCCTGACGATGGCTTCTTCCCATCTAAGACGTCTAGCAGATCAAACCCAGGCATGCGCAGAACCTGGACTTCTCCCTGTCTGTTGGGGCCACACTCCATAATCTTACTTGTTTAAATCTCGAGGTTGGGTCTACACCTGTCTGCTTCATAGAGTCCATGACAGACTTCATTTCTACAGCCTCCTTAATAAGCTGGTGGTTTTCCATCTGCTTAGCTTTGAAGCTGTCGGCCTGAAGCTGCTGCTGGTGATTGGAGAGAAGCTGTGATTTACCTGTCTCCTCAGTTTTATTAGGCACTGATGGCCCTAGTTTAGAATGGTTTTTGTTAGGCTCCGGAGTAGAGGGAGCTTTTGAGATTGTGGCCGATGGCATGTTTTTCGGCTTACTATCTTCCTTGCCCAGCTCTTTCAAGGGGAGCTCACTCTTCCTTTCACAGTCTCCTCTCCCGCTCTGGGCCATTTTCTGTTCTGCCAGCCTCTGGTCCTCATAGTACTTCTCATACTGCTGTCTGTAGGCAGGGCTGGTGGCCATCAGAGACTTCTGGTCCATATAGAGCCCATAGGCATACTGGCCATAATAAAGTGACTGAGCCAGGGCAGGGTGTCTCTGTGTGATGACTGATTGGTGCTGAGGCTGCAGGGATGAAGAGTTATGGTCCATTTTCTTAGAATCTAACTGCTCTGCCTTGTCTTTTTTCTCTGCATCTTCCTCTGACTCTTTCTTGATCTTCATGCCTTGAGTGCTCCCACCATTGCCAGCTGCGGGGGCACCAACCTGTCCCGGGTGCATGTAACTTGGAGAATAATAAGGATCGTAGCCATGGTAATATGGAGAATGGGACTCTTTCAGTTGAGATGATTGTGCTGGGTTTGAAGAATGTCCTTTCACAACACCATCTTTACTAGAAACAATATCTGATGGGGAACTGGCCTTTGACCTCATGCCCTCTGACCTGCTATCAGAACCACCATCATCAGCAGCATCAGATATGTCAGAATAGGCTGGACTGTTGGTCTTGACCACCGAACCCTCAGCCCCATTCTGCGTTAAGACATGCAGTGGTGCCATCGACGCCTGCCCATTCACCAGCGTGCTGCATTCCATCCGAGAGGCACTCCCTATGGAAGGGCTGGGAGCGTTGTCCGTGAATGTGTAAACTTTATCAGCCTCAGCTTTGATGCTGGCCATGCGGCTCTCCTGAGACTCCGACAGTCCATTGGCCAGCCCTTCACTCTTACTGAGATGGTCCTTTAAAAAATGCCCAGATAAATCTTTGCCAGCCACCTTGGCGTCGTCTAGCTTCCCCACCTTAGCATCCATTTTGGGACTCCCTGTCTCTTTCCCTTCCTTGTCCTTCAGCTTTCTTTTCTCCTTTTTCTTTTTGTCTTTGAGTGACACCAGAGCTGGGTTCACGGTCATGGGCTCTCCCATAATTGTGGGCTTTGGTTGAATGGGTTTCAATGGAGGACTCTTTGGTGTAGACTGAACCACAGTGGTTGTAAGGGAGGGCAGTCCGGGTATGGACCCCGAGGTGGTGGATGTGAAGGCTGTAGTAGGAATAGCAATCAACTGTGGGGGTGTGGGGGCTGGGGCAGGAGCGATGGGTCGAGCACTTTTTAGTTTTGAGAGGTTTTTGTCCATTTTGCAGTTGTTTGCTTTTTTGCCCTTTTCTTTATCCCCCAAACTTTTCTTATCAATCAGTCCTTCTGCTTCCAGTTTGGGCATTTCGGCAGCTAAACTGCTGTCTGCCACAGAGCAACTGTCTAACGTGGCTGTCATGTTGGAGATGACAGGAAGGTTGCTCAGTTCATTGTTAAGGCCCTTCTTTTTACCAGAATTCTTCCCAGCTTTTGACCCTATGACAGAACCGGGGCCATTGCTCATCAGCTCTCTCTTTCCCTTGGGGGTCCCAGGGGGGTTCCCAGCCCCTGGAGACCCAGGTGCCTTCACCTGGTCATAAGCTGACACATTTGTGCTCGGTTCATTGCACTCAAGGGCCACGTTACTCAAGGCTTCCTCGCAGTCCGAGATCTTGTCCTCACTGTCAGGCTCAAACTCTAGCTTGTTTTCTGGGTCTAAGTGTGCATGAGCCTGGTGGTACCTCAGGCCATTTATGTGCTTGTACTTTTTGTTGCAGTTTGGGTGGGGACAATCAATTAACACTGGAGAAGAGCAGCCTTGGTCCAAAAAAGCAGTCTCTGGTTTCCCTTGCGGGGTGGTGGGAGTGCTCCTAGAATTCGTGCGGACTCGTTTCCCAGGTTTATTGTCCTCCGAACTTGAGTTCAGATCCAGCTCCATCGGAGGCTTGTTCTTCCTTTTGTTGGTGGAGGAAGGGCTGGCTTTGATATCTTCCGCGGCACAGTTTGGGGGTGTCCTTCTTCCACTGGCATTGAGGCTGCCACGCCTCCCTTTCCCATTGGCACCACCTCTGTTCTTGCTCTGCACCCCTCTGGACTCTGTGAAGCTGGCCTCTGAGCCGGGGGCTACAGCGGCAGACCTGGCTCTCTTTCCTCTGCCCCGGCCCCCTCTCATCTCCAGGTCACTTGTTGGAGATTCACAAAACCTAGGGAAGCAAGAAATGGATGTCATCATGAGCATCTCCAAAAGAGCCAAGGGACACAAGGCAGCAAAGAGCAGTCATCACCTTGGCAGCTTGAGGGCCAGGTGCGGCCGAGGGAGGGAAGGTCTATTCTTGTATTGACACACCTGCCAAAGAATAGGCTACCAAGTGGCTTATATTCAGCCATGGAGAATCAAAGGAAAGCAGCTCCAAGAGCTTACTTCCAGTCAGTTCAAATTCCCATTTTGGGAAAAATAAAGAAGAAAACAAAGGAGAGAGGGGAATGGGAGGACTAGTGATCTGGTGGTAAAGAAAGCCAGCATCTGTGTTTTACTGTGCACAGGCCTCCACTGCTAGTTTCCCCTTTGCCTGGCTTCAATTACAGGAAGAGTTTTATATATTATTAATCTCTCTCTAGTTTCCTTGCAAAAGACAGGATGGGGGAAGGAGACAGGTGGGGGGAAATAAGAGTACATACCTGGGAGGGGCCCAGTCGTGCTTGGTGCAGTCCAGTAGGGTCCCCACGTAAGTTTTGTTTCTCCACGTGACATTGACCACTAGAACACCTGCAGTGGAGGGTGGGAGGTGAAAAAGGAACACATTTAACACTGATTATTTTATTTACACCTCATTTATTATTTTTTTAACCAGTAAAGTTCTATTCTCACTTTGCTTTCAAAAGCTGTGGTTTGCATCCTTCCTCTTTCTGGTTTCAGTGACCTCAAGTTAAAACCCACAGGAAATGTGTGTGTGTGTGTGTGTGTGTGTGTGTGTGTGTACACGCACATGTGCATATGTGCTTGCAAAAGGGTGAGACTGTGTGAGAGTGTGATCAAGATATTGCTGACAGAAGGAAATGGTTTTTGCCATGTCCTGCTGTAAAACAGCAACACGCACCTCTTAATTTTTCTATTATTACACATAATTGCTTTCGCTTGGCAGGCAGCCAACATAAACTAAGCATGAGTTACCAGTGCTTAAACCAAAGGATGACTGAGAGGACTCTGCTTGGTTTCCAATTCAACCATATAAAACAATGATGAATTATTTTTATTAAGAAAAAATTTTACAGATATATAAAAATAGGTACAGAAAAAAAAGGACTTGGGACTCACTGAATCAGCTTTGGAACAGGCTGTTTCACTGTTTGATCCTACCTCATTTTAAAGGTTCTTAAAATAGCCCTCTTAAGAAAATAAATGTGCACAATAGATTTGCTCTTGGGTGATCTTTAGAATCAACTTTGGTAAGCATTTGCCACAGAGGGTTAGAAGAGAAATCTCAAAACCAATAGGCTGGTTTCTCCCCAGCCACCCTGCTTTACCCCCCTGCTTTGCTGACAGACAATTTAATTTAGCTCCGCATTTGTGAATTACTAAACTAAAGTGCACTTAGTGTACCAGATGTCACTGAGAAACAAAATATAACATCCTGTTCATTTCTCTTGAGGAAAAGTGCCACTTAAAAAATTCTCTTCTTTAAAGCATATCTTTAAAGAAGCTGGATTCTGAGACAGGGTTAATCAATAAAAAATTGATGAGAACGTTTGTTTTCGTTACTACCTATCCTTCCCACTCCCAGAGAACTGTCCTCCAAGTCTTTGAGGGTTGGCTTGTTCACTAAGATCTGCCATTTTGAACTGATTTTTTTTTTTTTTAAGGAAAAGAAATCTCACAAAATAAGACTTATTTTTTATTTTCCTTGGGAACCTTTGAACAGCAGGTAAAATATCTGAATGGTCAGGAGGGACTCAAGTAGTGGGGAAGGAAGATTTCTTTTCAAAAGTCTCAAAAAGAGATTTTAAAATTGTTTCCCATATGGTCTGGGTTGCTATTAGTTACGTGACAGCTGGATTTACTCACTGTAAATTCAGCCTACTATTGCTACAATAGTCTAGCCGCAGAAGAAAAGCCAGGAAGAGGCAAAGCAAGCATTTCCTCAAATCACGACTGATTCCTTTGTAATTCCCTCAGGAAAAATTTTTTAGCCATTGAGTATGGAAAAAAAAATCACATTGCGGCGAGAATCAATGGCAATTAGGCATTTGGTCAAAAATTGCACAAGACAGGACAATTGGAGGAAAGGATTATTTACAAGCATATCCCTTCAGGAAAGAGGAGGGGGTGGGCGTGGAGGCTAGGGGAAGGCTGTGCCGGTTTTCTCATCATCTGCTCTCTGGGGCACTGTGTGTGGTGTCAAAGACCTTTGCAGCTGCTTAAAATTCTTCAGCATGTCAGCTCTATTTACAGTGCAGGAATGTATCTGTATTGCCAGAAGGTTACTGCATTTTCACTTTAGAGGCAATAGGCTGAAATCACTGCGTTCCAGAGTCCCTGATGTAGCACAAATGTATAATTAAAATTGCTTGAAAGGAAACATGAAAGAAACAACAAACCCTCCATTCTTGCAGTAATAAAATTAAAAACAGGAAAAGTCTGCACAGACACTTAACATTTGTCTGCAGTGAAAGGCTTTTGTTACTGCTTTTCCCCTACGGGTTTCGCGTTTCCAGCAAATGCGGCCCGCCAATTGGCCAGCGCCTGCTGAGAACGCTCGCGTCTGATTGGCTGGACCGAGGGCGGCTGGCCGGATCACAGAAGGCAGCAGCCTGAGAGAGAGGGACTAGGTGGAGGAAGGATGCTCCCCGCGGCAGGAGGGCTGCAGGGACGCCAGGGCCCCCAACAAGGCCAAGGCAGTTGGAAACTATCTGCGGTCACGGTGACCGTGCTGTGCTCCCGGTTCACGAACCCCGCCACGCGGCTGCACACAGCTAGCAGACCAAGTGGGCAGAGAACCTTCAACAACCAATCCTCAAAACCCAGCCAGGATAACTGGGGCCAAAGAGAAGGAAGGGACCCAATTGCAAGCCATCAATCAGTGGGTTATCTGGGGCCACAGGTTGAAACGGTCACAAAGGCTGAACTACAGTTGCAACTTCCACATGAAAACGGTTCACATCTGGACTGCCTAGAAGCCACACGAGCGACCTTGTTGTCTGTACTGGGCCGGGGGTGGGGGGGGGTAGTGGAGAATATCCAAAACCTTGTAAATAAAGGCCCACTTTCCACATTAGAGGGCCTGCGTTAAGTCAACCTTGTTTTTCTAGAAGCAGCCTTCATTTAAAACGCAACAAATGCTCTACTTTAACAGTCTCCATCAAGCAGTGCTAATCAGATTCACCGGCCTGAGATTGACTTTACTTGTTACAAGACGCTTCCCAGTGCCATGGTGTTTAAATACGCCTAGAACCCACGTGTGTCTGTCAATGGAAGCACAAGTCTGTAGCCCTAGGTTGGAGGATGGATTTAAAAATGTACCTTTATGAACTGCAGGGTATTGTTTCTTTGTTAGATGTTTAACCAACATCTGATTATGAAGGGTCAAGTAGAACCCAAGTGTTTTAGTTCTAAAAGTGGTGGCTCAGGCCCTTAATCCCAGCAATAGGGAGGCAGAGGCAGGCAGATATATGTGGTCTGAGGCCAACCTCGTCTACAATAGCCAGTTCTATGCAGGCCAGCGCTGTCACACACATCCACATACAAAAAAATAAAGAAATATAACAAAATGTGTAAATTGTCACTTTGCTGAAGTCAAAATTTTGAACATTGTAACCCAGGCCCATATAAAGCAAATTATAACTTGTTAAAGGCATCGTGATAGAAACTAGAGATGAAAATTAGTCCTCTAAAAGTACAGATTTGAATTTTATAACTCTGGACTTAAAGTTATGTTTGTCACTTAAGTAAATTAGACATGCATGCACATTAATTCCCACAAAAATTTTTTTTTTCCTTCTTTCTTTTTGAGACAGGGTCTCCCTGTAGCCCCAGACTGGCCTTGAACTCACAGAGATCCTCCTGCCTCTGCCTCCCAAGTGCTGGGACTAAAGGCCTGGCCAAAATTTGTCTTTCAAAGCACATTGATTTTTCAGAATACCTGGCCTACAAGTTAGGAACATTCCCTCCAAGTCTTTTGCATATTCATAATCACAAGGATGTCACCAAATTTATTATCCTTTCCAACAACAGCTGTTTGAAAAATACCTGAGACATGCTATTATTAAATGTAAGCACACAGTACATATGCACAAGATTTTGGTTTTTGCATTGTTGGCAGATACTGATTCAGAATCTAAGAGGCACATCAAAGGTATATTACCTACTAGACATTTAATGTAAGCATGGCACTTTATAACCAGAGCTCTTTATTTCTACACACACACACACACACACTGAGGTCCCATAAGGATTCCAGTTCTATTTCTTAGACTTATCAAGCAGTGATTATGTGTATTGGGTCCATATTAGACACTTACTTGGTGCTACTGAATCAATCATATTTTGGCTGGAACCTTGTTCAACTTCTGTCCTTTAAGAGTCTGCACTCTTAAAATCAACACAGGTGTACATTTTAAGTCAAAAGTAGAAGCATAGTTTTGCACATTAGTCACAGTTATAGAGTAGACTCTTCATTAGACTAGACTGGGCTCACATTAGACCAGACCCTGGGTGTGGCCTGATTCCTGCTCTCTCCTAGGACCTGCTCAGAAGGTCGTCTTAGATGAGCAGGTTCTCATTCTAACAATCCTAAATGTGGTTCCATCTCACTGGACCAGTGATGGGTGGGTACCTGAAGCAAGGGCAAGAGACTCAAGGATGCAATAACTATGAAATGGGATGAAGATGCCAAACAGTGGCACAAAACCCTCAACACTCATGTGTGTGTGTGTGTGTGTGTGTGTGTGTGTGTGTGTGTGTCCCTTTTCCCTCTGTTCTCACCATTGATAGAGGCTTTTACCAGCACCCATTTAGAACTGCCTGGTTGCCATCCAACCATCCTGTAAATTTACTCCTTGTCTTAAGCAAAAATTCCCTATGAATGCCTTATGCCTGTCCCTGCCTTCTGTTATTGGGAGGAAACATTCCATTCTTCCTCTTCTGAAGGTCTGCATTCTGGCAAGACAAAACCATCTTGGCATTCTCTCCCCTCTGGGTGACTCTCTCCTTTTGTTCCTCCAGCTTAGGACAAGTTTCTTCAGCTGTTCTTCATGTCACACTTTAAAAAATGTTTATTACATCTTTCTATTTGTTTATTTGTTTATTTATTTAGTTGGGGTATTTATTAACACTCGTTATAGCACACTTCTGGAGGTCCAGGGCCAACTTGTTGGAGTTGGTTCCCTTCTTCCACTATATGGGTCCTAGAGATCTAGCGCAGGTCATCAGGCTTAGCAGCTGAGCCATCACACTGGCCCTAATGACACATTTTTAAGACATCTGAAAGAAATCTTGTGTGTCTTAGTCTAAATCCTCAAGGAAAGTTAAAGTTCCTAATAAACTGGGACAAATTCCAGAGCCATCTCCTATGAGACTCCTATCTGTCTTCATACAAGGATCACAGTATCCTCCAAACGGCCATTCTCTCCTGGGCCTCTGATCGGGCAGATTTTCCCCTGAAGGATAACCACTAGAATCCTTTCTCAGTTCATAGCTAGAGACTCTCTGGCTTCCCATCCATGACTGTGACTGCATTCTACTGAAGGAGAGTGAGTGAAGGACAAGCCCCTCACTTATGTCCTGGGTATGTTCCTTTCCTTTCTTTTTGGCTGGAATGGAAGACTGCAATGGCCTTGAAGGCCACAAGTTGAAGGTGTTAAAGTCACCCTCATGTGGGATCTTGAGTTGTGAGGAAGATTTCTGCTCACCAGTAATACTCAACTCAGTCCTTTAAGTGAGAAACTCTTACTATATTTGAACATGGTTGAGGCTATATGTCCAATCTTAATACTCTGTTCCTTTAACTTTTCCCAATACACATATGCACAGTGAGCTGGTCTCTTCCAACAATACAACACTCCTTAATATCAAGGGCAGTGTCTGCACCCACAGCCCTTAGAAACATAGCATCTTCCTCACAGCACGAGCTCACTGAACACTATGGAACCGAATGGATCCTGATTGAGTCCTACTCAGTGATTTCACTGTCACACACTTTTCAGTAAGCACAATCTCTTACTAGCTTATAGATGATAGACTTTCTCTGGAGAGATTCTACAGAGGTTATAAATGTGGCTTATGAATTATTACTTCTAGTATTTGTGAAGCGGTTTTCTTCCAGAACTGGGCAAATGCCGATGCCCCAGTGGATCAGCACAACTCTGTTGATAGTACAGTTTGAAGACCATCCGAGAGTCTTTAAAGTACCTCATTCTTGGTGCCGCCAAGCACTGCAAATGCCAAATTTGGAATCAGACAGAGGGTTTTTTGAACTCTTACTCAGACTACCACATCTGGATGGACTTGATGTGTAATCAGGCAGAAAACAGAAACCTGATTTTAATAACACTCAGTTGTAACTCATTTGTACCACACTCCTTCGCAAATTTTACATACACACTCTTTTCATTTATTCTCTCTAGTGAGACAACAAAGGTAGTAAAAATGCCACATTATGCTGGTTTCGTGAGTAAAGAATGAAGCTCCCATACTGTAGATAGTGTACACAGTGTGACTATTGCACAAGGTGAGGTTTATCACCATCCCTTTGTTCTGAACTTCCCTAATGTTTTGTTGGTTTTGTTTTGAAGCATTTAATCCTGGTATTTTTTCAAAGCTGACAGTGACATAGTGCTTCATTCACTGTTCTAGCTTCAGAGCACCTCGCCTTCAGCCAGATTCTGTTTCAAAAGATAAATTTTATAATTATATTGGAAATTTTTAATTTTATAATTATGTTTGCCCATAAAGTACCTGCCAGCCAAAAAGCAAAGTGACTCTCCCATTATCTACACCAAGGATGTGTGGAGCAACTAGGGCAAGGAAAGTAAATGTTGTCACATGACCATGAAACTGTCTTTTTTGAAGAGCCCCACTGCTGGGCTGAATGTTTGAAGAGTCACTTTAACCACATCCTGTAATCAAACCATCTGGAACACAGTGCTGCGATTAGTCACCCTGAACATTGGGCTTTATCTGAACAAACAATGTATGGCAATGGAGCTTGGGAGAGGGGCGGGGCTGACAAAGGAAGTGTAATCAAACACTTTATGCCCTAGCATGCCGCCACCCCAGTCATAAACCCCAGACTGCAGTTCTGCTGCCAACTTACTACCTTTGAAAGCACAGTGTACATCACGATTCAAGGACAGAAGGGCTAGATTCTGCTGATCTGGATAGATCTCTGTCTGTGGCTGGAATCCATAAGCATCCTTCTACCTTCCTTGATTATAACCTTTTGGGTGCTGGCTCCGCATTCCAGTTAGGGTCTTTCAGGAATCTGGAGCAGGGTTTGCTTATGGGAGTGCGATGAGGACCACTGGGTAGGGGTTGATCTGTTCATCTAGGTATTCTTTTTAGTTCCTCTAAACAACACCATAAGTAATGAGACGGAAAAACAAACAAACAAACAAACAAACAATCAATGCTATAAAGAAAAGACAAAACATCATTCTACATTTTAAAATATAGGGTATTTTCTTCTTAAACTATTTGAGCATCTGTAACAATATCGGTCGATTTTTTAAAATCTGAAAGGATTTCCCTCCTCTAAATCTACTGACTAAAGCTTTAAAAACAAAACAAAACAACAACAACAAAAACCAAACAAAAACCCCCCACAACTAAAGACGCCTTGCTTCCCTACGGCCTTATAGTTTAATACACAAAAGAACACAGAGCCACTTCCATCACTGTCACCTCCCTGCAGCCTTTGTTCTGAGGCCCGATGAGCTGTATTGATTTGGGAAAATCATTGAGCTTCTTGGAAAACTAGACTCTCGCTTATTCACTGCCATCCATTTCTTTCCCATGAAGACAGGTGGTCAATATCCAGTTGACTGGTCAGCTAAAAGAAGCTCCTGTTGGTTTTCTTTTCCTCCCTTCCCCAGGAAGGTTACCCTCTCCCACTTCTACAGACTGCAATGGCCTGCTCAAAAGCATAGTGGGGAAGTGCGGGGAGCAGAAATCAGGATTTTGTCAGGCACTGCTAAAAGGCAGGTCTACATATTTGCATGGGACCCTGCTGCATGTGACGATGGGGACAAAATTTCCACTGGTCAAGTACCATACAAGTAGAAACACTGATGAAAATCGTGACAGCCCAAGACATAATAAAAAAAAAATCAGATCAATGTTAGGTAGGGGTAGCATATGACTATAATCCCACCATCCATGAACCAGTGGCAGGAGGGTCAGCAGTTCAAGACCAGCCTGGGCTACAAGAGCCTCTGTCTCAAAAACAAGCAAACAGACAACACCATATTAAAACAGATCATTGGAGATAAATTCCTGTTACCTGCAGAAAAAGATGTTTTAGTTGTTTTAAACCAGAATGTGTTCTAGCAAGCAGGTTTCCTATGTACAAAATATCACAGCCTTTATAACATGCCTTTAAGGTAATGAAGAGCATTTCAAAAAAGTATCGGGTGGAGATCTTCAGAAAAACAACTGAACATAATCAGTAACAAAAACCTTTGCTTTTAATTACGCAGACCTACAAACCCTAAATCTGCACTGCCACTGGCAGCTTGAAGCTGGTTTTAGAGAACATTTCCTGTTCCTCCAACAGCACCAATCACATTATCACATCTCCCTTTATTGCTTCAGCAGTTCCTCTAACAGTTTCTGCTAAAGTGTCCAGAGTCTCAGTTTAGGGATGATATGACAGTGTAGGGAGCAGGAAGGAGGGCATTTCCTGAGCTAGTTTCTACAAAAGCAACAAGCCAGGAGAACACTTCAATGGGCTCCATAGAAGGCCAACTCCTGTAGGCCATGGTCCAACAAGACACAGTCAATACACAGTGGGTAAGAAAGGACAAAGAGGCACAGGGGACATGGAGGAGGGGTGCGTCTTCTGAGAGAGACGTGCAGAGTGACCTAAATGCATAAACTGAACAAGAGAATGTCATACATATTGTGTGTATGTATACATTTGTACATAGAGGCTTCATTCCTTGCCTTGGAGCAAATGTCCCAGGACATAACCACTTCCCCAGGAGCTGCCATCTTGGGGACCAGAGCCACCCTGATTCCTGATGTCTGGTTCTATGATTGACACTTCTTGGTTTATTTGAAACCTGAGTTTCCAGGATGAATTCTAGTGCACTCTTCTTATACCGGTTTCCTTTTTAAAAGCATGGTTTCCTATTCAGGGTTAGAGGAAGAGAATGGTTTCTCAACGCCTCCTGCTCCCATTCTTCAGAGAGGACTCTTACAAGAAACAACTCCCAACCCCCATTCCTTTCTCACCAGTTTTTATTAGGAAATATTTTTTTCCTTTTAAATAAAAACATCAAAAAATGTGAGAAAGGTATTTTATAAATATGTTGAACTAGGCTTACT
This sequence comes from Nannospalax galili, assembly GCF_000622305.1. Taxonomy (NCBI): domain Eukaryota; kingdom Metazoa; phylum Chordata; class Mammalia; order Rodentia; family Spalacidae; genus Nannospalax; species Nannospalax galili. Next base: position 1,147,407 of record NW_008342636.1, on the reverse strand, counting down.
AAGAGCCATGATAATGATTCTGTTCTTATTGTATTACCTCCTGAGAATAATTCCTTTTTAAGAGTGTTGTTTTAGGACAAAGATTGTGCACAGGTAACCCTGGACTCTGTGAGAGCAAAACACCCTACCCTCCCTCCCTGAAGACAGGTAACTGCAAGGACACAGACTTTCAAATCATCACTCCCATAGCTCCAAATCCTTACCCAAACTCTCTGTGCAGTCCTTACTTCAGCTGGGAAAATGGACAAAGAGGACATTGACAGAAACACATTATCCCCAAGGGTACATGCCTTTAATCTCAGCACTCAGAAGGCAGAGGCAGGTGGATTGAAGCCAACCTGGTAGACATAGCAAGTTCCAGGCCAACTAGAGCTACAGCGAGACGCTGTCTCAAACAAAACAATAACAAAAATCCCCCCTCCATGAGGTTCCCTCCCAAAGGAAGGTCCTCGGGAGCTCAAGGCAGGAAAAAGGGTAAAAAATACTGTGACTCTGAAGTCTTGTAACAGATAGCTGTCTTTTGCCCATTTTCTGTATCAGGCAGCAGGGAGAGAGACTGAGAGGAAAGACAAAGCAATTATAGAGATTAATGAAAATGGAAAGATGCAAAGGCTGTAAGATGTGAGGATGGAAAGCCCTCACGTACTTCAGGATGCCGGTAGGTAAGGAAAAGGGCAGGTGAGGGTCTGGAACCTCTAATCACCCGGCCGGTCTCAAAACCCACGTGCTCTCCTAAATCAGGACCAGAGTTTCAGGTTTAAATGCTGTTGATATGCTTGTCAAAATATGTGTAACACATTCTAGATTGTAGGACTGTGTGTTAATTTTTTACCATCCCCAGTCTTCAGTTATAAGGAGACAGTGGGAACCAATTGACAATTACACTCCACATCAAAAAGCTGCTACTGATCCGTATATCTCGCGGGGACTGAAGAGCCAGGATTCCTGTAAATTATGATGCTTTATTTAAAGTCAGAGCGCTTATTTGCTTTTGTGCCAGCTCTGGGCCCTTTTCATCTCTAGCTCACCAGGCCCAGGAGAGCATGAATTCCTACAGCTCTTCTGCCCACCAGCTGGGTCCTCTGTAAATCATAAAGCCTCGGGAAGGAGCCAGTCTTTACACAGGCCAACAACATTTGGTGGAGATGATCACTCTGCTATTATTCCACTCGCTGAAATTTAAAATAGCAATTTACAGCAGCAGTTCAAACAGGGAACTACTGCCTCTCTTAACTGTGGTGTGTGTGTGGGGGGCGTTGATTGTGCAGGCATAAAGCACACAAAGAGGTAAGGTAAATATTGCACACTGCAGAAAGTCACCATCTTGGCCATTCTAGAAAGGAAATAAAGAACAAGATGTCAGATAAATTGGACTCTGGCACCCTCCCAATTAAGGAACTGGAAGGCTGATGGAGACTTTCAACCAGGCTGTTCCCACTTTGAGTGGTCTTGCCCCACAGCATCATGGGAGCAGGTCACTGGTAGTGAAGTCACATAATATAACTCAGTCTGAAAAAGTAATGGGGAGAGATGAAGGAATGAACCCTAACCAAATGTGAACTGCAGTGAATTTTGGAGACTAGGCTGGGAGAAGAAGAGGGATGGTGAGAGGCATTCCTCTGCCCTTGCAAACATAGCAATGGAGACTGACACTCCTGCTTCTCAGTCCGCTCTGGAACTCATCCAAACTTTCCAGAGCCTAGTTTCGTCCTTTATTAATCAGCAATTATTAAATGTCATGTGATTTATGTGAAGCATTTCACATGGGCATAGTCACCCCCACAGTTTTTAAACTCTCTTGTAACTCAGGGCACAACCGAGGAATGGAGGGAGATGTCAAATTAGAGACATTCCACACTAAGAATGCAAGTCTCCCTGCATTCCTTTACCATGAATCAGACACTGCTTTATCAATTAGCCTGGATGTTCCTGGTGACCAAGAGGGCTGCAGATGTGACTTATCTAGCTTTTAAAATCTTAAGGGTGGCACATTCCAATCTTCTTTTATTGCTTTTACACACACTGCTAATCTCAACCAATATGAAGTTTTCTTTCCTAACAATCCGTTCATTGTTTAAAGCAAACATTTCCTCATGTGACTGCTCAATAATAAGGTAAAATAAGAAATACGGCTTCAAAGTCTCCTCTTTGCACTTTTTTGTAAGGGTAAGGAAGGTTCATTTCAAGTTTTAAGGAAAACACCATTTTTTCTAGATTATAAAAAGCAAAATTAAAGTTTTCTAGTGAGGACAGCAGTGTCCAGGGCCTTGTTGAGGGGGAAGGGCTCAGCCCCCTCCTCAACAGCAGGTTAAATAAATGCCAGCTCATTTTACCAATTCCCATCAGAACAAACCAGTTTTCTTGACAATGGTCACAAGCCCCTTCACATCTTCCCCCACCCCACATTCCAAAGTTCTTATCTTCCAGGGAGGGGGGGAAAAGGCCCAGTGGAGTTACAAGTATTTCAATACCCTGCTTAGAGACCTGCTCTTTTCTGTAAACAAGCCTAATGAAGTGTGACTAATAGTGCTCTTCTAGAGCAGGGAGAAGGTAAAGGGCCTTTGTTAGCACTTACTGGGGCGAAGTCCTCATTTTGCTGGAGGAGAACAGAACTTGGCTGGTTATTGATTGACCAGCCCTGCTCCATGTCACTGCCTCACTATCCTGTATGCTGTGTGAACACACAGACACTGGGGTGCTCTGGTCATACACACTGTGGAGGCTAATTCTGCATTCTGGTTCGCTGCAAACCAGACAGGGTTTTCAGATGCCTAAATGAAATCTAGCCCCTTTCTCTTATGGTTGGTCTCTCTCCCAGTCCTTGGTACTGCCTAACCTTTCTGAGTTGCCAGTACCCTGAACCTTGACCTTAGAACCTGCGTGTCAGAGCTCCCCATGGACACAGAACTGTCCATCACTATGATTTCACCCTGCCTGGTTATTACATTCTAGGGGTGATTTGGGTTTTTAATAAATTCAAAATTGCTGATGCTTCCTTTACCCATTTCATTGAGCAATTCTGACACTCCTAAAATTGGGCCTCCTTGCTGATTGCTAAGTAAATATTCTACCATGACTTTAATTTTCTTCTTTGATTCAAGTTTGTCTTCAATGCTATCAAACACTCCCAGCAATGGTGTTGGCAGGAAGCCGTGAAATTCATTCAGACTTCTTTCTGGACTCAGGAAGGAATTCAAGTCAAAACCTGCTTTCCTTAGGAACCTAAGCACAAATTTTCGTATAAATTATTGACTGCACTTTGGCCTCATCTGAAACATTAGCCCCACAGGCTGATAAGTTTTGACCCCAGGTGGCATATCAGCCCTCTCAGAAGAGGCAGAAACATTAGTCCTTTGCACTGGAGACTAAGGCCTGCAAGCAAATCAATCAAGCTCTCTGACAGGTTTTACAGCCTCTGTGCATTAGACTCAAGGCAACCTCCAAGACTCCTATTGTTCTCATTATTCTCTTCTTCTCTGGTCTGATGAAGTTAGGGTTAAGTCCAAGGATTCAGTCAGAGAGAAAGGCTATTGTTAGTAACTCAGTCTTTATTGACTCTGACCTGCAGGGCAACAGACTTCAAGTCTTTTCCAGAAAGTAATGCACTGTTAATTGGTGCTCATCATCAGGATGTGTTTTTATATACCTCTTGCACTGAAAGAAGACCTGACTAAACATTTCAACCTCTTCCCAAGTTGCCTTGTACTTCTGTCAAAACTTAACACACACACACACATACACACACACACACACACACACACACACACACACACACACACACACACGCAAACACCCTAGGCAAAAATCTGATTTCTATCCTGAACTGCTAAAGTGAGTATCATTGCAAACAGGATGTTTGGCTAGGCAGTGCTAACACTGGGGAGCTGGCAGGCACACGGAGCATAAATAAGGTTTTGGCTTTTTGTGTTCATAATCAATAGCTGTACGGCCTGGTACACAGGACAGGAAAATGTGTGCTGAAGTGATGAGGTGCAGATGTCGTTTTTCCTTCTGATGTCCCTTGCTTACAATAACTAAAGATCTTTCGGTGGAAACTGGTAGATGTACTTGTGAGCAGTCAGCAACAGACTGAAGGCCTTAGAGTGAAGAGTACGCCAACTTGGTTTGAGGAGTCCCGCATTCTAAAGTTGTTGAACAGTTACTTGTCCAAAGACTTACTGGCTTTCTTTGAAAGAAAACAACAGAAGAAACAAACAAACAAACAAAAACTCCTAAAAAAAAACAAAAAACACAAGACAACTATCAAAAGAATTATTATCTCTTCTTACCTAAATAGGATAGCCCTGCATGGTCTGCTTCCTCTGGCATCTTGGCCAAACCAGGCCTGGTAGCCACTGTACCTGGGCCCTCCCTACCAGACCTGCCATAGCCCCACCAAATACCCCTTGCTGTTGAAAGTGGGACAAGGGGACAAAATCTGTGGGAGAAATCAGACATTGACATTTTGGAAAATCACTTTTGATACAGAAAAAAAACAAAAAAGCACAAAACTAAATCATACTTTTGACTAAGAATTTTAAATTAAAATTTTAAATGTTTAAATTATTTAGACTTTATGTGTATGAGTATTTTGCCTGAATGTGTATAAGTGCATCTGTGTCATACATACAATGCCTGAAGAGTCCAGAAGAGACTATCAGAGCCCCTGGAACTAGAGTTATGGATGGTTCTTAGCTGCCATTGTGCTTGGTGGGAACTGAACCTGGGTCCTCTGCAAGAGCAGCCAGTGCTCTTAACCACTGAGCCATCTCTTCAGTCCCATTGATTAAGAATTTTCTTGACCACAAAAACTGTTGCCATTTAGGCCAGGAAGTATGCTACTTCATGCAGTGTTTTCCAGAGTACAAACTGGCACATTGGAATCAGTGCACACTTTTCCTCTTTCCAGGAAAGCCATCTTCTCATTGTCATTTCAAATTCTGCTCCACAGGTGTGCTGATAACATGTGACAAATGACAGGGGTCCTAAATCGAATGGACCGTCTAAAAAGGTGCTGCTTAAGGAAAGAACACAAGTTATTGATCTGATAAGCCACTAGTGTGGCTAGTTACATTTTCTGGTGCCACTGAGTTCCACTCATCTTGAACACTAAAGAAAACAAGATCAAGGAAAACTCAGATTTGCAGCTAATCCTTTCTCTTGAAATCACAGTCTTGTATCTGTAGTATAAATGTGTTTTTAAATCCTTATGTTTAAACCACAAAGTATGCACTATCATAGCCGATTAAACTCACAAATATAATGGGCTCCAAAGGCCAAAAATATATTTTGTGAAGCATTCAAAATGAGATGGACTGTGTGGTCTGTTTTTTTTTTTTTGTTTGTTTGTTTGTTTGTTTTTGAAAAGTCCTATCTTTTGTGGACCAGAAATAAGTTAGGAAAAAAAAAAATCGAAGAACAAACAAGCAGAATATTCAAAAGTAACTGCCTAAATGAAGTTCAAATGGACAGTCATCTCTTGGGGTCTGTGAGGGACTGGTTTCAGCACAGACCCCTCCTCTGCCACAGATACCAAAAGCTGTAGATGTTTCAAGCCCCTTAACAAATGATAAATGTTGCGTTGGCAAACATGGCATCAGAAAGAAGAGTACTAGAGTTTGAAGGCGCCTCTCCAAATTTAGGGGTTGTTGTGTTAAAAGTAAGGAAGACACGAAGACTGTAGGAGCTCGTTAGGCCTTGAGGGCACCTCCCTAATTAGTAAGAGTCGGTCCTTCAGAAAGGCAACTTAAAATTAATAAAACATTATATTACATATCAGACATTTACATTTCTGTTGCCAGGGCTAAAGAAGGAAAATAAACACATGGATCACTCTTGGGAAACTTGCGCTGGATGGGTCACAGAATGAATGAATGAATGGATGGATGGGGTCTCACAAAGGTAAGCAAGGCTACCTCTGTGATGACCAGGGGTGAGCCAGAAACAGGCACTGCAGATGCACATATCTCTCCTCAACTCCGGCTTCAATGGCATCACCTTGAAAACCTGAAACTGACCACTGTGGTGGTCTGCACACAGAACAAGGAGCAGCAAGTACAACACAGAAGGGCTTTTGCTCTGTGGCTCCCACCCCAGAGCAGCTGTTAAATGCTCACTGACTCCCAATGGTTCTCACAGTCATTGCTTAAACTGCCCTTTTTCTCTCATATTGCACCTTGCCAAAGAAAAATCATGCTTGTGTGAAGTATAGAATCACCAAACCCTTCTACATTTATGTTTAAGTGCTTAGATGGTAATACAAAAACTGAGGTATGTGATCTAGAACTGTGGACTAGACTATCTAACTTCTTAAGGTTTGGGCTGTATTTCAAAGGAGTCACAGGCCACTGTCCCATGCTTCTCCCTCAGCTTAATCTCTCAACATCAGTTGTCCTCAGGCTGTGCTTCATAATCCCTAAGGCCATCTCCTCTCTATTCATATAGTGGTCCAACACCAGGCTTTGGTTAAATTTCTGGAGTTACCACTTACCCTTCCACTGCCTCACACTACAAGGTGCTTTGAAACTTTCCCTGGGACCCAGCTCGTCATAGTTCACATGTTGTTCCTACCTAGTGCTTAGGGAACTATGGCCCACCTTGCCTTATCTGATTTTTCCAGTTCAAGTTCAGGTGCATTGAACTCCAGGAAGCCTTTCCCAAAATACCATGAGAATGTCTAAATATTCCTGGGTTGTTTCTACCAAAACACTTGCCCATGAGATCCAGGGTGCCTGTTGTGTACTGGCCATTTTCTCCTGGTTGACTAAGCACCATGTCTTTTTAAATGTTAGTAAAGAGGGAGCACTTACCAAATTTGGAAAAAAGGAAAAGGAAATATTAAAATGAAAGTCAGAAACAAAAGCTGTAAACCTGAAAACTGTTAGTTGCCGATGTTATATAGATAAATAACCCTCCTCAGAGGACAGCCACCTGAAGAGCACCTTCCACTTCTAGAGCAATCTGATAACAACATAGTTATAAACAACTTGGCTTTATGGATCTTCCTGTTTTAATAGAATTTTGTGTGGAATGAGTAATTTTGCAAGTTAAAGAAGCCAGGAATCTTCCTCTGGGATTTCAAAAGCCATCCACTTTTATTGAACAATTACAAAAGCAATTGATGAGGTACATTTGTTGTTCACCTGACGCGGAAGCGCTAAACACAGACCATAACCCACCCAGCCATGGTAGATGCAGACTGTTGGCCTCTCCCACTACTCCTTACAATGTAATGAACAGTCATATCCAACAAATCTCCTCCCAATAGGCTGCCAGTGGTGATTCTCTCAGAACCGGGGTCCCAAAGAGAGACCTATCATTGCTTAAATAAATTTTACAGATGTAGTAGATAAAGGCAATAAAGAAAACAGAGCTTTTCTAAAACAAAGTTGACAGAGCAGAAAGCGCCATCTCCATAATGAGCACGTGTTTGAGCCTACTAGGCTGCCTGTATGTACCAAAGAAAAAGAGACAATGAAGGTCAGGAAGCATGAAATGACAGCCTTCTTTGCCTTTCAGGGAACATAAATTTGATTTGCTGAATGTAAATCTTCAAAAGTCATGGTTTCCATCTCTGTGTGTGATCGGCAGAAACAGGTTTCAAGGAGACAAGAAACTATCTAACTTGTTGCTCAGCAATGTAAAGGCACGTTCATGATCCTCCACGTTGGGGGACAACTCGAGATGCTTTCCTGTCAGGACCAGGGTTGGCAAAGGTGCCTTGTATGCTTTGTGTGAAGTGAGCACAGCCATCGCTTGTCCTCGACAGGTGGCTGTGACCTCTAATAGGTATTTCTTGATGCCAGTTGAAACACAGGTTGATAATTTCCTTCACAACATGTTTCTGGGTACATGTGCTCTCCAAATAATATACACAATAGTTTCTTTTTTAAACACCAAGTGATTACACTATCAGGAACCATGTACCTGACCCCTAATATAGGGGAAAGACATGGAAAAAATTAACTCTAATACTCTTGTCTACATGATATATAGTAAAGGCACATTTTCCCACAGAAACTGGTAACTCATTGTGACTATTCTCTTTATGACCCAAATATACAAATTAGGTTTGCTCTGTGTGTGTGTGTGTGTGTGTGTGAGAGAGAGAGAGAGAGAGAGAGAGATCTGTTCAACAAATTGTGTGGCCTCTAATACTTAATACTAATTAATTAAATGTATATATATTTACATTGAGACATATTTAAAAATAGAAATGGTAAATATATAGAAACCCCAGTATTCAAGAATGTGTCACAGAAAATATTAAGAATAATTTTAAGTGCTAATAATTGCTATTATCAAAAACAGTTCCAATAGCAACAATAATGTAAATGTTGATAGTCAACATTAGTTAAGTCTGGTCAATCCTACCATATCTTCTTTATAGCAGATTACAGAAATGTAAACTTCCTTTACTTAATTCACTTCAAAGTAAAAATGAACTTCCTGAACCTGAATGCATGAGGTAGTTAGGACCAACCCTGTACAATAACTTCTGCTTGGGCTGTACTCACAAGCAGAATACATTCATTACATGAAAGCAATGAAAGCGATTTATTGGCATGCATTTAGAAGATGATTTGGCAGAAGAGATAGGAAGAGTTTAAAACATTTTGTTTTTTTCTTTTTTTTTTTTTAACAAAGAAATTACATATCAAGCATGTTCACAATCACATGCTTCCTTGAAATTTACATTCCCTCTGACTCCAGAGAATAGCTTAATCTGACAACCAATGGACCTGGGCTGTCCTGGAACAAGCCGTGTTTCCTGTATGTCAACCACCAAGTTACCCTGACCACAGCTTCTCCTTCTCCTCACCTTGGTGGATGCCAGTACACGGCAGCATTTACCACCATTGTTAGTTACCTCAGTAAGAGCTGCATGTCGTCTTAGTCACTGTAATAAGGCGTTGAAGGAAATCCAAGTACAGTGAACACATTGGCTGGGTAATGAAGAGCACCTTTGACTATTTCTAGAATAAATATTAACATATACAACACTGGGAAATGAACTTTTTTGTTTAGTTTAACAAAGGGCTTAAATTGCTGACTGTGTGTTAGATGCCATTCAAAATGTTTTATAGGGGCTGGAGAGACAGTTCAGAGCTTAAGAGCACTAGCTGCTCTTGCAGAGGACCTGGGCTTGGTTCCCAGCACCCACACAACAGCTAATAACTGTCCTTACCTCCAGTCCCAGGGGATCTGACACCCTCTTTTGGCCTCCGTGGGCACTGCACAACATGGGTGCACTTACATTCATGCAAGCAAAACACTCATACATATATAATAAAATTAAATTTAAAAAATCAAAATGATTTGTAAATATTGATTTAATCCTGCTAACCACTGAAAAGGAGAGTCTTACATTATTACCATTTCACAACTGAAGGACGAAAAACAGTAGAAAGCTGTAGGAGTGGGAAATGGAACTCCGGGGCAGACTCCAGTCTGTGACAACTGCCCAGTTTGTTTTCCATATAGAAGATACTGACACAAAGATAGTAAACAACATTCCCAACCTTCCACTCAAACGCTTGGCCCCTCCACCCTGGCTTGCTAGGGTGCTACCTACTTACAACTAGGTCAGTAAGCCTCATGAAATCATATACAGAGTCTCACAAAACAAATTAACAAATAAACAAAGACCCATGTAATTTTCAAGCACAAGAGCATCTTAGAGAGTTTTATTAGGAAGGAAAATCATTAAAAGCCCAGGAAGTTTAAATAGTTAGTCTTGGCTCCCAAGACTAATGAAAACAGTGTTAAAACCAGGGTCAAGACCACAAAACAGACTCCAACTTTCCTCCTCCCCAGTGGTCCTTTTCCCCACATGGCTTCATGAGCAAAGCATGCATTTCTAGAGTTCTTGATGCTTCTAGAGCATGAGGCTTCCTTAAAGACTACCACAGAGGCCTGACCCACAGTCGGGAGCATGCAAGAATTCTGCCTCAGTGAAGCTAACACACTATGATTAGAAATTGCTTTGGAGAACAGGAGAATCAAGAAAAGACTTCTTGTGCTGAGGATATGGCTCAGTTGGCAAAGTGTTTGCCTAGCGTAGATGCGGCCCTGGATTCCATACTAAGCCCCCATAAACCAGGCAACCCCTTGGGTAGTGCAGTGCATTCGGCAATCACAGAGTCCTATGGTACTTCGTGGTACAATATTCTTCACATAATCCTCAATTTCTTGGCCCAATTAGCAAGGAAACTAAAGTTAAATAGGATTATATCAAATTTATGGCATATAAAATGATTTAAAAGAATTGACTGTTGTAAAGAACAATGGTGACTGGAGGGACTGCTCTTGCAGAGGACCTGGGTTTGGTTCCCAGCACCCACATGACAGCTAATAACTGTCCTTAACTCCATCCCGAGGGGATCTGACACCTTCTTTTGGCCTTGGTGGGCACTGCACAACATGGGCACACTTACATACATGCAAGCAATGCACACATACACATAAAAGAAAAATAAAATATTTTTTAAAAAGAATAAACTACAAAATTCAAGCTGTTTAAAGTCTAGTTTAGTTGCCAAGAAACAAACTAATGAAAAAACTGATAAAGTTCTGAGGGACAGAACTACCTCCATTAACTGTGACCACAGACATTTCAGAGCAGTGGAAGGAAGCCAGGAAGCAGCTTGTGACTCATTGACCTGCCGTCAGAAATCACATTAGGAAACAGTCTATCTAACTCACCTTGTGAGCTTCATTTCTCAAAACACTCAGAAGGTAGCCACTGATGGCTAAAAGGTGAGGAACACATCCTCATGGGTATACTCTGTATGTTTTCCAAAAATAGAAGCAGAGGTATTCTCAGAATGGTGATAAGCCATGGGCCTGCTCCTGCTCTGATGGGGAGGGTGGAGCTGGCAGGGACAGTGGGAAGTACACAATGGCCAAGCCTAATGGAGTGTCAACACTCCAATAATGGAGTGAATGTTCTAGGCTGCAAGGCTCTCTCTCTTCCTACATGGTAAGAATCAGGGTTCCTTTTCTGAAGAAAAGTGGTAGATTACCAAGCCTGAATCCTTGGAAGGAATACAAGGAATGTGAATCCCTTCTTTCCTCCATGCCCAAACTCACCAGCTGCTAACTGTCCTCCTGAGTGTTTATTAAAAATACTAATTGCTAGCTCTATCCAAGGATCTAATGTGCTCTTACAAGATTCACAGGCTAACAGTTTTGGAAGAAAAATGTATAGCACATAAAATAAGGCACACATACTAGTGCTGGACTTTTCCAGGAAAGAAATGGAGAAACTTGACTTTGATGGATTCCTTTCTGACGTTCCTGAGGACGGGCGTAGGATCTGCGTTGCTATCCCCTTGGAAAAATTTACTAAGGAGCCTTAAAGGAGGCTGAGAACTTTTATCTGCCTGAGCCCTTTGACAGGAGTGTTAATACAGCAGCTTCACTTGATTTAAAGAGAGAATTATCCCACCATCCACACTAATCTCTTCTGGGGAGAGGCAGAGTTGGACCATGGCTTTTCACTGAAGGTGCCCTAGCTGCAGCCATTCTTTCTTCATAGAGGGGGATGTGGAACTTTTCAAAAATATTAATATAATCTGACCAAGATAAAGTCCCAGAAATTCTTATATGACAGCTGCTGTCTCTTTTATCTCTGACCCCCCCCCGCCCCACCAAGTTTTTGTTTGTTTTCTGAGACAGGGTCTCCTTGTAGCCCCAGCTGGCCTGGAACTTGCCTCAATCTCATAGAGGTCTGCCTGCCTCTGCTTTCCAAGTGCTGGGATTAAAGTTGTGCACCACATTTGCCCCCACCCCACTTTTTAAATATAATGTATCATATATAGCATGTCTATGTTCACATCGGAACATATATGTATATGTTTACATATATTTACACACACATACAAACACAATGTGTGGGTATTCATGTGAGTGTAGGGTGTTTGTGGTATTTATGCATGGTGTAAGTGCTCTGTGTGTGTGTGTGTGTGTGTGTGTGTGTGTGTGTGTGTGCATGGACACAAGCACCTGCATTCACATAGGCCAGAGGAGAACATACAATGTCTTATGTGTTGGGGAAGCATGTGTGCCACAGTGCTCACAGTGAGGGTCAGGGGACAGCTTTAGGGAGGCAGCTGTCTCCTTCCACCATGGGGGCCCTGGGGGTGGAACTCTGGTTGTCAGGCTTGGCAACAAGCACCTTTGCATACTTGAGTCATCTCACTGGCCTCATGCCCAACTTTTTCATGTGGGTACTAAGGATTCAATCTCAGGTCCTCATGCTTGTACAGCAAACACTCTAAATCACTGAGCCATTTCCCCAGCCCCAGAGCCTAAACTATTAACATCTTGATGTGTTGGCTATTTATGCGCTTTTGCCAGAGCTGAACAATTGGACAGGTTGCAGTGCATGATTAACTGCAGTGCTGAGATGAAATGAACAGCAATGTCAGCTTTCCACACACTGCTAGGAATGGTGCCCTGCTGAAAGCCTGTGTGGGAAGGTGTGGGTGTACAACAGCACACCTTGCACCTCCTAACCACCCACCTTGAGAATGGTAACCAGCACCCTTTTCACTGCATCTATCAAAGGCCTTCTCTTTTAAAAGGCTAGAAAAGGAGAGAACGCGGCAGGAGGAGAAGGGAACCAGCTTGCCTTTTCTAGCCTGTCCACCACAAAAACCTCCTGTGAGGTCTTCAGAAAAAACAATTCAGCAAAAAGTATCAGTGGAGCGGCCCCCTGAGTCAGTCTAAGTCCTTTGCAGAAAGCCACCACCAGTGAACCAATTTTCAATGGTGTTTCGGTTATTCTTACATGGAAAACTTTCGACCCCCTCCCCCGCGCCTTTGGAAATTTGGTAACCATAGTTTCTGTATCCTGCTGAGACTTGATATGTAGAGCTGTATTCTACCTGCTATTAAGCTGCTGATAGCAGTGTTTCTGTTGCAATTTATGAGCAATGTCAGCTGAAGGCAGAGAGTATTGTACACACTATATTTTCCCAGCTGGAGGTCTCCGTGAATGGAAAGCACAAACATGAATACACATGCACTGTGGGCTTGAGGGAATAAAAAGGCAGGAAAAAAAGTCAGCAGCTGAAATCAGGTGGGTGGTCTTCATTATAAACCAAGCAGATAATAAAATATTCAAAGGAAATGCCAGCCAAATGGTCAGGTCGCAGGGATACAAATATAAGGAAAAGCCCAGAAATGGTCTTTTCTATTTGTGCCTAATTCCGAGATGGGGTGCATGCCAAGGCTGACCTTGCCGCTAGGGCTTTCAATAGCTTGCCATATCCAAAGGTCATTCGAAACCACAGAAACATCCCATTCCACAGCAAGTTTCCAATAGCTACCACAACACAGGGCAAGGACAATACATTCCACTCCTAGAACCTCCGCCCACACTCTTCCTCAAAAGGCAAATTGGTCTCAACCAAAAATATTTTACACTGAGAGAGAAATGGAGTTCATTCTTTGTGGGTAAGAAATGGAAGCAGCATCAGACTGTCCAGGGACTTTTTTTTTTTTTTTTTTTTTTAAAAAAAAAAAAAGAGAAAAAAAAAAGGTTCAAACCCCCCGATTCTACAAAGAAAGGTTAAAA